>NC_053034.1:13284974-13594861 GCF_016746235.2 Drosophila teissieri
AATCGATAACGTGTAGACAACTGGGGGGCGCAAATGATAAACGGGTAAATCCAACGTTAATCAATAACAGTAATCAACAATTGATAATCGGCAATCGGTAATCGGCATTAAGGTATACAAAGTGTACGGCTCAGTTTCAATTCAATTCAATTCAATCAAGTTCAATTCAACAAACAAACCAACTAACCAACCAACCAATCAATCAACCAACAGTTCAAAAACGAAAATCTCAGTTGGATTAGAGAGATATAGAGAATAAAACACAAACAATATGGGTAAATAATTTACATTATGGTATATATATCATTTGCGGCTTAAGGTTTAAATTCAATATCAACTACAAATTTTTTTGTTTTTTTTTTTTTTGTTTTTTTAACTGTTTAATGCCATATCAGATTATTTTGTATACTTTTTTGGTTTTTACCTTTATTGGGTGAGTGAAAGTGAAGGATAAAATCAAGTGTTATGAACGCAAAAGAGTCCAAGTTAAAACTAAAGGCCAACGCAAACTAAAATATATATTTTCTATTTTTCTTTGATTTCTTATAAAAGGACATTTTGGTTCAGTGAGTGGGGTTGAGGTGGGGAAAAAGAGGATGGGTTCAAGGATTCGGTGGTGGGTGGTGGACAGCAGGGTATTTAAAGAACAATAGTTGCTTATAAATTTAAGTTCAAATATAACAAGAAATTGGTTCATTGCAATACCTCGAAATCCTTTATCGTTTTTTCAGACATTTTCAGATCGTTTTATCATAGATTTTTGATTATATTTCGATTTTTGATTTTTGATTTGGTTTTTGGGTTTTGTTTTTGTTATCGTTTGAAAAGTAGACCAATCATTGGAATAATACAATTCAATTCGGTTCGGTTCGTTTCGGTTTGGTTTCGGATCGGATCGTTACGTTCCGAATACGGAACGTGAGTTTTGGTTGGTCCACAAAGGAGGGAGAGCGAGCAACGGTGCAGCGTTCCGCGTTCGACAGAGAATATCAAACAAACAACAAAGAAAATTATAAAAAGGAAAGTTGAGAAAACTGTTTTTTAAACTGTTCATTCAAATATTTTTGTTTCATTTTATTTTCTGTTCAAAGATTTCTAAATTGCTGGCGAATTTTGTATTATTTTTGTATATTTTGATTTTTTTTGTAGATAGACTAAATAGAAACGATATGAAATGTGGTTGTTGTTGCTGTTGTTGTTATGTTAGAGTCGGTTGCTTAAAGACGGTGGGACATTTTCTGGGAATTTCTTAATTTCGGTTTTGGTTTTGGTATCGGTATTGTTTATCGGCTTTACAACGGTAACAGTGGAGATATCATGGGGTTAGGACTTGTCTACTATAGCTTAAATTAATTTTTCTGTTTGTACTTGTTGTTTTTGATTATCATACTTAAGGAACAATTTGGCAAGAAATCACTACCATAAGAAAAACTGAATGTAAGAACGCAATCGAATTAAAATGGAACGAAGTGGAACAATGGAATCGAAAATGGCGTAAGGCAGAAAATTCTGAGCTCACGTAAAAACTTCTTATATATCGCATATATAACACGGAAAAGATAAAGATTCAGATTTAGAAGAAAGACAGACAGAGACAGATATATATATATATATATAAATATATTTATATATAAAGAGAAAGTTATTTATATATGTATATACGCAGATATGTTAATAGAGATAGCAAAAATAGAGACAGGAAACCAGAAACTCAAATGAAAACCAACCAAATCGAACTCAAAACGGAAAACAACAAAGCACTTTAGAGGATTTTGAACAAGGACCATCTCAAAAGTTACCAGCTTAGAATATTGATGTTTCTTGCTTAATAATTTTCTTTTGATGCATTGCTTTTTCTATGTCATATATATGAATATATATAGATTCATTATTTTTGTTTTCAATAGCGAGCTCCGAAAGGTTTATTAAAAACTTAGGAAAATAAAATTACAAAATTAACATTATACCTTAGTTTTAACCCAGAACCAATTAGACCACTGTGCTGCGCTTAATATCTCCCGTATCAAAGAATGAAGGGTATTCTATTTATTTATATACAGAAAACAAACCACTTTGCCAAAGTAATGGAAAAAAGGGCATACAAAATTGAATGGACTCGAACAACGTTCGAGGGACCTAGTCGAAATGGTCGAGGTACAGGTGTATTTTGTAACCTAGTTTAAATGTTACTTAATATTTGCTGGTAGTTTTAGATTTTCATAGGGTAAATCGATTTTTATGTGGATATGAGGAACACTTTTGTCGTGGGTGCTTCGAGGGTACATACATACAAATATCGATTTTGTTTTCTATGAAGTACAGTACTCTTAGGAACGATACTAATGGGTAATCGTAAATCGGTAATTTGTTATCTGAGTAATCGATAATAAAGACAATCAAAATGAGAATAAGATGACAATATCAACATATCAAACGGTGAGTATAAGTAACCAAACGTAAGGATCGTTAGAATGACAATCGTAATCGAAAAGAATGAAAAGGAGAATTGGGATTTCTTATTTTTCTTTTGCTATTGGTTTTGATGGCGTTATCATTGAATCGGTTAGATAATAAATAAAATAGAGAGTATAATGAATACAGCATTCAGTACATTCACTAGCACAATATATGGGTATGATATAGATGGATTTTTCTGCATATATATATTTATTTGTTCATATATACTTTCACTTGATCGATTAGAAATTGGATAAGATAAAAGATTCGATTGATTTTTAAATTTTTTTTGTGGATTATATAATGACTTAGGATTAATATAAGTAGATATATAAGAAGGCGAGTCAAAATAAAATGCCAAAACCAAAGCCAATGAACAAAAGAGAAAGAGTTAGAGCGAGACAGATAGATAAAGAGAGAGATCGGTAAAATATAATACGTAAGTGGGTTTAGCTTGGGTAGTTGGATAGGTGGAGACGGGGTTCCGGTTATGGCTAACAAATGAAAAGACCCGAAAAGAATCGGTTCAGGCGTCGATGAAGTCCGATATCCCGACCTTCATGGCCAGGAATATTGAATTTAACATATATTCTCACATTCAGTTTCGGTTATAGACACCATAGCATGTTCTTAATTAATATTATTAAAGCAGACTGGGCGGACCTACACAAGTCTCCTATAATCTGTTTCAGTTGATCATTCAAATTACTATTACATATGTATGTAGTTTAGACATATCGGAAAGGGACGAACTGAAAACGAAACATATTTGATATATATATTTATACATATAGATGTATGTATATTGAGAGGGCCCTTGATCTTGATGCAGTCGATACACACACACAAGAAGAAAATTATTGGTAATTGATCGAAATTATATGTTGTAAAGAAAAAAAACCCAAAGAAAGCCAGACTGAAATGAAAACTGAACCAAACGAAAAGAAACGAAACGGAACGGAACGACTGAAAACGAAACACTGAAACGAAGGCAGTGGGAGTATGTATCGATATCTGGACAGATAGACGCGAATTTGTACGAGTATAGTCCTAGTTTAAGTCTGGATTATTTGGGTGACCCAGGTCAATACCATATGTAGCGTTATATTGGATAATCCAATTGAGGCGTATACGAGTATATCTTTTTTCTTTATTCTGTATGTAAATCCCGTCATTTTTTGGGGTCTGGTGTTTCATTGGTATGTTGACCCAGATCAACACCATTCAGGTGACACCCTTTTTTGCTTTTCAATTCGCTGTTTGGTGAAAAATATCAAGGTCCTCTCATTTATGCTTCGGATTAAGGAAGTTTATCATAAGCTTACAGTGTATCTGTACTCAATTAGATATGGATCTGGTTTGGGGGATTCGTTTTGGGATATATATGCGTTGCTTGATGAGGAGTGGTGTACAAAAAAAAAGAACGAATACTAGTAGTTTGAGGCATTCGGAGATGAAGCTGGTTGGCTGTGTATAAGTTTTGGATGTGTTACAATGTCTTGTGTATGCCAAGTGTTGGTGGGGAATTCGATGTATAGCAAATCAATATATCTCAGGCACTCACCTTGCTGTTGGAGAACAACAAACCGACACCCTCGAGGCACACCTGCAGCAGGCCGCCCTCGCCCGTGTTCATGTCCTGAACGGGAAACTCGCCGCCCAGCTCGGGCACATTGGTGGGTGTGCCACCCCGTTCCATGGCCTCCTTGATGCAATTGTACAGCTCCTTGCACTGCACGGAAAAAGCGTAATCATTGTTAGGATGGGTTACAACTTTGCCTTGCCAAACAAACAAAATAACACCCACCTTTCGTGTGTAGTATTTGTGCAATTGCGTTTGACCGCCATTGCGGCGCCACAGGCAGAGCAGCTTGGTCTTGGGTGAATAGGTCATGTTGACCAGCCGCTCGTACCACCAGCGCTCCACAATGGTGCCATCCACTGACCGCAGTACCAGACCATCGTCCCGCACCTCCATGAATCGCAGTGGTCCATTTACATCCGTACCCTGGTGAACGGTGAAGCTCTGGCGGTGCAGCAATCGCGAGCCCAGTGGCTTTAGATCAATGTCATTGCCGTTCTGCAAAGAAAGTGTATTTTGTAAAAGATATATACATATGATGGCTTCTTAACCCTACAACCTACCAGATTATTTATCTGATCGACCACATTGTGCACCTCTTGGGAGTACACTAAGCCAATATGACTCTTTCCAAGAAGACGTCGGATCTTACGTCGGATCTCGTCCTTGGTAACATTCAGCATCACCAGGATGGCCGTCAGGTTGTAGAGCATTGTGGATAGCAAACGGTCCTCGTCGTGTTCCAGACGTTTGCGCTCCGATTCACTCAGTGATTTGTAGCGTTCCATCATTTCAATAGGACCCTGCAAATTAAGCGAAATGTTAAAACTATAGACGGGCAGCAATACCAATCAAACTCACCTGATCCATGCCGATCATATCACGCTCCTGACTAACAGCGTCGAGGAAGGCGTCCTCCCAGAATTGCATTTGGTTCCAGAGATTGAGGCGATCCTTGCCCAGCAGTCCCTCGAAGAGATAAACCCGCGGACTGTCCGGCGAGGGAGAAGATGAAGTGTTGATCAGGTGTCCTCCAGTGTAGCGAAATCCGGCACTAAGCGTCGACTTGCCAGACCACAGATTGCCAGAACTCTTTTTCGAATCCTTCGACGTGGTTGTCTGCAAAATGAATTTCGACTTAGATTGAGTCGCACGTTTTGATCTTTGGAGCTGATTTAGGACAATAGAGGATGGGGACTCTCAAGATTAAAGTGTCTACCCAAAGCTTATTACAGGAAATGGTAGACAACTCAATTACTTGGTAAGGTTGTTAAGGAGGTTTTGTAATGATTTCCCGAATGAAGATTTTAATGGCACTCAGATTTCTCTTTCGGTTTAAGGAGGTTTCTGTTTTTGTGCCAACTTCAGAATATTTCATTTTTCTTCAAATTGAGTAACTTGCCGTATTTGTGAACCGCTGGGGTACTTACATTTTCGTACTCGGTGTCTGAAACCGTGGATCGGCAGCTGGAGGGCAGGCGGACGCCCAAGCTGACAACGGAAAGCGCCCCCGTGGAGCCAGCAGCCTACGGATTACACACACTGAGTGTTAGAGTACTCTACAATCGGGTATATCGGTTGCAAACGGTAACGATACGGGATGTAGGCGGAACGGGTGGCGGTTGCGAATATATTATATATAGATACGGTTGAGAGGTTACGGTGGGAGGATCGAAGGATCGGAGGATCGGCAGACTACATCGATTGACACTCGCTATGCGACATACATACATGTAGTATATGTTACATACTGGTGGATACTGATATATATGCTAATTGGTACTGATTTAGCTATTTACTGAAATGCTGATAGGCGAATCTACATACGATACGATATATATTATATATACACACTGTGCGAAATACAGGATTGGTTTGGCAAGCTGAGAACAATTGGCATGGATGGAATGGACGGCTCTAAATGACTGAGTGGGGTATTCAAATCTCGAGGAACTATACTAGTAGCGAGCAACACAACTTACATCTGAATCAAAGGAGGTGAGCATGTTTTTCAAGGCACTTCTCTTCTGCGACAGCATGTCCTTGAACATCTCCGTGGTGGACTGGCCATCCTGGCTGTCCGCCGACGACAATCGCCGGTTGATCGGTGCACCCGAATGCGAACCACCTGGTCCACCCGGTCCACCGTGTGCCAATTGAGTGGAGCTCTTTCGTGATTCCTGAGGCGATGCCCACTCACTGCCCAAGGCCGAGTGGGAACCATTTGGCGAGCTGGGCGATCGCAGGTTCTCCCTACTGCCCATCGGACTGGCGGCGTGGCTGGAGAGCAGGCTGGAGGACATATCACTGCCCTCGGTGATCTCCTTGCTCCAATAATGCGTATGGGCCACCTCCATCAACTGGAACACAGACGCCATGCCGCCCAGTCCGAAATTCGCAAAAGTCACGTCCAATCCGCCGGCTATGGCCTGGATGCACTTCAGCATACCCTTCCACACGGGCTTCGTCACGCACTGCAGGGAGAAACGAGGGCGTTACTTTGGCACTTCAATCTTGCACATTTTGGAAACTTACCACATCGTCAATATGATCATCTGGGGCAATCTTCTTGTCCAGCGTCTTATTGAGCTTGCTGAGCACGAGTGTGCGATAGGACTCGTCCTCCATTAGCTTCTTAAACCGATTGAGCTTCAGCCAACCGACTCCCTCTCCGGCGAGCACCTGGTTGGTCACATCCTTGAGGAATGTCTGGTTCTCGGCATTACTATGCGAACGCTCCTGGTTCTGCTGGCGGGTCAGCTCCTCTTGTGTTTGCCTGGGACCCGAATGCTTAATCAACGGCGTCCGCTCCACGAGTCCCTTGCGTCCAGGGAAGGGATCGAAATTAATGCCCGACTTGGCTTTGCCAGAGGAAACATTAGCTTGCTTTTGTTGGACAGGAACCGGCTTTTGTTGGTTCTCTGCAAGTAGAGAAGAGAGAGATTTTTGATCAGAAATGTTTCTTTAGAGTATCATTGAATGTGACTTACTTTTACCAAACATGCCGGAGAACATGGTGGATGTGGATGAGGCTAGCCCATTGAAATCCGTGCCAATGGCGGAGAAGAAGTTGTTGCCACCACCCTGTCCGCCAGATTGCTGCACCTGCTTGTGGGTGGCCAGCTGGGATCCGGGTGACTTTGGCGGTGGTCCAGCTCCGCCCGCCGAATGCTCCTCGATCTTAATGATGCCCTTTTTGGTGGCCGCCTCCTTGGCCGTTTTGGTGAGATCGCCCAGCGTCGATTTGCCCACATATGTGAGATCCTCGAGGGTATTCTTGCTCACCCCAGCCGCCTGCTTGGACACTTCCAGGGCCTGCTTCGAAGCCTCTCCAGCCGCCTTCTTGGCGTGCAGCGTAAACTATGGATCCGAAATCGAGAACGTATTAGTAATCAAGACCCAAATGGAGTGGTATTCCAAGTCTACACAATCGCCTAAGTGGTGCTAACAATCAAAGCTTGAGTCCCTCAACCCCAAGTGATACCGGATTGAGGTCTAGTTTGAAGCAATCTACAATGGCACTACGAGTCCCAGGAGGGAGTCAAAGAACTGCGGAAAGGTGCGGTGAGGATGTGGGTGTTAGGATGCTTAAAGGAAGGACTTTTGGATATGAGGTGTGGGTGCATTTGAATGGGAGAGAAAGTGTGGGTTAAAACTTAAGGGCAATCGTAATAAAGTATTCTATGTAATTTCAATATGTTCTTGGATGAATAGCATTAAAATAGAGTCCAGAGGACCATGAGGTTGTAAGCCAGACTCACGTTGTTCAATTAATGACATTGTGTATGTGGTGTGCAGTGTGATGAATAGAAAAATGGTATATGATTATGGCAATGTTTATGATAGCGCTGTTGGATCGTTTCTGGATGGGATGGGAGAGTGCGTCGGGAGTACCAACCTTTTCGAAGGTATGACGCATTTTGTCGTCAAGATCTTCGTCCAGCGCATGCTACAGTACGGTACATTTATGTCAGGTTCAATCAACCAACGCAAATAATCCATTAAATTAATAATAAATAAAGAAGAAAAAGTTGAAATTATAACCACGTTGACGGACGGAAAGAAAGGCAAGAAAATCAGATCAACGATCATAGTACAACAGCACATCTAGTTAAAAGTCCAGCCCATTAGGAGAACCTCGATGTCACTCACCTTATCCACGTGGGCCAGCAGACCCTCCTGGCTGCTCTGACGCGTTGTTTCGCGCACCAGCTCCTTGGCATGGGAGGCAAAGTTCTCGAACAGGGAGCTCTGGGAACTCTGGCGTCCAGGACTGCTGGAGCTGGAGCCGGAACTACCAGTTCGGGCCAGGATATTGCTTACGCCAGGCTGCTTCACCGGTGGCGTTAGTGGTGGCTATAAGTGGGGTAATATTATTGAGAAATAAGATAAAGAGTAAATAAACGTAGACTTACCGGAATCTTCTTTTCAGGTCGCGAATCAGAGTCGCTGGGATGTCTGTGTAGCTTCGAACTGGCGGCTATGGGCTTTCCGGTGGATCCCGTATCGGATTCCTGTTCAATGCTCGCCATCTTAATGGTGGCCTCCAGTCGCATGGCCAACGGAGTGGCCAACTCGAAACTGGGTGCAGCCGCTCCACCGCCAACTGCTGTCGATCCCAGAGTTTGTCCGCCCTTCGGCTGGAAATCAAACTCCGAGTCGCGATTGAAGCTGGGCGAACTCAGATCCGAGCGACTGGAGGATGAGGATACAGGGCTATCGGCACGCTCCTCATCCTCCTCCTCTTTGCTGGCCACCGCATCGGCAATGCCTTCCGGATACTGCAGCTTGCTTGGTGGATGATACACCAAGGCCGGGTCCAAATTCGAGGACAAAGTCTGAGGAACAACATGTGGCCGATTGTATGACCCAAAGACATCATGCAGGCTGGGCGAAAGATCGGAGGAGGCCATTTCCGACACGAAATCACTGAGTGAGCTGTACGATGAGCTACTACTATCCGCTCCCTCGGAATCCGAACCACTCTCGTCCGTCGGCTGGCACTCAAGTTGTTTTAGCGATCTCAGGGCTCCATTCAGTGAGCTGCCATCATCCCACACAGAGAAACGGATGGGGGTCAAAGCGTGGGCGAACCACTTGGGCTTATCGCCCACCTGCATGGGATCCATAACGCCAGTCTGCACACGAAGAAACGCCACATTGGTGGGCGTTAGTGACCATTCGGCCAGGAACTCCACGGCCTGCGTCCTGGCAAATAGATTCAGAAACTGCGAGGCTCTTGGTCGGGAGCGTAGGAAACTATTGATCTGGAATGCCACCACTGGACGTGGATACAGTCGCAAGGTGCGCGTGTGCTCGGCGAAATTGGCCAATGTGTTTTGAGCATTGAAAAATCGCACCATCGCCACCCGCGTGGCCACGTCCACGGAATCCACATCCGTTCCGTAAACGAATGGATTGAGGGCTGGTGAGTTCATTGGACTCGGTTGACGGGAACTGATCGTTCCTTGGGCGGACATCGAGTTCCGTTGACTGGCCTGCGCCGAGTGCGGCGGCGTCTGGAGCGGAAGTCTCACTTGGGAAACCCTGTAAGATAAGATATAGATGTCTTAAGACTCTACGTCTCTACTGATCATATCCACTTACCCTAGCAATGGTGGTTCCTGAAGACTATCCCGCACCGATGGCAATAGTTGTTGTGAGGACACCGCCGTATTGGTGGCCGTCATCGAGGTAAGTGCCTGTGGAACAATCCATTTGGAGTAATTAGCGCGGTGTCAATTTGCAGACTAGCCATCTAAATTAGGACTTCAACTTGTCTAACTATAAGATTTTTGGGGGTTTTTTGGAAAGCTTTTTGGGGGCATAAGGCCACTTCGGTTAGTAAAAGAGTTAGTTACTCGGGGTTGTTATAGAAGTTGATAAACGGAGGGGAAGTAGGAAAGATTGGCAGGGCATGCACACGAAACACGTAACACTAAGGACAGCGACTGATAGGTTGAGAATATGATTGGAGTTTCGGGTGGAAATTTTTAAATTTCCTGCACTTTGAAAGTTTTTCCTAGCTAATTGAAAACCCGACTTTGAGCTCCGATTTTGAAAGTTCAACATTAAGAGAAGGTCGTTACGTCTATGTAGAATGACTGTGCATGCGGTTAGTTCTATGTCAAGTACTTTTTCGTTACGATTATTCACATATAGTTAGTATAATAAATATGGATTATGTTTAGTATGTACAAACGGTTTCAACTCAAAAATATAACTATAAACCAAACGTAGTTAACATTTATGCGAACGATATTTACACCAAGTCCAGCTTCATCCATCAATAGCATAGCCTGCCCATGTTGTTGTTGGAGATATACGATTTGTTGTTGTTGTTGTTGTAGTAGTAGTAGTTGTTGTAGTTAAAGTTGTGATCGAGTATTATAAATTTCATATAACAGACAATGCATGAGTGTAAAAAGTATAGTATTAGAGTAGAGACAGAGATGGACACATCGATAGGCAGAAAGAGAGGCAGTGAGTACACAAAAAAAAACACAATGAAAGAAACAGAGAGAGATAGAGAATTGTACAAGTGTAAGAGGCGTTTTTGTCAATGAGATATAGAAATAAATTGAAATTATAATATCGCCGGGGTGCTCTCTTCATATATTATTTGCCGTACGACACACAATATGCCACAGAATGTGGTAAGATATATCATTTGAATTAAAACAATCACACCAAAGTTGAATGGAGCAATGATAACGATTATATGACAGCGATAACGTTAGCTACAATGAGTAACCGCCGTTTTTGCATGCATCTGCTCTGGGTAATTCCCTTGGGGTTGAATTCTCCCCAGAGGCAGATACATTTTCAGTTAACATCGGGTAAATAGACATGGAAAAGCGATATCCAGTTGTGTGCCGCGAATATTTATAACGTTTATAGAATGTAAGTCGCGGAAACCGCATGAAAGTGCCTAAAGTAGAAAAACATATTCTTTAAATTCTGGAAATTCACCTGTTTTTTAAATTTACACAATTACGTATTTAGAAAGTTTCAAACTTTACTTCTTCTATTACTACTGTTCGGGCGCCACTGGCTGAGTATCTTTACTGAAACTTCAAAGTATCAGAAGGTCTTGAATTTTGCTTCAGTCAAATCATTGACTTCCATTTCAATCACTAGCCCGATGTCGGTGCGTATATATTCATATTCATTCTCATCAGTTGTGATCAGTTAGAGTGATGTACAGTCCCCACATCGCCCTCTTATCGGCCGTGCAGGCCAACGACACGCGCCACAATGCCACGCTGCGTTTCCAGCGTCGTGCCACGGATAACGTCTACACGGATCCACGTCTGGAGCAACTGATTGTCTATCGGGCCTTGCTGCAGCACCTGCTGCAGCAGAAGACCCACTATGACCACGAGCGGGAGCTGGAACTCCAACGTCTCGAGCGCTTCCGCTGCGAGGGAGTCAACGAGCGGCGTCTGCAGATCCAGGAGCAAGTGCTCAAGAAGGCCCAGGGCATGCTGCCTGGCATCGTCTTCAAAATGCGCAACGAGATGGACAAACTAAAGCGCTTTCTGGACATCGACAAGGACCAGGAGCTGCGCCAACTGGACACCGCCCTCTACGACCACTGCGTCGCTCTGCTCAATAACTGTCAGTCTACACTGGAAAATCTACATTGAGCTGCCACGTTAAATTTCATCATTCTCATTTGTCAAATTAAATAGTGCAAGCAAGAAAAACCAAAATATTTAAGCCCTTATTTTCTGTTGGGTGAATTTCCAAAATTTTGAAAAATATGCCTTTCATTGCATCCATTAGGTTTCAGAAATTTGGTTATATACAGGGGTCTAAGGATAGGGCTCTTGGGCTTACCTGCTTGAGGTGGTTCTTCAGAATGGTGCCCTCGGGCTCAGGTAGCGGTGGTATTTCTTCGTAGCCACCAGTCGGTGGCGTCAGTTTGGTGGAGTCCAAGTCGACCACCCAAATGTCGTCCGGTAGACTAAGGGCAATATGTTACGATACAATTTCTTACAAGTTCTTTCTAACAAGTTCTTTAACCTACCGGAAGTTCTTTTTGTAGACCAGGAACGAGGCGGGCACCCCGATGACGAAGGGCGTGGGTGCCAAAAGTAGCTGCTCCGCACAACTGAGGCAGGTGGGCAGCAGCGGGATGACCGGGAACATGTACTCCAGCGGATACAGCATAGTGACGAATGCCATTACCGACATGGAGAGGGCGTTGTAGTCGCGCGACTGAAACAGCACCTTGTTCTCCTGCATAATCAGGGTCCATACCTTCAGGCAGGTCTCCACGCCCAGCAGCTCCAGTGGCAGATGGAGCGGGAAGTCCACCAGGGAGAAGCGAGTGTGGTCAGGCAGTGCAAATAGCAGTGGCTCATGCACCGTCGGCGACAGCACCTCAACCTGGAGAGAAAAGTGTTATGTCTTAGGCATATGCACTCTAAATATATGATCCTTGGAACTCACCTCGACTCTGGTGGATCCCGGCACAGGAACCGGCGTGGAGAGAAGTCGCAGGATCCAGGTTTCGATTTCGCGCACATCGTGCAGGACAATCGAGGGCGTAGCATCGCTGACATGGCCCGTCAGCACCGTCCACACATTGTCCCGGTTGATCTTCTGGGAGGCACCCACCCGCTTCGGCGACGAGGATTCGTTGCAGGCATCGATGAGCTTCTTCAGGATGAAGAGGCATTCGCGGAAGGTGGTGAAGAACGGATGGTGCGAGATGATGCACAGCGAGGTGAGCGACTGGTTGCGCAGCTTCGTCCTCTTTCGCGAGGCGCGTGGCGATGGCGAATGACTGCCACCGGACTCCGAGTCCGCCGAGGGAGCCATCAGACCCAGTTTGGGCACTGCCGGGCTCGCCGACGGGTGGTGCTGTGGCTGGTGGTGCGAGTGGTGTGAGTGCAGGCGCTGCTGGTCCGAATCCCGACGCGAGGTCAGTTCACGGTCCGAATCGCTAGGCGCTACGTTACTTCTGTAGTCGCTAGAAGAAGTTAAGAGGCCGTAACTATTATGGAAATGGTTTGAGATGCGTTAGACATGCTTTAGCAATGAAAAGTGTAGTTTTTTTTAATATACTCTTATCTCCACAACGCCCACAAACGTCTGGCACACAACACTTGCCTGCTAAATGCGGAATCCGAGCTGCGTTCCATGCTCTTGCGCCACGACTCCCGCCGAAAGGCCGAGGAGCGCCTTCCACCGCGCCCTCCGCCACCTGCTCCTCCTCCACTGGCGCCCCCATGGCCACCAGGTCCTCCATTACCCGGACGATCGCTGCCAGCTCCCGCCGTTCCCGCCGCCGAACTGGGTCGCTCGATGGGACGGTAGAAATTCACGCATATGCCATAGCGCGTCTTGCCCGAATCCTTGTCGGTCAGCGCGAATACAAAGGAGGTCATGTCCCGAATGGCGGAGCCAGTGCGTCGTGGGCCAACGCTGGTGCAGCCCTCCGGCTGGCAAAAGTACACCATGTCCAGGGGCAGCGGGAAGTCCGCATGGTCCGATGGGGGATAGCGACGCAGCAGGTCGGGCACCTGTGTAAGACAAAAATTAATAGAAGCCGAACACCTGGATTCCGCCAGAGGACGCCACAGATCCTAGTAGCCTACGTAATCAATGGCCGACTTACCTGCACTGGCGGGGCCTTGAGGCCCTGCAGTCCTTTTGGCATCGGAGGCGTCGTGTGTGCACCCACTATGGCCATGTAGTCCACCAGACGGGGACAGAGGGAGGCTTTCTGCTGGTCCGACATCCTGGATTGTGTTTGCTGTCATTGAGAGGCAAGGAGAAATGGGAAAACATGAGTTGCCATGGCAGTAAGGATGACGACGAAAGGATTATTTATCCAAGGACTGTTGCATGTAAAAGAGTTTCAAGGCTGATATCATTAGCAGTCAGGCGAAGCTTATTAAAAACTGAAATCCCTCTTCAGGGACACCTAACTAAGTAGTTGTCGTGCTAGCTATTATATTTTAGAGTGAGTAACTTAAAGTCTTAAACATATGTACATGACTTTCTAGTTTTCGCATCCTTTCAGTCAAATCAAATCAAATTAATCAAGGCATGACAACTCCTCTGGGATTTCCACACATTTCGGGTTAAAGTCAGTCAGTCAACCCAGTGGCCTTTTCTTTGTTGGCTCATGACCTTGCCGCTGGCAAACTAGGGATAAATAAGGTGGGATGCCAATGAAGACAAGCTGGGGAGGGCAAACAAAGCTAGGTCGAGTAAATTGAATGTCATAGCAGAAATACTTTAAAGTGCCCAATCACAAATTGCAAATCCCCATTGACGTCAGCGGGAGTGAGCTATTGCTATTGGGCTCTCTGGGCCCATAAGGTGGCAAGATGTACTGTGGGTGGTCCAAAGAATGCCAATTTAGCCCACTTGGCATGCGAATCCCTTTGCAATTCGCCACGTGGAATTCGCCCCAAGGACAAGGGAAAATGAAGAAAATGGCAGAAAATGGGAGAAAGGAACGCGATGCTATATTAAAATCGACAACCAACATCAGCGCATCCATCACAAATGAATATCATTGACAGGCATCGCGCACTCGGAATTAGTCAATTATTTCTTAATCGGATGGGCACCAAGTGAACGATGGCATTCTATAATGGAAGCCATCATTCACTGAGTGCACTTAATTTATACGGTTTCTGAATGTAGGTCTGCTATTTTTGTGTAAGACTCTTCAACTTTTCAAAGTCATGTAATATATAAGTACACAGACATTTTACATTAAACATAACTATGTACTTGAGAGAGTGGAACACTTTGTGCATTCTTTTGGGGGCGCGCAAAAGTTTTCCACCAAAGGACTGCCGCGTTCACTTGGTCAACCAGTTCATCAGTCCACCTCCCACCACATGTCAGGGCGAATCATGTCAAGGCTACAGCTGCAGCCCCAATCCCCCCTTTCTTACGCGTTTCGCGAACAAAAAAAAGAGTCCACTGAGTTAATGCCACTTTGCGGAGACCCCCACCATACCATACCATCCTCAGACCGCAGACTCCGCGAAATGACATCAGCCTGGACGTGACAGGCGTTACAATATTAATACCAATCCCTATTTCCCATTCCCGGACTCCTTTTCGACTGAGGTTAAAAATAGTCCAGAGTGGCGGGGATAACAGCGAAACTGTCATTAACCAAAAACTGTTCAACGTCGTGGACAGCGTGCGTATTATGAAATCATCCGCCATCGGAATCGGAGATGTGACGCGTGGCATGGTTTCAAGTGCTCCAAGAACTTCTGCCCGTCACTTGAGACTGAAAGTCGGTCGTAATAAGGAAGTGTCCTGCCTGAAAGGCGCCAAACCTATTTTCTGACTACAAGGTTTCTAATTGAAATGAAATACATTGAAAAGGTACTTAGCATGGTGGTGTGGTTTTTGAATATTTACTTAACGTCAACAATTACTAGAAATTGTTAAGAATTACTAGAACTTCCTTCAACGTGAATGGTTTTATTCTGTGTGTAGAGAAGAAATAAAACTGAGCCAGGAAATGCATACTTTTGTTGTTGGAAACTCACAATAGGAGTTTATAACAATCGCACTTTCTTTTAAGCCGGATAAAGCAAATAAAGTGTTTCTCGTCGTGCGTCTAGGCCCCAATTGCGCCTATGGTCGTGTAACGCGCCTCAGGGTAAGACACGCAACGGAATGCAATGGAATTCCTCGCTGACTTAAGCGCGTCAAGGAAAAGGAAGAGGTTCATGGAAGCTGAGCGGAGCTTGAGGAGAAAGCCCTCCTGTCACCACTCGAGCCACTTAGAGTGGGCGGCCTGTCTGTATGCCAGTCGAGTTGTGCTTTGCAATTTCCATTCAACACCCACATCTCCTACTTCGGCATTACTTTTTATAATTTTTTTTTTTTTTGCCCTGTTTCATTTGCATCTCCTACTCCAATGGTGTGAATGACTTGTTGTTGGCCCGCTTGTTTTTCTGTTTTGCACGTGCCACCGCTGGGGGCGGGGCACTGGACTTCGGATGGTGAATGGTGGATGGTGGTTCCTCCTGGCCATGGTATCATAAAATCAATAAAGGGCTCGGCAATTGCATTCCCTGACAACAAGCTGAAGCCACATCATCCATGTTTGTGTACATCTGCATGTACATGCATACATATATAGTATATACAATCAGACATCAAGGCCAGGCCACAAATGTTGATGCCCAATGGTCTTATCATTCGGGTATTAACATGCCCCAACCATAGTACGATAACGCTCAAAACAATAGCACTGCACATCTGTATACGTCTTTCCAAATTTATGTATTCTAATTTAAAAAGAAACTCCTCAAATTAGTCTTCTTATCATTTAGCTTTCTTCTAAAAATCATGCATGTATTGTTAAGAAATATTACTATTATTACTATTATATCATACAAGAATTTTTGTCGAAATGCGTCTTGGATATGTAGCCAAACTTAAACCTCATCTGCCATCTAGCGCTGCATTAGTCATGTCTATAATTGTTCTTAATTGGAAGTGTCGTGAAACAACCCCTACTATATTGTTTGTAGATAATGTAAGCTGAGTCAATTATGGGTACATGTTTTTTGGGGGGCTATTATCGTGACCGCATCTGTGGCTGTGGCTGTATATACAATACATGGTATGCAAAAACCCGGGAACAAGCAATATGCTAAGTAAAATGCCTTGGATGTCGGATGTCGGGTTTTTCGGCCCTGACAAAACTCCCGCATAAATTCCGAGTGCTCTGCGCTCAAAAGTATGCTACCGATTTTGGCCCCAAAATATATGCGCAGAACACAACACCGAGATGTGTATGTATGTGTGTATGCGGAATGTGGATAAAAGGGGGCGGACAAGGCTAAGCAGCAGCGACACACACATACACATACACACATACCAAGTAAATTTGTACGTTCTAGCGTACGCAACAAGGTCACTGGAAAAATCGTTAAGAACGAAAAAAATACACACTCGTTGGCGGAATGGAAACAACAATGATACAGTATATGGCTTGAATGTATGGTACATGCACGGTATAAATACTTTTGGGGCTCAATTTTCGGGAACTCCTTGTTCAAACACTCACCTTAGTTTGCTAGTTATTGTTTGTTTTTCTTCAGTTAATTATAGGTAGTTTCCCATCGGAAAGTTGCATTCTGCTGACATGGCTAAACACGCACAATATTCACCGGACCAACACACTATATCTATGTCTTTTCAATTGTACAAAACAGCAAAAAAAAATATATATGTGTATATATAGGCTTTTCTTTGCTCAGCTCTCGTGGTCAGTTGCAGACGAAGGACCTCTGCATAGCAGGTCGTTAGCTTCTGGTTTTCTGTAGCTGACTGCGCGATGGCCGTGGTGTGACTGAATTTTCTGGCTGTCGGGCCGAGCAACTTAACCACCAAAGGACGCCAAACCAATCCCATTCCCACCGCAATGCCCCTGCTCGGGCGCCAATGCAATGTGCGTGGTGGTGTTGAAATTCCTCTGCTCTGTTCGGGCTGGAAAAGTACCGTTGCGAATGACACGAGGCGATACGAAGGGCCGCGAAGTCGGGTGCCGAACAGCATTTCCATGCCGCACTTGTTGGATTCTCGTTTGATGGCCAACACTGCGCATGTCTCGCACATTAAAGTTGATGCCACTTTGGCGATGGCACTTCGTCGCTTTTGGAAACTAGCTTTTTTTGGGCCCATGGATATATAGGGGGTATCTCTTAAAAAGGCTATAATATGAAAACTCATGTCCTTGCTTTTAAGCTTTTGCAATATTCGGATTCCTAGGGTCTACATGTTAACTTAAATATTTGATTTACTAGGTCCGCATTAAAATGATTATTTATGAGGTCAGCCAATTTCAAACATACTATGGATGGTCTTAGCTTTATAGCTTATGTTTTTAGCGGCACTTTTGCCCATATTAGGCAAACATGTAGCAACATATACACACATGCATATATAGTATATGTGTAGTAACGTTTTCGAAGCGAGTGATTCTGGTGGCTCTGGAGTAGCTGAACGGAACAAGCGGATGCCCAAATTAAATTAAACCTGCAGCAAAGCAAAGTTTTAAAGTTCGCATGTATGTATGTACATATCCGCATAGCGAGTTAGGCAAGTTAAACGGGAAAGGGTTCTTAAAAGGATGCATGAATCTATTTCATGGCACACCAACAAGAATTTAAACTTGAATTATCAATAATAATACTAAGTACCAAAGCGTTTTCTAAAATCGTTGTACCTTAAGCCGAAACATTAAGCGAAACAGATTTTAAGAACATCCACAACAGCAAACTTACCTACTTACCTAATTCCAGCATGAAAGGCATACCCAAGGCATTACAAGATTAAGCTGTAAGACAATTACAAACAGTTTGAAACTCACGTAGCTCCACGGATAATGTGCAATAAGATGGTGGCTTTACATAAACCGTTTTTGATATTTATTGGACAGCCATTAAAACAAAGCTTTTATATAAATGCATGCACTACAGTTGAACTGTACGCTAAAGTTGTTGCTTAACAAACTTAAACAAAAAAAAACTGATATATAAATGCAGGTTAACAACAGTAAAAGTGGATAAACGGAAAGTTAGCCATGTGCGCCAGGAGCTTAAAGTAATCGAGGAGCCGCTCAAAGTGGCTTACCTCCTATAAATGCACATTTTGGGGATGGGTGGCGGCACATGGCGAATGTTCCAGCTCAAAGCAGATTGTCGTACAATTTACAATATTTGATATGTCTAGATAAATGCATGGGGAAAAAGCCTCATCCGTAAAAGTAAGCGTTTTTGAGTTAAATGCTCTCTAGTGCAGTAGGAAAAGGGCAGGATTCTCCAGATACTGCTTCCAGACGTTGGAGAAGCTGGCCATGGTTACGCCGTCGATGACGCGATGGTCGGCGGACCAGCTTACGCTCATAACGTACGCCTTGACCACCTCATCCTTGTCGTTGAATCGCGGCACCGCCTTGGTCCTACCCATAGCTCCGATGGACACCTGGGGTGCCATTATACAAGGATGTGTGTAGGTACCGCCAATCTGAAAGATTCACCAGAGCATTATAATTTTCGCAAGTATTCCAATGTTTGAATTGTACTCACCACTCCTATGTTGGAAAGCGAGAAAGTGCCATCGGCAAAGTCTGCCGGAGACAGGGAGCCAGTCCTACCGCGCTCCACCAGTGCATTCAGATCCTTGGCTATCTCGATAATAGTCTTCGTCTGGCAGTTCTTAATATTCGGCACCACCAGACCCTGTGGCGTATCGATGGCTACACTTATGTTGTGGGCACCCTTAAAGATTAGCGATTCGCTAGCCAAATCAAGGGAACTGTTTAGAATCGGATATTTGGACAGCGCAATGCTGGCAGCTTTGATGCAAAACGGCATGAACGTGAGTTTGGGCACACCATTATCCTTGGCCACCGCCTGCAGTTGGTTACGGAATTGCATCAACTGGGTCATGTCGATCTCGTCACTATAGGCAAAATGGGGGATTTTCTGTGGCGGCCAAAATAGTTCAATCATTAATTAATCAGTGCCTAAGTTTGAGAAGCACTTACCAGGGATTCCGTCATCGATTTGAGCATGGCCTTGCGCACTCCCTTGAGCACCTCGACGCGATCAGCAGGCACAGAAACATTCGCTGCTGCAGTGGGGGCAGCACTTGGCGTTTTGGCCACCAGTGTGGGATGTGGCACGTTGGTACCAGGAGGAACGTGGCCCAGGAACTCCAGGATATCGCCCTTGAGCACACGACCATTCTTTCCTGTTGCTGGCACCTTGGCCAGATCCAACTGGTGTTCCTTGGCCAGACGACGAACCGAGGGCGTCGCGGGTATGATCACACGACCGCCTGACGGCGTGGCGCCATCATCTTCAGCTGATTGCTTCTCCTCTTTTTCACTCGCAGAACTATCGGAAGATGTGGAGGACGAGGACGAGGAAGAGTCCTCCGCCTCATCTTCCTCTTCATCCACCACATCAAAATCGAGCAGAGGCTTGCCGACCAGCGCAATCTCATCGATTTTGTGGTGAATCTTGGTTATCTTGCCATCATAGCGACTGGTGATGGTCACCGATGCCTTGTCGGATTGCACCTCGCAGAGATTGTCGAACTGCTCCACGGTGTCGCCCACTTTCACGAACCACTCCTTGACGGTCACCTCGCGGATTCCCTCGCCAATGTCGCTGAGGTTGAAGGAGACCGTCTTGTCCAGGCTGGAGGTCACATGCAGGCAGCGTCTCAACTGGATAAAAGAAAAGCATAATATTTAAATGGCAATCGGAAATTTAAAACCATAAAATTATTTACAAAAATCAATTATTTATGCATGGCGATATTTTAAAGTTTGGGCGGAATAACGATAATAAGGACTAATATAAAATGTGAATACTAACATTTCTTACAAATATATTTAATTTTTCAATAAGTTTAAAATGTAAGAATATTCTATTTTTTGAATATATTCCAAAATATCTGGACCTTGACGATCTTTGATCCCACTTTTTTCCTCTGTGTAAGAAAAACAAATTCCTTCGATTGGAAGAGTGCAGAAATATGTACTGCTA
Organism: Drosophila teissieri; assembly: GCF_016746235.2. NCBI lineage: Eukaryota > Metazoa > Arthropoda > Insecta > Diptera > Drosophilidae > Drosophila > Drosophila teissieri. Next base: position 13,305,576 of record NC_053034.1, read on the forward strand.
TCTCGCCCTCTCGCACAATAGGTGTTTGTGAGATTACATAACGGCTGTGTTGTTTTTCTGTTGGCAATCAATTGGCGGTTGGGGGCTACTTACCGTGGCATGTTGGGAAATGCAGTTCCTGAGCAGCCAACAGGTAGCGCCGTTTCGAAGGAGGTGTGTTGCCATTTAGCGGGAATTGGGAACCTAGAAATGCAAGGAAAAAAAGGCGGATCGGTTCGAATCGTGGGTTTTAGCCTCATGCGATCGAGCAGCTGTGCCTGTGTGTGTTTGTGTGTTTGTGCATGCGGCAACATATGATTCTGAGAAGAGATGGACAAGCTATCGATATAACTGCAAGATCACCAATGCAAAACTTAAAATCACAAACTTAACTAATATAGCTATTCAATTATTAAAATATAAATTATTAAATTATTTAACCATTACTATTTATTTTCTCCAGAAAATGTTTTGAATAGTTTTTCATTTGACGATACTTTCTTAAAGCAATTAGAGTTACGATCATCGCCAAAGTGCCCACCACTAGGGATCCAGCTGATCGTGCATGACATGTGCTTGCACGTGTTTACCAACACTAGACTAACAACGTGAATAACAATAGCAGTGGTAAAAATGGTAAGTGCGCGGTAAATGCTGAGCAATTTATCTGTAAATCTAAAGTTGTCACACCATAAACCCTAGACGAACCTGCGTAAGGAACTGGAGAAATGCAAGCACCCTAACAGCCGGAAAACCAAGGCGCTGGGCAAGAAGGCACGTCGCCAAAACAACAAGCACAAGGTCCGTTTGGGCCATGCCATCAAGAGCAACATCACCGGCGAGAAGTTGAGCTGGTTTCTCGGGCAAATCGATGAAGGACGCACCGAACCGCTGACTCCGCAGGAACTGGAGGATCTGATTGAGCTCTATTTCACCCGATTCGACGAGGAGCTGGAGCAGATCAACTTAAAGCAGTCGATTGGCAAACATCGGGCCAATCAGCATGCTGCCCGCAAAGATGTGATCACCATAACGCTGGAGAAGGAGCGCAACGAATTCCGCAGTGGCGGCCTGGAACTGATGAACCTCTGCGATCCCCTCAAGCTGAAAATGCTGAGAGATTGGGACGGCAGTGCGCTCAGTGTACAGCACCTCAAACTCGACCTGGTCTCTTACACCATGTTGCAGCGGCTGAAGGAGAAGTCGGGGAAAAAAGAAACCAGCGAGCAAATGGAAACATAAAATAAATGTAAATTAAAACTATAATTGTTTGTTGACATTTTCATTTTGCTGTTGAACAGCACTGCTTGTTATCGATAGACGATGTGTGGTAAAATAACCTTCGGCAGGGTTGTCACATGACGTAAATTTGTTACACGGTTTCTCACCGGGCCTTCAGAAACCTAATATAAAAACAAAGTTTATAAAATATCATGATTTCATTGACTAAATTTACAACTTCGAAAGCATTTCCACATAAATGTTTATACAAATATACTAAAAATAAATGTGCAATGGAAAATAGTTTTATGCTAGAATACAGTACAGGTTTAACAAACGATTTCCTCAATAACGCGTATCGATACAAGCCTTTAGCACTCACGGCGATATTTGTCAGCCATTGACAACCCTATTCGGTGAACTTGAATTTAGTTATTTTCGTGTGCTGTGCGCCGATAAACCGAATTGTGGTGAAATATCCGTCTCGAAGTGAGTTTTATTATATAAACAAACGTGAGCCGTTCAGTAACATCCAAAATATTGTTTTTCAGCAGCTATTGACTGATACCCGATTGAAGAATGGGCAACAACGCATCCCAGGGAGTCGCAGCTCCAAGTGTATCGGCCGCCCAGCCGGTGACCACCGCATCCGCAGCCTCCGCTTCCGGCGAGAAGCCCAAGTGCAAGGCCTGTTGCGCCTGTCCGGAGACCAAGAGGGCACGTGACGCCTGGTGAGTATACACCTTGTTCCCATGACGCAACCACATGGCTAACAACTGAATTCTTATCCAATTTCAATACCCAATCCCCACCAGCATTGTGGAGAACGGCGAGGAAAACTGCTCGGCGCTGATAGAGGCGCACAAGAAGTGCATGCGCGATGCCGGCTTCAATATCTAGATATACCGACACATCCTGGGATGAGGGCTCCAGGATTATAGGATAACACTAGTCCTGCACACACCCCCAGTGCCACTCCCCTGATACCCTGTCCCTTCAACTGTTTGTTTTTGTTGCATCTCAAGCTAATTATAGAACTAAATTAATTGAAAGCCAACCGGTTTGTAATTTACTGGTTCAAGGATGCCGCTAATAGCAGTTTGCTAGTATTTAATTGGTCAAAATGACGAAAATGTTTATATGTAACATTATGTTTGTAGACAAAATTTGTCAGTTGAAGCGGGATATTATTAATTTTTTCTCCTTCAACCCAGAATCTAGAAACGTTATGTTAATCCTCTTCATCCAAACTTTAAAAAATGTTATATTTGAGGGTTAAGCCGAAAGGGACTTGAATTTATTCAGATAAAGCTTAGGGTGCGCAAGGCGACCACGGCGGCCATGTAGAAGGTGATCAGGAGCATGGTGGCGAAGGCCAGAATCCTCGATGGCTGCGGCACCGGATAAACGGCGTAAACCAGAGTGTGTATGATCCTAGCAACGGAGGCCACTCGGAACAGTATGCAGGCCACATCGGCATTGGGATTGGTACTGATGTAAATCAAGGACATGAGAAAGTACGGCAGAATGTTCTCCATGTCATTGCGATGGGCCCTGAGAAGTTAAGAAACGGTTACTTAATTAAACTAAAGTTTCATAGCCTGCAGTCGAACTTCTCTAATTGATGTTTAATTGATAAGGCTAAAGAATTTCTACTTTAGATTATAGGTAACAACTCACCTTCTAACCCGCTCCACATTCGGATCATCGAATTGCACTTCGAGATTCTTGAAGAACAGATCCTCCTGGTTGGGAAAGATCTACAACAGCGGAAAATAACCATTTTTAGAACTGGGCTAAAACAGGTTAATCAAAATAATCTAATGTGATCACGATGATAGAAGCTTTTTAGTTTTTACCCTGCGCCGCAGTGCCAACGGTACGATTGCCAGCAGCTGTGAATGGAATGGTGGAATGATGATGACCTTTGAGCAAGTGCAGCGACATAAAGATATCATCATATAGCCTTACCTTATACCGGAAACGCTGCACGGCCGTTAGCAGCGACATGAGCAGCATCTTAACCACCAGCACCGTGGACCAAAAAAGATAGCAGCAAAAGACAGGATTCTCCAGGGTAAACATATCGCCCGGCGATGTCATCATCTTGCTGGAATTGCTAGCTGTGGCCGACATGGCGGATGCGGAATGTGTGTGCGTTCGCTTTGAGCCGACTTCGACAAATGGTAAGGCCGCACTCTCAGCTCATTGTGGAGATCATAAGCATGCGATCAAACTGGTTACGAATTGCGTCGAACTGAATCTAAGGTGCTGTGCAGCCATGGGACAAGTAGTATCTCTATTATATTTATGTGGGCCAGCTAAACTACACCTCTACGCAGGGTACACTATTATTTCAACTGATTTCTAAGAGTTTAAACATATGTTAGATGTATGCAAAAAAAACGTATTTTAATCTGAATATTACTTATATCTTTGATGTATATTTAAGGCTAGATATTGAATGAGTATTTCCCATCATTTAGGACTTAAGAAAGTATTTATAATAAGTTGAACTGAAAATGAGTACCTAAGTCTGTACCTTGACATAACTGGTGCTATTCATGCGAGTGGGTGAGTAGTTAGTTGGCTAAGTGGGGTCAGCAGTGGTCTAAATGTACTTGATACAGCAGACGAGCACGTAGCCCGCCTCAAAGCAGGTGATGGCGAAGGTGGTGAAGAAGGCCAGGGTTCTTGCTGGTTGCGGAACCGGGATGATGGCGTAGACCACCGTGTGCAGCAGTCGGGCACTTGCTCCGATCCGAATGAGCAGACGGGCGGTCAGGGGATTCGGTCCGCTGGCTATATACACCAGCGACATCAGAAGAAAGGGCAGAATGTTTTCTAGGTCGTTACGGTGGGCCCTGAAAAAGAGATTTAATAGTTTAATTAACCTTGGTTTTTCACTTACTTTAGTTGGATAACTTGGTATTATGCATCCCTATAATTAATGATAAACCCACTAATTTCACTCACCGTCGCACTCGCTCCACATTGGGATCCCCGAATCGAACCTCCGGGCTCCGACTTAGGCGCAAATCCTCCGGATTGGCATAGGTCTTGGTCTTCATTCGCTGGCGGGCGGTGAGTAGCGACATAACGAGCATCTTGAGCACCAGCAGACTGGTCCAGAACATGTAGCAACGCATTACGGGATTCGATTTGCTAAGCAGAATCAGCCGGAAGGCGGCGGCAGTGGGCGTGGCATCAGTCAGTCCGTTGTCCATGGCGAGAGTTCCTTGTCCGTCAACAGTTCGCAGATGATTGCGTGGCCCAGGTGGCCGATTTGCGGAGGAGGCACAACAGGTGACATGGTTCCCTCAACTGGCCTCATTTACTCCTTATCAATTATTTAGAGGAAATACTGCCAATCGACCCAATTTCTGTGGTATTCCTAGCCGTTTTTAAGGTCAGTTTGCCAAACATAATCCACATAAAATAACTATCTTTATAATAAGACGGAGTTTTCTTCATATTATCTACATGGTAGTAGCATAAGATTTCAAGGCGCCATCTAGCGCTCGCCTCTCAGCGAATTATACATGAATGGAGCCACCTATATTTCAAGCGTCCTCTGATAACCTTAAAGACTTTAAGCATGGCAGTTAATTAATATTAAATCATTCGATTCATTTGAATGTCTAGTAATTATTTACACAGCTCATTCGCAATTAAATATCAATTTAATATTTTAAAGAAAATTATCACCGATTCGATGAGAGGGACGGGGGAAACGGAAGCAGGCAGATATGAAAATAAGAGAGCGAACATTTCCACGCTTTGAATGCGTGGGGGCAACTATATTATCACTATCAGCTTGTGTACAAAAACCACAGAAATCATTAAAATATATATGTATATACGAATATCCATGTGCGTATGCTTGTAGAGTCATTGGTTTGTCAGCGTCTTTCGAGCAGACGAATATGAATTGAAACGAGGCAATTCGCCGTCTGATTAGATGTCTGCTGCTTAATGGAGACCCACTCAAACTCGGAACAGGGCTGATGTGATCCCCAATCTGGGGCACAGACGCATTTCGCAGGGTGCCTGATACAATACCACATATCAAGTTTCCCATAGAAATATATGTATATCCCTGTAGAGATATATAGCTCTGGAGGCAAGTTATATAAGAGTGGTACCAAGATATTGAGGTTGCACCTAGGAAATTCTCGCAAACGATATTGTAAACCCTTACTTTACACCTTTAATTTCTGAAAATTTCAGTTGTATATTAAATATTACAAATATTGTTTAACCCATAGTCAAGTTACGTAAGTTTTGTGCCAAGTAACTGGGGTTTTAGGTAAACAAAAAGCTTTAGCTTTATTTCTAGTTTGGGGCCGTCGAAACAAGTTTGAACCACTTTTGCACCCCATGGTACGAAGACACCCATTTATCTACAACCAATGACGTATTCACATGAATTGGTCTTTAGTCCCGTCTAAAATTAGTCGAAGAGTTCTTTAATTTCTGGTTTGCGTTCATTCTGTATTTCTTTTTTGTTTTTAATGGAACACACGCTCCAGCAGCAGCATCGAATTTTCTCAATCTCAAAGGCAGCGTCATCGTACGACGACGACATCACGTAAACCGTCCAAAGTCCAAACCGCCAGACGACTTTTTGTGGTCTCGGCATTCTTGTCCCTTCTAGACTTCTGTGGGTTTTCGCCCCATGACGTATTGGACTTGCCCCGAGCTCCCCTCTTCCATAGTGCTTGTATATACTTAAATCCGATTGTCGCACAACCCGGTGAACTGGGATATTTCATGACACATATGTTAGGCGTGATATTTGCAAAAAACCGTTTTTATTGGGGACTTTCTTATATTTTTCTTTATTATATTCAATAATATAATTGCATACCAAGATTCATTGGGATAAGCTGCGCAGAGGTCAAGTTACGTAAGGCTGTCCCCAGTATTCGACTACGTGTACCTTAATTCGAAAGCTTACACAACTAGTTTAGCACCCATCAATTGAATTTCTAGGTCTTTTGGCCCATTTTAATGAATCTCAAAAATTTAATCGCCTCTGCAATTGGACTCTCGAGTAATTTGAACCCGTGTGTCACTAGATTGCGATAAGCATGGCGAACTTTGTTTAATAGGTGGCTTAAAGGCTTATACCTCATAACGATAACCGGCGACAATTATAAAACAAAGGCATTAAATGAATGAAGCAGAGTATAAAAAAAGTATTCAAAACCTTCTTATCTGCAAAGCACAATCCATCTAGAAAGCAGTACGAAAAAAAAAGGAAATAAAAACTTAATATAATCAGCAAGCGACTCATTCGCCTTTCACATGTATGTACATATATAGAGGAACTCACTCACGCCGCTGATCCAAAGTCCAATATATGTCATCATTACCTGAATGTTTCCTCTTTCTATATATAGATCATGCCTAGGCCCCTGAAATTTGGCACTAGATGCTAAAATTCCCAAATCCTATGGAATTCTAGGCTCAACCAATTGGGAAAATACCCACAGACGTGCACTCTTTGGGTCTCGATAACGGACGATTGTAAATATATACATATATTAATATATATGTATATATATATATATATGTTTATATATACTTTATGCGCACTGGGGCCTGTTGAGCCTATAGTATACGGTCTGGGGCTTGTCTACGTGCGGCCAACTGCTAATCGTCTCTATATGCAGCCCTTGAGCGGATTATTCCGATTCCGTATAACTTCTGTTGATGTGAAATATATGTACAATCATATAATAGTGTATAATTTCTAACGGTTTTTTGTTTATTTTAATCTTAAAATTTAATTTCCAAATTTTTCACTTTGCCCTAACTCGGAATTGCTCAACCTGATTATCTGTACAGAAAAAGGAAAATATAAAATTGCTTCGTAATATTCTCGTTACAAACCCTGCAATATTTATTATTTTCCAGTAATCTTCGTTATCTGTCAGCGAAATCAGTTAGGTAAACATGGTTGAAGTGATTTCCTTCGTTTATTGTAATGTCCAGATACCACGATTACAAAGTCCACATAACTATAACAAACTGATCGAATCGGTTACATTGGTTTATTTACGTCCGATATCGCCGATCGGAACCCGGCCCAGACCAAGTGGTGACGATAAGTCCAGCACCTGCTCTTGGTTACAACATAAACAGTGTGGTGACGACAGTCCCGGACTTTGGAATTACGGTCTAGCCACTGGTAACCTTCCCATCTCGAGGGCCTGGCTAATATGCGTTCTGGTTAAGCCTTATCAGGCAGACATAATTACCTTATATGGCTCATAATTCACTGAGGGCATTAACCCATTTTGGATTTTTGGAAACTAGATGCTTCAAAGATGGATTCATCTGTCTTGATGTAGTTTTCATAGATCTTGCTTGAACTAAAATCCAAGCAAAAAGACTTTTCAACTATTTCCTAGAGTTTTGACAAATGAATTTTTAATTACATATATTATTAAAATGAAGTATTCTTTTAGTTTTCATTAACTTTTTATCTATTCAGAAAAATCTTCTTATATGTATATGTTAGCTTACTAATTGTAGATTTTAGGGACTAAAAACGTGGTAAAAAAAAGGGGGATGGTGCCGCTTTTTAGGGGTTAACTTTCGGAGGCTAGCACGTTTCGCTTGTAGTTCTCGTAATTTGTTTTCGTTTTGTCACCCATCGGACTTTGGATTGCCAAGCGAATTACACAGCATTCGGCAATAATTACGTAGAATATTGAATGTACATAGATGTGTGACTGTGCAGTGGCGTATTATCGATGCGGTAGCAGGGGTTCAAAGGTCGCACGAAGCTTTTGCGTGGTGCTGCCCATTGGCCATTGATAATCGAAGTGCCCCCATACACAAAAATACATACATATGTACTACATGTACATACATATATATATTGGAATGTTCTTCAATCTAAACTCTGTTTGCGCCCGACACTACGTATTAATTAATCTAGTTGTCAAGCATGCCGAACAAACATAGGCGCTGTCTCTCTGCTTTCCCCAAAATTTCTTTCTTTCTCTTCAACTCTCTTGCTTTCTAGGCAGAAGAATTGAACCCCTCCAAGGACAACAAAGAAGAATTGCACTATGAACTGTGTCGGGGTCGGAAAAACTTTAAAATCAGTTTCGAAATACATGTTTATAGATTACGATAAAAGTATTTTTTCAATAATAATATTATTATATTTATACATTTCCTTACCCCAAAAATTATTATAATAAAAAGTATTTAAACAAAACTATCCTTTGCAATAAAATCAACCATATTGTATGTTGTACTTATGTACATTATAAGTACCTATGTTCTATATTAGCTTATTAGAATTTGTAAAATGCCCATGAGTTTTGATATAAATTTTAAAACATTTCGTTTTTGCGCGTACTGGCCAAAACTTAAAGTACAATTATTCATATGATAATTATATGGAAGTCCAAAGAGAGTACTAATCTGAAATCTTTCGCCTTTAGTCTCTCTGCTCTCCGCAGTGAAGACCATCTTACAGGAGCAATCGATCTAGCTATTTTCAAGATAGATTTTGCGATTAAATTTTTCTTAGTCCATTTCAGACAATTTTATTTTCTGTTATTACGACATTTGTATAGTACTGTCGGCAATATTTATATTTATTTAAACAATTTTTAGCATGTTTGATAAAAAAATTGATTAATAGTTAATTCAAGAACTTTGCAGTTGTTAGTAATGTAAGACAATATTTTCAAATAAACGAGCTATTCATAAAACCAAGAGGTGGCTGAACAACTTTTTGGCTATTTTTCTCCAATTTCCTTATCCATTACGTGCCAGCTGCAGCATCACTGTCGCTCATAGCTTTTTTGTTGCTCGGCGCTGGCAACACTGGCGGCTCTCGCTCATATAATAAACCAGCCGCGCAGCTCGCAAATCAGTCAGAGAGTCCCAGCGAGCAGACGTGAGCAGACGTGCCAAAAAGTGCTAGGAATAAAAGACAAAAAGTGCTTCCAGAACGCAGACACACACATACCCTACATTCGCACACTCACTCGCAGATTAAGCTGTTTTTTTGTTCGTGAAAGAAAAGAAGTACGAGGCGAAAAGAAAAGTGCGGTGGCAAGCAAAAGAGCTTGATAGCGAAAGACCGAGAAGCGAAAGAAAGAAAAAGTGAAAAAGGCAGCAGAAAGCAGCGCAAGAGGAACCAAAGAGAACAGATCATGGCCAGTGCAGAGCAGAAACACGCCACCGGGAACGGAACAACCGGCAATGGAACGGCGGCGAACGATGTGGACCAGCCCAAGGATGCCAAGGACCTGTTGCCGCACCTCGAGTCCCTCGAGAGGATCATCAAATTGCCCGTGGTAAATGCGGCATGGGACAAATCCCAGGATGTCTACGGCAAAGTAAAAGGTGAGTGCATCACAAAAAAGAAAAACAAGAAAATGAAAATAAGACCTCCTCCGGGTGCATTGAACTCGCCCAAGTCCCGTTACTTTGGCACGCCTAACGGCACATATAGAGAATAAACGACCGGAGGAGGAGGAGGCAAATAGCAACAACAATTGCAGCGACCATATGCACTCGAAGCCGTAATCGAAACCGAAACCGTTGCTTTTTTTGACTTTACTTCGCCATTTTAATTCGAGTTGCAATTCGAACTCGAAACGCATATAGAGGGCAGCAGCAACAACTCTTTTTTGTTTTTTTTTTTTAATGTTTTTCGTTTAATTGGCCAGAAATTAAGCTCAATTGATATAAATTGATTGCCGGTCGTTCAATAATCGAAATCACAGCAACAACAACCATGACCTAGCATTAAAAAAGCAAAAAGGCCGGCACTTTGCCCTCGTGACGCGTTGCGTTCAAAGTTCGCTTAAAATTTACATAATAATAAAACACTTGGCCAACGCAAAAGAGAGCGAAAGAGAGAGGACGGGGGGCGACAATAAGGCCACCTCACGTAGGCTGCAGCCGCAGAGGCGCCGACAACAAAAGGGGGCTCGCTTTGATGAGAGGAAAGCAAAGCAGACCCAATGGCCGCGCCACTGGCACTGGCAGTGTTGCCAGGGCTGACCAAAAATTTAGCTAAGGTTGCACTTCAAATTATAGCTAGAATACCAATACTATTTACTAATTACTAATATCGCCGATATAAAAAACATTGAAAATTATTAGACACTTAAAAACAATTAATTGAATTTTTAATTTTTTATAATTAGTAAAACAGTAGTTTGTTAGTTCAATATATAACTTATTTCGTTTAATATTAAAATTAAACTGGTGCATTTTAGTTTGAAACAGATCTTCGGAAAACAAGTACTTAAATTAAATACCCATTACTGATTTAACAATGTCAAAAAAAGCTAGATTTGGCTGGAAACTAACACAAGCGGACAGCACTGATGCTAAAGGCTCTTGGGGTCTCACCGTCGATAGCAACAACAACAACTCTAGTTGGACTTTCGACTTGTTTGTGATATTTCGCAGTTGTTGTTGCCGCAGTTGCTGGGATTGGAATTGGAATTGGATGATGTGTTTGCCGAGTGACGAACTATCAAAGTCTAAACTGTCGGGCCCCAGACAGATAGAATAGGGGTCCAAGGGGCCGTGGGGTTCGTGAACTGCGCAGTTGCTTATCAACCAGAAATGCTACATATTTATTATTATTATTACGGTTGCAACTGATAAGCGCGCTCTCCGTACTTGTGTCACATATATGAGGTATTACTAGCCAATTCTAGAAATTCTAGAAGTTCCAGATTAAACTGGCTGTTAAATTTTAAATATTAATTGGTATTAATGTACATATACTCTGATTAACGATTTGTATACCTCATTATAATGTCAACACCTCTATTTTCAGGCAAAAATCGTGTCTTTGAATGGGCATTAACGGCGGCCGAGGATTGTGTGACGCGCGCGGTGACAACGGCGGCTCCCTTCGTCACCAAACTGGACAGACCCATCTCCTATGTCGACCAGACCCTGGTCAAGGGCATCGATAAGCTGGAGGTAAAGGCGCCGATCATCAAGGACACACCACAGGAGATCTACAACCAGGCCAAGAGCAAGGTGATTGACGTGGTTCAGCCCCATTTGGAGCGCGTTGTCAAGTTCAAGGCAGCCGGCCAGCAGAAGGCCGCCTCTCTGAAGGATCTCGCCTGGCAGAAGGCCAACGAGGTGCTGGCCACCCAGTACGGCAGTCTAGCTGTCAACGGAGTGGACACCACCACGGCGCTGGCCGAGCGCCTCCTGGAATACTACTTCCCCAAGTGCGAGTCGGATGTGGAGGAAGATAATGGTGAGTGTTGACGGAAGACCTACAAAAATAGTAGGCCAAATTTTGGGGTATTTCAATTTCTTTGGAGCCTTTAGCCTTTCTCATTTGCCATGAATTTAAGTTTAATATTAAAATTTAATAAATTGTAAGATAATTAAAGCAACTTAAATTAAAATCTTTTTGTACATTTCATTACGATTAAAACTACTTTTTTTTATTTATTTAATACCAATTTCATAAGATCATCTTTGACATCACTATAACTATTAGTTTTGTCCTGTCGTCCTTCCAGCATAATTATTAGATTTCCTATCTAGACACTCCTTTTAAAAATATATTATAAAAGTAATAATACTGTCTTTAAAGCGAATACGTTTAGTATTATTTAGCTCAGTTTTATTTAAGATCTTTGGATGGTGGAGAATATTATTTATTGGCTCCGTACCATATCTATCTGTTGGCCCAAAAATTTAAAATTAGCTTGTTTGCCTTCTGCTGCCCTCACTTTTTTTTTTTTTTGCGCGGTGTGTAAACAAAATGCTAAATATAAATCGTAAATATTTTTAATTCTCAGATGATAAACAAAATGCCGTCGTGCAGAATGGCAAGAGTTCTGAAAATGACAGTAAGTTTCCGATCCCCGAGCCGATCTTTTGTTCGTTCGATCGTTTGTTTGTTTGTCTACCACTAACACATCGTCTAATAAGCATAAAAATAGCAAGTAAATAAAAAAGCATGAACACTAATCAAGCATGGCGATAATTTCACACACAAAACGAGAACAAAATGGGAATATAATGTACAGAAATATTTACGATTTCGAGACGAGCGATAAATGTTGATTAGCCTTAAAAATTTTTCGAAATCCAGATCCTGATCCTGATCCTGGTTATGTCCCCGCCCCTAACTGTAATTAACCGCCCATCCCTCCAAATAGTGACACTAATTTTCTAAATTAATATCTCTCTCTCTATCTCTCTTTCTCTGTGCCATTTGTTAGTTATTGTTGTTGGGGAGAGCTACGACCAGGATCACGATCAAGAGATTGATGATAGATTCTTAGTGGCCGCCTCGACGGTATTTCTGTCCATGTCCCTGAAAATCATAACCGAAATTGTTGAGTACGTTAGAAGAAATCCAGAGATCGTAGGCATTATCGATAGGGAACTCAACAAGTTTATGGTAAGCACACACAAGCCCACACAGCGCCACTATTACTAATCAATCAATGACTTGTTTATAACACGTAACAAATACTCAAATTACTTTTACTGGCTTCTCTTGTTAATGGTGATTGCTTCTCCTCCATTTACTTGTAGTGCCAGTTCCCGCCAGCGAGGATCCAGTCCTACACACAGTACAGACAGTTGGACGGCTATCCAACAAGATCTCGCGTCGCGTCTATCGAAATGTCTCCCGACAGATCAAGCAGGTCCAGAAGGGCAACATCAACGACTATCTGAGCTCCCTGATAGCTGCCCTCAAGTTGCATCAGTACATCAACTTTATTAACTCGTCGATGGGCACGAATGTGGAGCAGTCTGGCGGCAGCAGCAGCGACACCTGTTCGCCATTTGGAACCACCACCAGCACCAGTTCCAGCAGCAACAACAAGGCTGTTGTGGCCTAGCCTAGCCATGTGGCCAAAAGCAAACGGGCGCCGGCGGTGACGTCTCAGTAGTGGAAAAACAGCCCATCTACAACTATATCTATAGCTAGATATTATCCTCTTGCACACACGCTCACCACCTAAGATACCCCCTACCTACCACCCAAGCCGCCCATTTTATAATGTATTTTATAATTTCTTTTTTTTTTTTGCGTAATATTTCATTGAGTACTAGCCGATACGAGTAGTACTTCCATAGAGGATCATCTAAAGTGGAGAAGGTTATTCGAACGCACACCCAAGAACCCCGCCTCCTGCGCCATCTGCTTTGTAAATATTTATTTGAAGTATAGCCCTCACCAAGCCTAGTTTGTAAGATATAGTAGTCGCAGAGATCGGGAGTCAGAAGAGAGCGTTTTTTTTTGTCGTCAATTTTAGCTGTGCTAAAGTGCCACGCATGCATTGAATAATACATAATATATATACACACCTATATATGCCTAATATATACGCAGATATATGATACATATACATATAAAGAGAAACATACGCACACGGTTGGCGTAGTGCGGTTAGCTGTACGTATACGTAATATTATACCTAATGCTATTTCTATCTCTATTTAATTTCCATTGTACGCTCGCTGGGAGCCCAACCAGCTGATGTCTAATTGCTAATGAAAATGAATTATGCCTAATATATATCCACATATATATATATATATCATATATATATAACACACACACACACACCCCCTCACACACTTGTATGGAGAACCTAGCCATAATGTTTGCTCTAAACAACTAGATTGATAATATTAAATATTAATAAAAAGAACCAACGCAAAACTGGAACGAAGAACAAGAGAATTGCCAACGAATTTCTTTCAATTATAACGATACTGCTCCTACTGCCCCCCATCTGATTGGGCGCCTTATCGGGACAGCACTCTCCGGTCCGCTGATTTATTTAGAGTTCAGTGTAGAGTTCAGTCCTCGCAATTGCCGAAACGCTGCAGCGAATGAATTTATGGAGCACTTGCTGGCCTGATAAGGCGACTATACGTACATGTTTCCGAACATGTGATATTAAAGTGCGTTTTGCTGGAAATCGGAAATCGCTGCTTTGCGAAACTAAGACCATGTGCTTCATATTATGAATGTAGCACGTTAGTCATTTTTTGTGTCTAGTAACTATTCTAGTTTTATAGCACACTTCAGTATAGTAACTACTATCTGGCTAGATAGTGCTTCCAAAGTCAAGATCCCACTTTCGTGAGCCGCACTGTCCACTGCCCAGTGGACTTGTGACTCTGTCCCTGTCGATAATGACGGCGTTAATGGCCGTGCAATTATCCGTCTTGTAGATTGGGCAAAACGTCGACGTCGGCTTCTCTGAGTTTCCTTTTCATTTCAGTTCAGTTGGCTTCGCCACTCCCCTGAATCCCCACACACCTCATTTGTATGCTCCACGTCTGGCCGATCGCCTTAATTTGCGCTCCCGACAAGAGGAACATGCCATGGGCTCGGTCTGTCCAAAGTCTGGACTAGGTTCCAGTTTGCCCGCCTGGGGAATCAATCTCAGGCTCAGACTCAGATTCAGGCTCTGCATACTTGGCATAATTTTGAGTTTTGCACAATGCATTTGGGTTGAAAATATTCATGAGTTTAGTCTGGCCAGAAAAGGGCTTTGCTAATGGTATTGGTATTTCTTGTGGAACCCATGGAACCCATGACTTGTTCGACGGGTTCCGAAACCGCAGTCGAGTAATGTGGCATACACATGGAGAAAACACTGAATCAAAGTACGATTTAAATATTTGTAACTGATAGCTGGTACCTAAAAGCAAAAGAAATTCCCAAATCTTATCGTATTTGAGAAGCTTAAGGGCTTCCATAATGAGCGATTCTCCCTATTATTCTCGTATTAGCGCAAAAAATTCCATTTGAAAATACCTTCCAGTAATAGCCTTGATTGTGTCTTATAGAGGCTTTTCGATAGAGAAACCATTATGATAAGTAAATCTACGCTTTGTCCACAACACAAGAACATCTCATACTGGCTTTGCCATTGTAGTACTTTATACCATATTGATATTGATAGGTAAATCCGATTCTTCCGATTGAAGACACCGTTCTTCAAGCAATGATAAGTAAATATTCTCTATATGTTCCATTAAGCCTTACTGCTCTGATTAACATTCCAGATGGGTAGATCCTCGGTGTAAGTGCAATGCACCGATCGTTTGTCGGTCCGTTCGATGATCATGATCATGGAGGTAAAGGTAATGATCGTTATGGGACAGCCCAATGTAATGGAAATGCCAACCGCAAGGTGTGTATATGTACGTCTACGGGGGGGCCACCGAGTGTAAAGATGTTAATGGAGCCGGACTTTGGACCTGGTCTCCCCAGCCGATCTCCCCGTTCAGATGCCGACGATGACGAGGTCTGGTCTTCCAGTCTTCGCCTGGCAACGACATTTCTTATCGCGGAGAAAGAGGGGAGCAGAGAGTGTGCCCATAAAGGCGCTCCAACTATAAACGTAATCAAGAGTAAGTACTATAAAAAATTGAATGACTTTATAAAACACACACACGCGCACAAAAACGAGAGGAAGAGTCCCAAGAAAGAGAGTTGCAACGAGAGGGGGGGGGCCATAAAGCCTCAGGATGAGCCCCCGCCTGCGGCGTAAGGGGCGTGGCATCCTTTGATCACCACGAGTGCGAGCGAGATGGCCGGGGTGCAAAGTGCAGAAAGTGGCGTGATTCTTATTATTCATTCTCTCGCTTCTGATTATTGAGTATGATATTGCACATACTCGTATGTACATACATACATATATGGGTACTAATGCGCCGACTTCTCTGATCTTGTCGTGCATCATCCTCTCTTGCGTTGCACCTTGCTGATAAGAATCTGCGTCAGAGCCTCGGATCTGGAGGTTATATCAGTTTACTCGGATAGAAGAATCGAGTGCAACGCAGCAAGCGGATTTCAATTATTTTGGGTTTTCGGTAGCAGATTTCTTTTTTTTTTAACAAGAAGTCTTTAATTTAACTGTGGACTTCTTAATTATATTGTGTACTGAAATATTTTCACTTAAACGTATACATTGGATTTAAAATCCTTTCGCGTTTTATCAATACATCAACATCAAGTTTATTAATTACAATTATTTTGGTTATTCAGTTCACAGCAGTCAGTACATAAAAACATTAAAAATTACGATGTTTGAGAAAACAAAACGCGGAAAAAGTTTGTCTATTGAATAAAAGTAATTGCGCGAACAGACATAAAAATCAATTGGAAACCGATCGATGGACGATCGCTGATAAAGCTAATGGCGCCTAATGAACGCCGCCGGATGTCCCCTCTACCACAGCCAACTCCTCAGCCACCTGATCTTCCGATTCAATTTGGCTGGCCTCGCACACTCGTTAGGCCTTGACTTTGTCGTTATCGCTATCACCCAGTGGCGTCGATGGGGGGCAGGAGGTGCTCGAGGCGTAACAGGCGGCCGGTGCCTGCATCAGAGCGAGATCAAAGTGCGGCTGCTCGCAGAGCGTGAGACTCTGGCTGAGATGGCGGGCGACCACTTGGACCATGTGCCTGGCCAGCGGCGGAGCGAACAATACGCAACGCAGGAGTGACCAGGTGGAGCCCATGAGTGAACTGGCATAGTGATCGTGCTCTGGAGGCCTTTCTTCCACACGTTTCTCTTTGATCGGTGCCAGATTCTCCGTGTTGGTGGCGTCTTTTTGGTGGTTCTTCTCCTGATTTCTAATCTTCATATTCACAATCCTTTCGTTCCTGCTCTTTTCCTGCTGGTTTTTCTTTGTCCTCTGCGGACTTTGTCTTTGAGTCTTATGTCTACGGTTCCTTCGCTTCTTATGCTGCATATCCTTCTTGTTTATAGTCATGCGATTTATGTGCTCCTTCTCAAGATCCCTTGGGCTCTCACGCGGCTCCTTCTCCCTCTCCATCTGCTCGTGGATCCAACTGATCATGCCCTTCTCCTGGACCCTGAAGCCCTCCTTGAGAAAGCTATTCCTGCGCAGGAATTGGAGCGCATCATCGTAGCCCTGCTGACAGAAATTGGCCATGAAGTCCGCTCTGCCCGGCACCAAGATTCCCACCATGCGACGCAGATTCCTTCGGGACAAGCGAATGCAAGTGTTCGCCCAATTGATGTTCAGCTGGAGCAGATGGGGGTTCTGATCCCGGGGGCATATGTCGCTCTCCCCGCAAAATGGACTCACGGTGACGGTGTGCTCGTCCAGCAGCGGCAGATTATCGGAAAAGGCCCCATCCATATAGCGAACTCCTCGAACCTGATAAGACGTATAATTCATATATATATATTCAAGTTGAACACCTGGTTTGAAATTTTGGTTTATGTATATATAAGTAATCAATTTTGATCATCTTAATTTTGGAAATAAAATTGCCTACGCAGAAACATTTAAATTTCATACGTTCCTTCATTGTTATTAGATATTTTATGTAATGTACGTGATATTTGCTTCTAATAGGTTTTTTTGATTTCAATAATAATTTTAAAAAACCCACCTGCGGAGGCACCAGTCCAGACAGTCCGGGAATGAAGCACGAGCACATGAGGGCCTGGAGGAGCTCCTGCCGGGAGCTGAACTCCGACATGACCACATTGCGGCGATCGCTGACGCGGGTGAGGGATATATGGAGGCGTCCGCTGGCCAGCAGATGGGCATCCTCAGGCAACCAGCTTCGCATGCCCTCGAGGAGGCACTCTGGCAGATTAAACCACGGACTGAAGGCGCCCAACGAATGCCGTTGTATCTCCTGGACAACTCGCAGGAAATCCCCAGCCATGCATTCAAGCGGGAGATCACAGATCAGACAGCAGGCGGCCAAGGCACCGGCGGATGCGCCGGCAATCCTCTCCAGCAACAGTTGGGGGGCGTGTTGACGTAGGCAGACGGCCACGCCCACATGGTAGATGCCCAAGAAGCCACAGCCGGAAAAGGAAAGACTCCTCCTGGTTCGGATCTTCATCGTTGCGAATATAACCTATTCGTGGCAAATAAGCGCTTCACGTGATCAGCTAAAACTGACATATAATCCGGTATGTCTGTCTCTTTTTCGCCTGATTTTTCCGATTTGTTGTTGACGTTTTTTATTCTATTTTTCCAAGTTTTCTTTCGAGCTTATTCTAGGCCTCATCAGTGTGACCTTGCAAAGTTGTTTTCAATACAATAAAATACTGATTAAAAGGGTTTTCAAATAACATAAGCTATTTGGTTCAATCTAAAATCTTTACTGTAATTTTACATTTGTGTTTCTTATCATCTTGATGTTATTTTGGGCTCCTTTTTGTATTTTTTACGCCACATGCCTAAGTGGAGAAGCCATTTAAGTAACTATTCTCAGGGGCTTATAATTTGTTAAATTTTTTGATTTATGAAAGTTTTTTGATTTTTAATTTATTCGGTTTTTGGTACATTTAAGTTTCCTTTTTAAATTTGCCGCTAATTCAGAGTCCGTTATTTGCCAGCGTTGCCGGATCTTGCTTCTAAAATCTATCTAAAAGACGATTAAATACTAGTTTTAAGTTATTTGTATATATTATAGGAAAGATATCAAATTTGCCGTCGTTATTGCTTATGCTTATTGCTTATTTATTCAGAGCCCAGTTTTTATAATTATTATTATTATAGTAAAATGGACCAAGACTTGAAAAGTCTGGGCCATTGAGTTTAAGGAGCCATAGCAACTCAGGCCTTCAGCTGAGTTGATATAATTATTTTCCAGCTATGGTCGTTATAATGGCAATGCAAATCTTTAATATATTTATATACCCTCTTTTAAAATGCGAACAACATAATTTTTTTTATTTAATTAAACAAAATTTTTAGGATTAGGATTATGACATTACATAGCTAAGATATTTGTATAAAACTGCAGAATCTAAAAGTAGCCAAATCTAGCTAAGAAAAATAGTTGACTTGGCATTGCTGAAAAGCAGCGAAAAGTGTGAACGCTTTTTAAATTTCCCATCTCTGCGCGGTAAACGGGCACACTGTCGCGGTAAGCATTTTGTATTTTTAATATTAGGTTAAACAGCTCACAATGCAAGCGGTAAGATAAAGAGCCGGCTAAATTTAGCCACCATTACTCATTACCTTTGCGTCACTGCGTCCAGATCTGGCTGGGAATGCCTGGGTTGGTCCTGCTCCCTCTCATCGCAGCACTTCTGCTGGGCATCCAGGATGCGGAGGCCTACGACAAGGAGATGACCGTCTATGTGGACGCCGGCAAAACGGAGTGCCTTTACCACTCGGTGCGTCAGGGCGAGACCATCGACTTTGAGTACCAAGTCATCGATGGCGGGCACGGTGACCTGGACATCAGCTTCACTTTGCTGGATCCCATTGGATTGGTGATAGTTAGTGACTTCAAGAAACCGGAGAATGTGCATCGCCACGAGGTGGCCAAGGAGGGCGACTATCGGTTCTGCTTCGACAACAGTTTCAGCATGTTTAACCGCAAGACGGTGTTCTTCGAGCTGATTGTGGAGCGCGAGGGCGAGGAGCTACAGGGTGACACGCAGTGGAACGAGGTGGATGAGCTTACGGGGCTTTCGCGGGACGAGTATTACGATATGAAGGTGCAGGACATCATGGACTTCATTGGACGCATTCGTCTGCAGCTCAACAAGGCCCGCCAGTTGCAGGATGTCCTGCGATCGCACGAGGCACGCGATCGCAATCTGGCCGAGTCCAATTTCCAGAAGGTCAACCACTGGTCTATGCTGCAGATCAGCGCCATGATCGGGGTTGGCCTCATCCAGGTGTTCATGCTGCGCAGCATCTTTGCCACCGGCGGACGCATGCATAATCTGTGGCGCAAATTGGGCATTTGATGGGTCGGTCCTGTGTCTGGTGCCGAGGAGAAGCCTCTACCAAAGATTTGCGTGCCGGAGCAACGAGGATGCATTTATTGAATGAGTAAAAGCCATCCGGCAGCTGGATCCTCCCCCACTAGTTAGAATGTAATTTATAAAACAAACCACTTGCCATCATCAGTAGTTCGTTAGTTTCCATACATATGCATATATATATCATATATTAGTCAGGAGATATAGTATTCCGTATATATTTATAGATATGCGGGTGTGTGCTTGTGATATACGGGGTGTGTTGTGTGTGCGCGCATGTTCGTTGCATTGTTAAACGAAAGCAATTGTACGATTAAGCCAGGAGATGAGTTTGATATTAAGCTTAAAATTGCAGAAACCAGTGAATAAAAGGTGTTTTACTGCCTACACGGGAGTTTTCTTTCTTTTCTTTAATAATTCTGCCTTAATGGAAGCGTTTTTAAAGGGTTTCCTCTAAGCTAGGCAACTTCTTGCACATAAATAATAAAAATTAATTGGTTGAAAGTTTTTTCCTGTATGAACATTTTACAGTTGTTAAATGTTCTTAAAATTGTCAACTGGTTAGATAGGGAATACTTGTTGACGACCAAAGGCCATTGTATTCCAATTACCTATTTGAGGTAAACACAAAAATTGCATTAGGAACTACGCTGACAATTGGAATCTATGCAATCTACTTAACTTGATTATATTCTATTCGCTGGCGAGTATCGGATATATTTCGTTTTGAAGGCGCTTTAAATGAATTCAACTGGTGACACTTTTCGAGTAATTGTGTTTAAAAAATAAATAGTTGGAAGATACATCGAACGATTTGTTTATTTATATATCCACTCTGATCAACTATAGCTTCCAATAACATCCATACTTTTCACCCACGGCTCATCCACCGTAATCCATTTATATATCGATGATCTCTTCACGATCCACATCTTCAAGACACTCGTCGGTTTTTTCGAACAGTTTTTCAATCGTTTAATGGATAATAAAAAAAAATGGTTAGCAGATCCGCATTATTACTAGCATGGAGTTGTTTATTGACATTTCCGCTGGAAACTAGCTTGCAACATGGGGCAGTGGCAGTGAATCCGCGGCCAGGAGCGTCACCTGATGGTGTTTTTGGGGGTGTTTTTGTATAGGGGTCTCTAGCTTAAGCCTAGGCTGCCTTGTTGAGGCGCTTTTGGCGCTCCAGCAGCCGGCGCTCCCGCTCGAACTCCTTCATGCGGAGCACGTAGTCCTCGTACTCGCAGGTGAGGTACTCGTGCTTCTGGTGGGCGCACTTGTACACAAACGGGAAGGTGTCGCTGCGGCAGGCCTGGTAGGCGATGGCCAGGTGGGCGCAGTAGTCGCGGAATTCCAGCGGCAGCTTGGCGGACTCCATCTCCTCCTGGGTGGCGATCATCACACGCTCCTTGCGCGACTCGAAGCCCAGCAGTGGGTCAAAGGTGGGCACCACATCCGGGCCGGGCATCACGTCCGGTTTCAAGTAGTGCGTCAGCGCGTTGCCCATCCTGCGGGTGGGGAAAAAGCGTTTTAGTACACTCGCAAGCCATTGAAATTCGCACAATTAAATTACGTAAAATGTTTTTCTTCGATTTTGGTTGCGCCGCAGCTGTCAAAGTTCTTCTTCTTGCCCCTGTTGTTTTTGTTGCTGTGACAGCTGCTAGACAGAGTTGCCAGCTCGCGGTGCGTTGGCGTTTTTCAGCACTGAACAAACAGTTGCTGTGTTGTAATGGAAATGAAATATTTTAAAATGTAAACTTTTGTAACGGAACTTTTAAGGAAAAGGCAAACGGATTTTCAAAGTTGAACAAAAAATGCGCAACTTCAGGTTTGGTACTTATGCGCAGTGTCATAATGGAAAATTTAAAAACCTTAGCAAGTGCCGGAAATAAATTTTTAATTCATTTATTTAAATATTTTAAATATGCTTTATTTAAATATTTTTTGTGGGCAGCATGGCATTTTTGTGTATGCAATTTAAAATACTTTAAACTCCGACATAACTTTAATCGGAAAGCTCCGAAATATTTAAGATGATAAACCCGAAATAGGACATGCCATTTTCTTACCAACACTGTCTCCCGCACAGCTGAGCACCCTCTCTCGCAGGAAGCGTACAAAAACAACAACAGCCAAGGGGGTGAAGAGAGCGGGACGAAACTTTTAGTTCTCTCGTTCCCATTGTACCGTTGCGTTGTCGTTCGGTGTGTGTTTCCTTTTTTTTTGCGTGAAAGTGACAAAAGGCAAATGGCAAAAACAAAGGGCACTCGAATTGCCAGACGATGCTCGGCAAAATAGTTCAATTCTAGTTGTTAATTCATAATTTGTTTAACCGCTGTGCAATATAAATCATTAGCCAAAGAAGAGAAGAGAAAAACGGGAGAGAGTGAGCATAACGTGGTAACGGTAGACGGTAACAGTAACGGTAACGGTAACGGAGCATTAGAATATATAGAAAATATCGATTGGAGCACTGGATCTAACGGGAAATCGGGCCAAAATGGTTGGCCTGCTCAATCCGCTCAAGTATGGCGACCACTTCTACGAGCTGTACACGAACAACACGCGCAGGTAATCCCCGCCAGCATCTGGATAACTAGATGTCCCAGAGTCCCATACAGTTCCCACCCCCTAACCCCTACATCCCCTACGTCCCGTACAGCCCATCCGACTTGGGGTTGAAAAATCGATCGCTGCACTCGGCTTCGGCTTCCAATCTGGGTCTTCAACCCCTACACATTTCACATTCGCTCTCCGCGCTGTCGCAGCACCCCCCGACTTTTGGGGGTTGCAACGGGCGGAAGTGGACAGTCCTGCGCCGAACAGCTGAGCGCTGCTCGCAATCAGCTGACTGCCGAGAGCCTCGCGACCTGCATTAACCCACTGATGGCCCACGGGGCGATGGTGCGGCGCTTGGGATGTCTCTCCCCATTAACCCGCCAAAAATGTATTATCGTTGGAAAACCATATCAAACGATTATATATCATATCATATCGAATCCCGATCTGCGTTCTGCCGAATAAAAATTAAATCTAATGCCAAAAATATATTTAAAAGTAGGAAATTTGAAGTACAACCCTTTACTAGTATTTATGAAAGATAGTGCATTTTCTAAGGAAAACCTAATATTGAGTAACATTCACTATTACAGCAGCTATAAGACTGGTAAATCAAAATGTATAGGAGTTTAACATGAATGAAAGCTTAAACACTTAAGATTAAACAACTTGGAAACGAAGTTAAAAGGGGTTACATGAATAACTTCCATACAAACTTTAGATACTCTAGCCAATTTGGCCAACCTTGGCCTTAAGGTTACCTTAGTTGTACACCTGGACAACAGTTAGTGGGCGAAATGTCGACTCAGCTCAAGAACATCGATTTTGCTGAAGGCGTGCTGAACTGTCTTGTTTTTATTGATTACTGCTAAATTGCTTTAGAATACTTAATCTTTTGTGCCAAGGTTTGGGTTTTTGGTTTCCACGAGCTTAGTCGTTTTTCCACAAAGGAACTTCTTTTCGAAAATATAAAGCATTGTATATTATTCCTTTAATGTTTGATATCACCACTTTGTAACCATTCAAGTTTGAAAATGCATTAAGTGCACTTCATCAATTTCTGGAAATGAAGTGTTTCTTAAGAAGCTTACATAAACATGTAATTCCCAGGCCGTAATTGCTTCTTTGTGGGTAAATGGGGAGCAAAGGAACCGCACTTGAGATGTATCCAACTGTATTGAAAACCACCTGTCAGCTGCAGGATGCAAAGTTCCGGATGCACACGCTCGCATCAGTGGTCACATGTGTGCGTTTATGTACATACATACATATGTACCTATGTACATACATATATGTAGACCCAAAAGCTTGCACCTTGGTGCCCGATATGTGTTCATGTGCATCTGTCGTCCAAAAATAACGACCGCCATCCAGGATGAAAGCTTACAGGCTGATAAGAGCCAATAAGAGCGAAAAGCTTCCCATAGGCAAACAAAAACAAATGCAAATCCTTCGCCAGGACCTCGCAACATTAAGCTTGTTCCCTCTTTCAGTTAGTTGGGATGCGTTTTTGATTTACGACTTGGCGTTGGATTAGTGTCCCTAAATATTTTCAGAAGTTTTGTTTTTCAACTGAGTCAGTTTGCAAGTAATCCGCGCGTTTTAATAATAAACTTATCTTATATAGTATATAAAATAATAACAGTTCACGCGAAATCAAAAACCTTTTTCAAAGTTGGAAATACAAAATATAGTTCCCACCTGTCGAACAGATACACATTTAGGGGGATAAAAATGGAAAGAGGTTTTTCATTCAAAAATGTGTTTTTTTTTATTACAAAATATTATTTTGAAGGGAGTTCTTAAGGAATTTTAGAACTTTTGTTCCTGAAGCTGAAATGAAGCAGAAATTTTCTGAATAGCTGAACGCCTTTTCGATTTTAATAGTTTCTTGATTTGCAATTCAAGTTGATCATACATTTTGTGGAATATTTTGAAACCCATATATTTCTTCCTGTTTCAGAAAAATGCAACACGATCGCAAGGTGTTAACGAAGCGCAAAAGTCGGAAGGACAAGTCGGCGGCCGCAATGGCCGCGGCAGCTGCAGCAGCGGTTCTGGAGGGGAATGCGGGAGCTGGTGGACTGGTGAATCCGCTGGATCCACCGCTGGTCAAGGAACAACTGATGATCCTGCCCTCGTTTCCGGTGGCGCACATTGAACTCGATCCGAATGCGTCCAAGTTCGCGGTCTTCTCGGCCATTCGATCCACGGTGCTGGAGGCAGAGACACGCTACTCCCTGTTCCATGAGGGCGGAGCAGCCGGTGGTCCGGGCGGCTCGAGTCTGAAGAAGTGGAGCAACAACCTTAACTCAGCCTGCTGCATGATGTGTGCCCACAGCTGCATGATAAGCAACCTTCTCGATTGCTCCTGCCACGCCCACTTGGCCATGCACGGAGCCGTTGGGCCTGGCAATGCCGGACCTGGCGGACCAGTTGGAGTCATAGTCGATGGCCGGGTACCGGCTCCAGTGCCGGTGGTGGTCGGAGGACCCGGTTTGCCAGCGGAGAAGCGACCACGTCGGGATAGCGCCAACAGCGATGCGGATTCGGACACGGAGGAGCCCACCGAACGGGAGCCCGTCTATGCCACAGTGCCGCTGATTGTGGGCGCTGGATTGCGCAGTCTCTTCGAGCTGATCGCCGATGCCCGGCACGTTCATCCGCTGCTGTGCACCAAGGCATTGAAGGCACTGCTGGACGTCATCCAGGGCCAGCAGCCGGAGAGTTTCAAGCTAGAACCGGAGGAGCTGATCATTCCGCTGTACGATCTGCTCCTCGATTTGGCCACCATGCCGGCCGCACTCAATTCGGCCACCGGTGCGGAGGCCAACTGGTCGGCCATGGCCTGTGCCGCGCTCCTGGGACTGTGCATCGCACGCGGTGATACGGGCAAGATGCTCAAGGCCATTGCCGCCATGCTGATGACGCCGCGTCAGCTCTCCGCCCAGATTGTCCAGCTGCCGGTGGTGCTGGCCACGTTGCAGCACACGGTGATCAGTGCGGCGTTGAATAAGCCCACCAGGCCGGAT
Source organism: Drosophila teissieri (assembly GCF_016746235.2). Taxonomy (NCBI): domain Eukaryota; kingdom Metazoa; phylum Arthropoda; class Insecta; order Diptera; family Drosophilidae; genus Drosophila; species Drosophila teissieri. Next base: position 13,331,146 of record NC_053034.1, read on the forward strand.
TTCCACAGCCACGGAGTGCCGCACAATTCGCTGATCGATGAGGTGAGTGCTGGACATGGTTAAAGCTATTTTATGCCTGCTTACATATATGAACTTCCCATTTTTTTATAGTTTCCCCTGAAGCTGCCGCCCTTGAGCACGGGTGCTCCCATCACCTCGCCTGCAATGGCCTGCGATGGAGTGTTTGTGTATCTGCTCTATGGCGGAACGCTGCTGAAGATCGGCACTGGCTTTGGGGGATCCTACAAGGGTCACGTCTATGCCCAGAACGAGGACTTCAGCCACGAGAGGAGCGCCTGGCTGGGCTACAGTGGCGGGCAGCTCTACTTTCGGCGCACCTGTCGCCGCAGTGCTGGTGACCAACTGCAAATGGTGGGCCTGGACACGCTGGCCATCAAGGCGATGAGTCCCTTGAGCATGCTGCACATGCGCGAAGGACTTAACTACGTGCTCTTCACGGACGACGACTCACTGCACGCCATCTGCAGCAATCGCGATGTAAGTATCTGTTTTTAAGTTAAATGTTTAACTATATGAGATTATTTATTCAAATAGGATACACTGGTGGTGAAGAAACTGAATCTGTACCATAATAGCTACAACATTGATCCGCCGCCCTTCGAGCTGCCGCTGCAGTTGGCGCGCAAGAAGTTCCGGACCTTGGGATACGCGGCCTTCGAGGATGAGCTGCTCAATCAGTATCAGATCCAGCGCATCCAGTCGGCGCACAATAGTTTCGAGCCAAAGCTACCCGCTCCCTGCAGAGATGCGGATGTGGATGTAATGGGCATGGCCTGCGGCAAGGAGTTTGGCTTGGTGCGCGCCAGTAATGGTCGGGTCTACTATTATGGAAAATCGGCTGCCCTCGGATTGAAGTGCGTGGGCCGCACTCCGACACTCAAGCTCACCGAGCTGGTCATCTCCAAGGCGGCCAATATAGTCCATGTGGCCGTGGGACACGATGGCATTCATTCACTGTTGGTCAACGATGATGGCACCGTTTTCTTTGCGGGCACAGCCCGGCGCGGTGAAGATGGCGATAGCAGCAAGAACCGTAGGCAACCGAAGGCGGTTAAGCCGAAGAAGATGACCAAGATCGATGGCCATGTGGTGGTGCATGCCGCCTGCAACAATGGCACCTCTGCATTTGTGACCAAAACCGGAAAGCTGATCATGTACGGCAAGGATACAGCCCACTGCGATGCCATGGGTTTCGTCAGTGAGCTGATGGACCAGCATGTGACCAAGGTGGCGCTGGGCAAGGCCCATTGTGTGGCCCTAAATGCGAAGGGGCAGCTCTTCTCGTTCGGGCTGAACAACAAGGGCCAGTGTGGCAGGATATTCAACAAGTTGCAGCCGGTGAAGGATGTGCCGCCATTTGCCTCATCCTCAACGGCAGCCGCCTGTTTTGCATCCCTGCTGCCACTGGACAAGCGCCTCAAACTGGACTTCTCCACGCTGTGCGACTACGATGACCATAATCTGGTGCAGGGCCAGTGCCGCGTGTGCGTCATCTGTCGCGAATGCACGGGATACAATATCAGCTGTGTCTCCGCTCTAAATGTACCACTGGATCAGCGTCTGGCGGGCAGCATATGTCCCTGTGGCCACGGAGATGCGGGCTGTGCCAAGTGTGGACTGTGCGCCGCCTGCATTGCCCTCCAGGATAGCGATGGTGAGTTCATCTGCCGTTCGAGCAATCCTTAGTTGCATGTTTAATACCATTCCCTACTTGCAGAGGCAAAAACGGAACTCAAACCTCCACCAAGTGACGTACAACAGCGCCAGCAGCGCTCCAAAACCCTCATCATGCGTCGCAAAGAGCGCAAGGGTGAACTGGAAACAGGAGCCGCCGGAGGTGGAGCTGCCACGCCCACTGACCTGGACAAGGATCCGCCTCGAGTGGCTCCACTGGCGCCGCAGCTGCTACAGCTCACCAGCTCATCGCCTGTGGTGCAGGTGGCTTGTGGATTGCACCATACGGTGGTGCTCACCCTGGCCGGTGAGGTCTACACTTTTGGAAGCAATCAGTATGGCCAGTTGGGCAGTGGTGATCTGCAGCCGGTGAGCGGACCAGTTCGGGTCCAGGTACCCGGTGCTATCAGTCAAGTGGCCGCTGGGAGCAACCACACCGTACTGCTGACATCGAAAGGAATGGTCTACACGTTTGGCAATTACCAGAAGGGCCAACTGGGACGGCTGCCCAGTGATTATGGACTAAAGCCTCCGCCGCAGGACGATGACTCTCCGGTGGGAGCTGGATCCGATGGCGGAGCAGGAGGATCGCCAACAGTTGGGCCAGTGGGAATGCCTGGACCGGAGCGATCTCAATCGCCAGGCAACGTGCAGCCCAGCGGCTCCAAGGAGATGCCGCCACTGCTGCCGGTGCTCACCCAGCGTCAGAAGTTCCTGTGGAATTGTTCACCCGGAGCCGTCTTGTATGAAAAAAGCCGAATGAATTAGTAGAATAATGATTGCTCATGATTATCTATTATACTTTGCAGTGGCTTGGGCCCTTGTTATGGCAAGAAGGTAACCTGGATTGGCGCCAATGGCGATCAAACCTTTATCAAGATCGACGAGTCCCTGATCACGGCACAAATGCTGCCCAAGATGCATGTGGTGGCCAATAAGAAGACGATATGTAAGTGGCAGCTCACAAGATTCATATCAAATCAATTACCAATCTCTTACTCATCCCTGAAACAGTGCTCATTCCCAGCATTCCGCTGTCCTTCCACACGCTCTCCATTAATCGGCGGGATGGTAGCTGTACTGCCCATTATCGTGGACAAACCAACTTTGTGAAACTGATGCAAGCTCAGCCGGAGCAACAGCAGCCGGAGATTAACTCCAATTTGGATGTGGCCGTGACTCCAGTGGCGGACTCACCGGCCCATGCCTCCACTTCGTCGCTTATTACGGCCTTGACGGGCACAGCCACGGCTGGAGTGCCCATCAACGAGCAGATGTCCCGCAGCATGCACGAGGCCAGGAATCAGATCTTTGAGGAACAGCAACCGGAGGTGGCATCATCTGCTGCAGCAGCAGCAGCAGTAGTAGCACCTGGAACACCGTCATCAGCGGGATCTGTGCCAAGGAGTCGTCGTGGCGGCAAGCAGGGAACCAATTCCCCGGAACCCATTCCATCGCCACCGCAACTGGCCTTCACCATGGATCCCACCTACTATGTTCTCTGGGTTTTCGATGGAGCCGCACGGAAACTGCGCTGTCACAATGTGGTGGCCAGTGACATCAACGAGAGCGAAGCGGTAAGCTAGCACACGAAATCAGTTTTTTGTATTGTTCCTCTAGACGCTTGCTCTCTTCCAGAACGCGGCCACCTATCGATCGTTGCTCTCGCCGGAGTTATCTTTGCCGGATCGGGTGGATTCCCGTGTGGCCCGCTCGCAGGCCTCCCTGAACTTACTCGCCTGTCTCGACATCCTCACCTCGGCGCAGGACAACATACCCGGTTGCTTCGAGCAGCCGCTGTTGAAGCAAACCCAACAGACGGCGGAAACGCAGGCCGGTGAATTCCAGGTAGTCAACCGGTTCGATAACTTCGGCGGCGGCTGGGGCTACTCCGGTCATAGTGTGGAGGCCATACGCTTCTCGGCGGACACCGACATTGTGATCTGTGGCTTCGGTATGTTCGGCGGTCGCGGCGAGTACAGTTGCAAGCTGAAGCTCTTCGATTTGGGCGGCGATGGTGGTGGCTACGAGAAGGAAGGCATCCTGATTAGCGAGACCAAGGAGGTGCCCTACGAGTGCGGCGCCAGGAGCAAACATCACATTCTGCTGCCCAAACCGGTCAGTGCGGTAGCTGGCAGATGGTATTTGGTGTGGGCCCGGATCGCTGGACCCTCCTCCGATTGCGGATCCTGCGGCCAGGCGTCCGTGACCACCGAGGATCAGGTGGTGTTCTCCTTCAAGTCCAGCAAGAAGGCCAACAATGGCACCGACGTCAACTCCGGCCAGATACCGGCCATTCTGTACCGACTGGTCACCCAGGACTGCAAACAGACGCCGGCCCAAATGGACGCCGATCCTGTGCAGCGTATTTCCCGCGCCTTTGCCAACAGCGTGAGTCGCGAGTGCTTCGAAAGCCTGGTGGTGCTGCTAAGCTGGTCGTGGGACTGCTTCAAGCTGCAGCTGCGCGAGGAGCGCGATCGCTCCCGGCCACTGCAGCTGCAACAGTCGCTGCAGTACCTCGGCTATGTCATCAAGTCGTGTCTGCGCCTGCTGCGCAAGTACACAAACGAGATTTACCCGCAGCGGAGCTCCTCCTCATCGCTGGCCACGGGCGGTGGATCCAATGCAGCCCATGGCAGTGGCGTAGTGACCACTACCAAGATGGCTCAGTCTAAGGCAAACAAAGGTAAACACATCTGCTTGCATTTGAATCTCCCACTTTGCTAATGTACTCCTCCAATTTCAGACAAGAATGCGCCGCGCGTGGCGGGCAATGCAGCCGTAATGGCCAAGTACTTTGGTGACCCCTCGCCATCGGTTGCCCCGGCCATGATAAGCAGTGCCAGCAGCGGAGGAGCACCATCTACATCCACATCGGCCTCGGCAGCGGTGGCACCTGGCAGCGGCACTCCCGTCACCCGGAAGACCAACATGGAGAACATCCAGCTGGCGGAGTGCATTGGCAATGTTAGAGCTCTGCTCATTGGCATCTTTTGCGATGACATCTTCAAGGATATAGGCACGGATGAGGGTGAGTTTCAGGTCTGAAAGTTACGTATAACGTATTTATTATGGTATCTGTTACTTTGTAGGCTATGAACTTTCGCTGGAGATCCTCGACGAGTGTCACCTGAGCTTTGTCGCCTGCTTCGATGCATTCTACCCGACGTCCTCGTTGAAGTGGAACTGCTTGTGCGATCTGCTCGCCCAGATGGATCGGGGAGCCTTGCATTCCCGCCTGCTCAGTGCGATCCTAGCTGGATTGTGCTCGCCATCGGTGAAGCTCAGGGCCACATTCTCGCTCCTAAGTGCGGCTGGGAACGAACGCCAGTCGATCATCAGTCCCAGCGACAACTCCGGCTTGCCCATGCTCTCCTCCACGGATGCCCATCCGTATCCCGTGCTGGTGGAGCAAATGATCTATCGCACACAGCAGGAGAAGAGTGATTTCCTGAGCAATTCCTGGACATTCAAGGATGTGCTCGTGCGTCTGCTGGACATAATTGCCACTCCCATACGTTCCCGCATAGAGGCGATATACAGCCGGAGCTGTCTTGGCGGCAGCTATCCCGGAAGTAAGGAGTGTGTGAATCAAGGCCTGATTGACAACTGTTGTCATCTGCTGGCCAGAGTTCTGGCCGAGATTGTCTACCAAACGGCGATGGGCGAGTACGACAAGCTGTTCATGCCACCCAGAACGCTCCATTCGACGGGAGCTCGCTTTGCCCGCTGCGATGTGAGCAGGACCTGGAATACCGGAAACTTTGGACCCGATGCCATTGCCTTCGCCGTGGATCGACCTGGTGTGGCCATAGCTGGCGCCATGGTTTACTCGGGATCCGGCAGCTATGACTATCAGTTGGAGTTGCTGTACGATAATACGGCGGATCTGCAGCCGCAGCACAAGTGGGAGACCCTGGAGTCGGTGTCCGGTAGCTACGATCAGGATGCGGTTCACAACGATCTGGCGGAGATTAAATTTGACCATCCGGTGCACATCAAGGAGAATGCTCGCTACGCCCTGCGGCTGTGCTCCCAAGGAGCAAGAACTTGCTCCGGCGATGCGGGAATGCCGGCGGTCCGAGGACCATGTGGCGCCCAGTTCCACTTCTATGCCTGCGATCTTAGCTTCAATGGAACCACTCCAGCCAGGGGTCAATTGCCGTGTATTCTGTACTACAGCACGCCAATGAAACAGGATGGAAACTCGGCCAGCGGACGAACGGGCGATGGCACCAATGTGGCAACGCATATGGAGGATCGCATGATGCTTCTTGGACCCCATGAGGTCTCCACCCGCGACACAGCCCTGCAAATCGCCGCCGATATAACCAAAAAGTGCACTGAACTGCTGATTTTGGCACGCAATGCAATGGCTGCATCTTGTTCGCCTTCGGATAACAGTTCCAATCACACGCAGACCATCGATTCCGAGCACAATATCACACCCATCGAGGAGCACATGGACATCAATTGGGCGAACAATTCCAGGACGGCTGCCCTGCCAACAGCCCTGGATCCGCAGCTGTCCACGGCCAGGGATTTGGGCAAGCGCATTGAGTCCTTCAGCAAGGGTCTCATGGAGACCCTGAAGTTCGACAAGCGATCCACGAATCCCTTCGAGATGGAAATCGAGATCGGCGCCACCGAAGTGGAGGAATCGGCGGACCTGAGAAATGGCCAAAGCCAGAGTGTAAGCCAAAGTCAGAGTCAAAGTGTTCCGATAAACGGCAATGAACGCACTACAGACTTTGAGTTCGCCGAGCAGCCAGCTCAACAGTCAATGCCCCAGCATCTGCACTCCGATTCGGAGGAGGCTCCTCTGGAGGTGGCCGGCATGGCTGCCGGTTCCGGAGTTAGTGTGGCCGATGGATCCGGCGGAGTGGCTGGAGTGGGCAGTCAAGCGGCCGCAGTGCAGCTGCTGGAGGTCTTCAATCTGGCCGCCTCCAATATGTTCCATACGCTATTGCCACTGGTCTATGCACACATTGCCAATCTGGCCTGCAGTGATCCAAAGAGTTCCGTCCAGATTCTGGGTTTGATCAAGGAGATACTGCCGCACATCGCTGCCCTAAATCAGTTGCACGTGTCCAAGGATCAGCGACAACCGGAGCCGGCTCTTTTTGCCACACAGACCTCTGGTTCCGGCAATTCCAATTCGAGCAGCACCACCAGTAACCACTACTGTGTGGTGGAGAGTGATCATCCGTACAAGAGTGCCAGCATTAGTAGCTATCGCGTGGAGTTCCCGCCCTGCGTGCAGTGGCTTACCATCGAGTTTGACCCGCAGTGTGGCACTGCTCAGCTGGAGGATTACCTGCTGCTGTCGATTCCAATGCGTCCAGCATCGCAGGCGCCGCCAGTGCCGCATGTGGATGACTATCTGGAGCAGGCGGACAACAATGTGCATGGTGCGGGCGACAGGAGACGCACCACGGGCGGCGGCATTGCCGGAAGTGGAGCAGCGCCGAACACACACCAACGCTCCGCCAGTGTCCAGTTGACCATGGCCAGTTGCTGCCGCAGTCCAGGGGGCGGCAATGCTCCGGGCTCTGCCTCCGCGCCCAGTTCCACGCCGCTGCGCAGCCAGGATCCCAATGACAGGGAGTGGATTGTGGTCAAGAAGTTCAATACGTAAGTAGGAACACATCCCAATCAGGATTTATAATCATATATGATTCGATTTGTTTCAGTGCTTCCACCTGGCTACACAATGTCCTCATCCTGCCCGGCAACTGCGTGGAGTTCTCCTTGGAAACGGCCTCACTCTATGCCCAGGATCCGCACAACAATCGCTTTGGCTTCAAGTGTCTAGTGGTGGGCTACGACAATCCCACATCGGTGCGTTGATTTCGTGTGTAATGCCATCTCTTTCTAAACTGTGTTCCTGTGTTCTCCCATCTCGCTCAGATCAATGCCAGCAACTCGTGTCTGATACGACTGGAACAGGAGTTGGCCTATTTGGGCGGCATGTGCAGTGCCAATCTGATGAAGAAGGAGCTCAATCTGCCAGGTGACTTATGCAAGCAATACTATTACTTGGGATTATATTTAATGTATATATGCATCACATCAGATGACAAAGACGTGGAGGACATGAGCGGCATCGAGGAGACCATCAACACTCATCACACACTGCTCTCTAAAGGATTCGCCCTATCTGAACCCCAGTTGACCGTTCACCAGGCTTTGGAATCCTATTTGCCCATCGGGTGAGTTTTTATAGTACTATTACTATTTAAAAACCTTGGTGTATTTGTAAAGGAAGAGTATTTTTAAATATTCAAGTATCGAAAACAGAAATGGACTTCCCTTCAGAAGTTTACGATTGTCTTGTAAACATGTGTCAAGCTTCTAAAAATATTTTCGAAATTCAGTGGACCAATAAAACTTTTGTTTATATGTCCATCTCATGTGTCATCCGCTATTTGTAAGCAATATTTTATTAGCTGACTTTGCCCTCCAAATTGCCTAATTTTAAATATCTTTACCATTACGATTCCAAATAGTATTAACATATATGCAACCATATAGCTTTATATAGATTTATTCCATATACGTACTTGGTGGGATATGGCTAACCCACCTGGATATTTCTGGGCAAGATCCCAGCCTACATGCGACTATTTACATGGGCCACTTACAACTGACGAACTTTGCGAGTTATGAATAATTAGATTAAGATATATATATTACGACTAACTGTAGGCTATGGTTTTGGTACAGCGAAAGGTCACGCATTGGTGGTTCCGTATGATCGGTGGTGATAATGGTGGCAATGGTGCTCCAACCACTCCACCGCCCACCGCTCCTCTAGCTTCATTCAGCTCTATGTCTCTTGTGGGTAGATGCTCTGTGGCCTCTGTGCTATATGTGTCTTTCCTTGGCGTCTACAAATCAGTCTTTAGCAGGCCGGCGTTCTCGATTTGGTATACGATCTGGGTTTCCTTGTAGGTGCGCGGCTCCGGCTGCACTACGTCCAGCTTGCGACGTCGCCGCTTTTGCACCACTCGCCACCACAGCAAGAGGATCAGGAGGAGCAGCAGCAGTCCCAGAAGAACACTTCCCGATATAATGTAGGCCATATAGCTGCGCTCCCGGCACTCATCGGTGATCAGCGATCGCAGCGGGGTATACGGCTGGGTTTGGCTTGGTCCGCCCATATCGGGCGGATGGAACATCAGCTGATCGCTGTGCAGTCGAAAGAACTCCGCTCGCGGCAATGGTGGCTCCACATTCCTGTCCAGCTGCTCACAGCTCCAGGCGTTATCATAGCGCAGATCGCGTACGTTAAGCGCGAAGCTATTGTCGAATCGGAGGGGTTGTGGTGCCACCTGCTCAGCGGTGCCATCTATCCGAGGATCGGCACCTGGTCGTGAGCTGCGCAGGCTGTTGTTGTGGAAGCGCAGCTCCAGGCGCTCGCTCAACTGATACGAACGATGGACGGCGAGGCTGCGGAAGGCGATCTCACTGGTGGCCCCGAAATCGTTACCTCGTATTGTCACCGCATCCCGGATTTGTGCCTCCAACCACTCACCATCCACGGATAGGAAATGGTTATCACTCAGGCTTAACTTGGAGACAACTGCGGGAGATCTGATTATGTTTTGGCCCACAATTGCATACCAATGGAGACTTACGCTTGAAGGAGAAGGCATGGGAGTGGACCTCCTGGAACTGATTACTCCGCAGACTCAGCTCGTTGGTGACCTCCAGCTCGTAGAAGGCGCGCGTGGGCAGATCGCCCAGGAATTGGCAGTTGGCGATGCTCATCTGCTCCACGGCGAATTTCTTGAAGGCCTATAAGCACAATCAGGATTTGAGTAATCTAGTAATCTGGTTACCATAAAATACTTTCACTCACTTGACTCTCGATGCGCTGAATGGTGACCCCGTCCAGCTTGAGCAGTATGGCACTATCCTTGGTGGTGGTGAACCCGAATGGCTTCATCAGCTCAATCCGCCCGCCCACGAATGAGATCTCCTCGATGTTGCCGTTGATGGCATGCGATTCGATCAGCTTGAGGCCCGTCTGCTCGAACTCCACGATCAGTGCCTTGTTGCTGGCATATCGCGGCACACTGAGCGCGTGCTCGCGGAGCACCAGCTGACCCACCTGGCGGAAGAGCACTTTGCGCAGACCCATCGTGTCCGCCAGTCGATTGGCCTCCACCAGAAGATCGCGGCAATTGCGAATCTCAATCATGTAGACATTTCCACGCAAAATCGGCAAAGCCATGGGCTGCAATCAATGAAACGGATGAGGTTTATTCAAAAATGTATAACATTTCGTGATTATGATCTTCTAATATGGGAGTATAAATAGAAGAATAAGTCTTCCAGGAATGCGTGTTAAATATGTGTAACATCTGCTTGAAACAGCACAACAATCTAACTAATCTAACAGTTCGGCCTATAGATAATGAATAAGCGATAAAATGTTGCTTAAATTATTACTCATTGGTAACTGGGGCAGAAACCTGATGTACTACGAAGCATGTATTTGTCATAAATTAATTATAAAACAATATTTTAGTATCAAAAAATAAGCAATGCAAATTCGAAAAATTGCAGAAATGTCAGCCATTTTTGCATAATATTATGATCTGATATCATTTAATGTTTTCAGTAATTTACCAAACGCTATGCAAACATTATCTATTTGCCGAATAACTGACTCACCTGGTCGGAGTTGTTGCAGTCGCAGGTGATGGTATTGCCGTACTCCCCGCAGGTGACCTTCGCCAGGTCCGCCTGATCCGCCTGGACAGCGAGGAGTAGGCAGGCGAGGAACGGCAGCAGGATGCGCGTCCATGTCGTCGGATCCTTGAGATTTCTGATATTCCGCATGATTGGTCGACTGGTCCGCCTGTGGCCAATTATTCACTCATATTAACTGCTGCCTTTTGCGCGCCCTCACACTGTTCGCCTTCTCTATTCTCCGGCCCACTCTTTGTTCATTTTCCAGTTGTGTTTACCATCCGCTCCGCCGAGCACTGCTCTCCGCCGTAAGCGTTCCGTGGAAGTGCTGATTGTAGCCCGTTTCGCTCCGGCCTTATCTTTGAAGGTGTTCCTTATCTGTAATACACGTGAAGCTCGTTTTATTGTTGTGTGCGTTTGCATTTGTGTGTGTCTGGGTGCCCTGTATGTGTGTTTGTGTGTGTGTCTCGCTCTGTAATCAAGCCCCATATTTCACTCTTTTTAGCTGATGATATACAGCCGTGGACGTATAAATAGCACAAAATGAAGTTCATCTTTTTGAATAGTTTTTTTAATTAACAAATATTTCTTGGAAATAAAACAGCTTTTGTTCTTCATAGCTTAGCTTATAAACTAATTAATTAATTAATCAAAATGAATAAATGTTTAAAAGAAAAGATGTGGAAATTAAAAAACTAAAAAACAACGAAAAATGCGTGGTCACAGAAATAGCACAATTTCATAATATCTTAAATTAATCATAAAAAATAAGTTTAAAAGTAATTAATGTAAAGCAAATTTAATATTTGGTTGAGTATCCATGATTTTCGATGACTGCGTTACATCTTCGACCCATACTCTCCACAAGCTTCTGACATCTCTCCTTTGGAATGGAGTTCCAGGCTTCTTGGACACCTTTCCACAAATCGTCAAGATTCGAAAATTTTTTTTTGGATATCATAACCTTGACATCATTCCATAGATTTTCTATAGGATTTAGGTCAGGGCTTTGAGCCGGCCATTCCAGAACTTGGATGGATTCGTCCTTCAACCACTTTTTAACGACACGAGATGTGTGCTTTGGGTCGTTGTCGTGCTGGAATGTCCATTTCAGAGGCATGTTCTCAAACGTAAATGGTTCCATTTGATTTTTGAGAATGTCCACATACATAAAGCGATCCATTACGCCATTGATCCGGTAAAGCGGACCCACACCACGCCAGGAAAATGCACCCCAGCACATAATGGAACCGGCACCGTGCTTAACAGTCTTCATGGTGTACCTGGGGTTAAGAGCTTGGCCTTTTGGACGACGAACAAATGTTTTCCCATCGGGTCCTATTTTATTAATTTTTGTTTCATCGCTCCAAAGGATGTTTTTCCAAAAACTCAGGTCCTTATCCCGGTGGGCCCGTGCGAAACTTAGTCGTTGCGATATGTTGCGTTTTGACAGGAGCGGTTTTTTTCTGCTGATGCGTCCAAAGAGGGAAGCTTCATTTAGTCTTCTTGCCACTAATTTCCTCGATACATTTGTGCCACATTCTTTATTTATTTCCTCCATAATTTCGCGGGAGGACTTGAAAGGATCCGCCTTGCTCTTCCGTACTATGAGCATATCTGTACGAGGATCAGTTTTTCGTGGCTTTGGTTGCCGTTTTTTTTTATTGGTCAAATATGCTGAGTTTTCCTTTGCTACCTTCAGTGCATTGTAAACCATTTTCCTCGAACATTTCATTATTTCGGCAATTTCAGCAGGTGTATTGCCAGATTCAGTAAGGTTGAATATCATCCTCCTTTCTTCAACTGAACAATGCTTTCCTCGACCCATTTTTTTAACTTTTGTATTAAATTACAATAATTTGTTGACGAAATGACGAAAAAACTTAGGAAAACCACTTTTTACCCGGAATTTGCTGTAAGTTCTTTAAAGTGTGCTATTTCTGTGACCACGCTAAATAGTCGCTCGCGAACGAAAATTAAGCATAAAGCAGAAGAAAAAAATGATAACGGTAAATTTTTGGGTTGTATGTCATGTAGAAGAGAGCAATAATCGATTCACATCAAAATTTTTGGAATCGAAAGCCAAATACTTCTGAAATAATCGATCTAAAGTTACTGTTCTGATGTGTGCTATTTATACGTCCACGGCTGTAGATGATGCTACGTCCACTCTAAAGCCCACAACCGCCAAAAGCTCACTCAAAAAAGGAAACTCACTTCGACAATTTAAAGAATGTTTTGCTTTTTTTAAGATAAGAGAGTAATATATTGGCGGGAATCCAAAATCTTAAGCCATTCTTTTAGTTGTTGTAGTAGTTACAAGATGTTTAAAAAAGTTATTCTACGTTACTGAAAACTCTTTTCACAAGTAAAAGGTTCTATTCTGAACTGGGATTGGTTAACATATGTAAGTTATTATTTTATTTCTTATGTGGATCGAGACTAGGAGCTTATTGTTTATACTCTAACATTTTTGAATGTTTTTGAATTATTTGGTCTTTAGTTACTGCAAATTGTGAATATTCTTGGCGTATCAGTTCTTCTGAAAGTTTCAGGGGCAGTTAAGTGTGAGTAAAAAAAGTGTTGCAAGACGACATAATCAACTTGCAACTGTGATCGATTGCCGATCTTGAGACGAATTTTCGACCAACTACTTTGGTGGCAGTTGAGAGTGTCGATCATAATCAGCTAACGACATTGCCCAACGATCTGCAAACACACTCGTTTTTCAAGTTGTGGACTTGGACGTGGACGTGGACGAGGGTCTAATTGAATCACAACACCCTCTCCAATTGTGATCACTTCGTTCGTCGGCAGTTTCTCCTGCCCTCCAATCACCACCGCTTCCTCCATCCGCTAATTGAATTCTGAGGTCGCACATGCACGATCGACCAAAACTCTGGACTGAAAATCTCTCTGGCCCTGGAAATGGAAATGGAGACTTCGTCTGGGTCTCTGATGGTAGCCTGAGCCTAAGCAATTATGCTTTGTTATTTGTTTATGGCCATTTCGATTTCCATTTGTTTATAGAACTCAATTTGCGCGAGAGAAAAATTTAGTCGAGAGTCCGAGAGTCGAGTCGAGTCGAGTCTCCATCTCGATCTCAAGTGGCGACTGCTTAAATATTTGCGCACGAGTCGGGGAATTCGAGAAACCGGCACGATTGGGCATTCCAGAGGCTCCAAGTTCAGAATCACATACGATTATGCCAAGTATGACATAGCGCTATATTCGTATTACCCACTTAACATATATATTCAAACTGCAGTATTTGAAAATCTTTAGCTAAAAGCCCTTTAATAAGTGTATTTGATAATGCAGTTTCAGGAACAGATTAATCCGCTGTGCTTACAAGTTAATGGATGTACTTTACTGGCTTTGTTTGAAATATACTGTCAAGATAGTGTGTTATAAAGATAATGCAGATATAATGTCTCACTATGAACAAGGGAAATTCATTTATAAAGTCATACTCGTAATATTTATTGTCCCTATTTGTATCATTGTTTCTACGCTGAAGTATGTACATTGCACCCCATGGGCCGGGGCCTTAGAATTCCGGATGCGTTGCAGACCCGGTGGCCAACCCTTTGGGGTTGAATCAAGTGAATCAAGTGAATGAAGTGAATGAAGTGACATTCATTGAGTTGACTTGCGGTTAGGAAATTGAATTAAAGCGCAATTGCATTTCCTGCCGAGTAAAAAGTCGCGCGCACGCACCGTAAAATCCGTACAATCACTGCCCATAAAACCCCCTTGGACTACGCCCCTTTATTACGCTCAATTAGGAGGCAATTATTATATAAATGGAGTTTTTTTGTCCTATCAGATCTACCCTTTCGGACTTAAAGTTGTCCTTTATAAGGCAATATTGCTGTCTGAGGAATTGAATCTAATCTTTACTTACTATTACTAAATCCACAATTTGGTGTCTCAATAATGACAGGTGGCAAATGGAATCGTGCAATATTTCAGTTAATATTCATAAGCTTTTCAACTGTGCATTAAAAATCATTTAGGATTCTTGCAATCCACTATCGTTATTTTGGCCACAATCACATGTGCGAATGGCAGTTAGCACATTTCATGGACTTGCAACCATTGACTGGAATTTAATCGAAGCACAACCGAACGAATCGAATGCTAGCATTGCAATGAACTGGTTCACACCGTGGTAGTAACTGGGTTACCCGATTCGAAACGGTTTCCAAGGCACTATCTTATCACCACCTTGTATCGATACATCCGATAAGATAACGAAATGAGTCAGTAGTCGAGTGATTGCCACACCACACATTTGACTCAATTCTCGCAGGATGACGATGACACATGTGTGTTTCGTTACCAGTTACTTTTTAAACGTCTTACTCCATGCTGCTTACACAGCTGAATGGCATTAACGGTAAACTTAATGACTAACTGGAGTATTTACGTCTGGGGAAATCAGTCATGCTGAAATATTGAGAATTCAAGTTTCACCTCGATATAACACATATTATAGACTTGCAATGAAACGATTGTTTTAAAAATGTTTCTGTTTGATTTTAAAACTCTTTATATAAATAGAATAACATATATTTTTACTTGCTAGAAAACCTACGCCTTTTTGGGATATCCTGTCATTGCCTTTTCCACGTTATTTCTCAATGTGTATTTTCTCCGCAAAGATGGCTATAAAAAATGAACTACAAGCTTTGCAGCAACATGGCAAATCTTATCTGTTGCCAAACTGTCGCCGACTTTCTTTCAAAGCCCGAAGATAATTCTTAAAAGCGAATGTGCCGCAGAAGCTCATTTAGCCAAAGGTCCAACCAGCCTTAAAAAAAGCGAAAAAGCAGTAGTATGTAAAATGCTGAGGCCACTTGACGGGGTTAATGATTTTAGCCTGCTCTTTGCTTTCTACTACTTGAAACTCGTGCATTTGCTTTGCTTTTCGTTCTCCGCCACCTCTTTTCATACACTTGGCACAATTTTTGATTAACCTTTCATAAAAGTAAAAGTTCCTTATGTGAAACATATCTCACAATACAAATTAACCGACTGAAAGTCTGAAAAGGTGCAAAGAAAAGCAATGTGGATTCCTTGGGGATTAGGTCTTTGGCTTGTCATTTTTTAATCAGAATATATAACATTTCAATGTATTGATCTGGAGATTTTTGTGATATTTGATATTTCATTATTGATCATATAAATTTGCAGTAGAGTTCGTTTTCTGGAGTCTTGACTGTGACTTGGTGCGAATTGCAAATACCTTTTTGTAACAATGACTTTGGGGTTGCACTTTTTGCCGTTCCGAAACTGTTTTTATTGCAAACGCGAACTAAAAACAGATTTTTACTTAACGTTTGCTTTCCTCCGACGTCATTTAACCTTGAAATATCGAAATACGACGATGACGGGCAGCGGACATAATGGATATGGATATATGGCAAGGTGTCTGCCAATTTAAATACGTACATACGTATGTATATACAAATATCTATTTTATTTAGCAAGGGGGCGTTTGTTCACAAATCCACACTGCTAATTTATATTCCCCGGGGGAATTGCAAAAAAACAAAAAAAACAAAACAAGTATAAAACACAAGAATGGAGAGATGCTAAATTCTAGTTTGAGGCTTTGATTTGTTTGTGTGTTTCGTTTGTTTTGTTTTTTTTTATGCGTGGGCCGTGTGTTGATCATGATCAGCGAGAAAAAAAAAACAGGAGAAGAGAGCTGAAAGAGGGAAGAATTCTTTCTCTCCGTTTGTTTGAATTCCGTTCTTTTTGTTTTTGGCTTGTCCCCCAGCATATTTGCAAAGGCAAAACGCAAACAGTTTTTCCTTCTCTCCCTATTACTTTTTTTTTGACGTTTTATTACTTTGAACTTTATGGCGGTTCCAGAAACGCACACACACAAACACACTTTTGGCACATATGAAAACTATGGGAAACACTTCAAAAAAAAATATGTGATGTGCTTAAGCGCACCTTAGTCGCAAATTGCCCAAGTAAATAGTCGCATTTATTTCTATTAGCTGCTAAAACTAAAAACACGCGAGCGCTCCGGCGGTTTCTCCACTACAACGGCTTGTTTTTGTTGGGCGGCCAACCGGCGTAAGCGCGTGCAAATGACAAACTGAGCGCCAAAGCGGCGAACGCCAAACGCGAGTGCCCAACCTCCGGCCAGAAGTCAGTGATGCGCTTTTGGCTATTATTCTGCCAGCCATGCAGCGGACTTCGTGGAACAAGCCTATAGCTAGATAGCTAACTACATTAATTGAGTTTTATGCAGTGCTAACAACGAAACCCTGAAGAACTAAATAAATAAATTGAACTGAACTGTAGGCCCGTTCAACTTGGCGTATGCGTAATTTGCCACCAATGAGTCGTATACGTAATGTTCATATGTAGATTTATTCATTTTACTTAGCGTTTTTCCGCCATTTTCGGCGCTTTCATCACTATTAAAGTCTCCAATTTGGCGTGCTCTCCGCTCTCTTTGGGAGCGGATTTCAGCGCCACTTTGGCTGCGGCTGCGTCTCTCCAACGATCGCAAGCTCAAAACTGAGAACTCAGAACTGAAAAAAATACCACAAAAAAAGGTGCAGAATTTCTGCGTTTACTAGCTGCACTCAGAGAAATGTTCTTCAAGTTGGCATTTGGCATTATTAAATATCTCACAATATTGGCTAATAGTGCTAAAAATCAACGATTAAAACCAAAATTAAATGGTATTTATACGTTTGGAAAGAAGTTTCGAACTTTATGAAATTATAACTTAAAATTCCGCTTTGCCCTCTTCCTTTTCCGAGTGTATGTCAAGTTGAAGCTGAACATGGATTTTAATTTAAATCTGTATCTGAATTTCTTGCGCTGCGCTTAATTGAACGATGCCACGCATTGCTTGACACTTGCCGCTTTTGAGAAGCCCCCGCAAAAAGCGGCGAAAGAGGGGCCAAAAAAGAGTGCGGAGGAGAAGAGAAGCGAAGAGAAGAAAAGGATGAGAAGGGGAGAATGAAGAGGTGGACAGTAGATCAACACAAATCAAATCAAATTTACTCGCCGGCCACGGCAAACATGCAGCACTTAGCGGTTCGCTTTTCAAGATTTGAGCTATGTACATATGTACATACACATACATACGACCATGTAAATATGTACATACAAACTAATGTTTTGGAAATTGCCGAGTTAGATTACTAGTTTAATCTACCCTAAAACTGTTATTTCCAAGCTGTCTATATAAATAGGTGAAGTCATATCTGTAACTGAAAAAATAGTGTGGCAAATTGAGCATTTTATATTTATGGCTGTTTAGGAGAATTTATTAGCAAGCACGCGATTTAACTTTTTAAAATGGATGGCTGTGATGTAGTTGGGTAATAAATTTGCCTATTCTATTTAACAGATTTATGCTGCTTTTTGCCAACACATTTCTTTTTATCTGCACTGGGAGCATATAAACATGGGTTTGAACTAAAGGTGTTTAAAATACCTTATATATTCCTGATTTAATTCTTTCAAGTTATATACTTAGGATCTTTCGTCTGTTACATGTTTGATATATTTTATTTATTAACATTTAAATTTATGAATAAACCTCCTTTAGTGCCAATTTGATACAATTCAATTGGTTTTCTCGCAGTGCCGCGCTTATTTTGATCAGGCTGATCAAGCTGACTGACTGACTTACTGACCATATATGCACATTAATAACTCGAAAAGGCTTTTAGAACGCATTTGCATGGCAGCCGCTGCTGCAAAAGCCGCAACAACATTTAATTCGCAACGAAAACAGCTCGTCGATCGCGCTTGCAAATCAAGTTAGGCAACATTTCAAAATGCAATTTCAGCACACCCGCCTGGCATTTTGCTTCGGCTTTGTCTCCCTGTCATTGGGCTTCAATTTGATATTATTTGCAGTTTCAGTTCTTGTTTATAGTAGCCGTATGTTCAAAACAGCTGTGTAAGCCAATAGCGATTAATATTTATGTCTCATAGGCGAGCGCTTTGTTCAAGTAACCGAGAAGTCGGCCATTTGATATGCCACCCTCTCGATGAAAATCGGATGTATATGTTCTACGGTTTGTTTATTGCAATGCTGGAGCTATTGTCACTTCAGTGTGTGGTTCCTGAGAACTTGAAATTATAACTAATTATACAATTTAAAGCTTAATGCAAATGTTCAATGCCATTACGAAAATATATTCTCATACCTTCTTGCAGCACTTAAAAATGTGCTCTGTTTATTCGGATACAAGATATGTGTTTTAAAAAAAAAATATACGATAACTCAGCCTTTTGGGATATATGATTGTAAATTTGAAAACTTGGCGTTTGCAGTCAAGCCCCGAAATAAATTCTATCGGTAGACAAATTGTCGGTCGGGCTTTTTATTTAAATTTAATTCACTTAATCTAGCTTATGGTACATATATCTCCTCGATCGGTTCTCCCTAGCTGTAAAGCTATATCAACATATGCGTAACGCTCCTCAGTACATCGCATATCCAGAGATTATCACATAGTGTTTTCGGTATTTTTTGTTTTTCCTCTCATCATTATCTCATCCTTTACTCTTCTTTGTGGGTGGCAGATGTGACAGTTGTGGCAGATTTGTAGTTATATATATAAAATACTATATATATTTGGGAAGTCTGCATACTTTTAGGCATCCGCGTAGTCGATCACATCGGCGATTTGGACGGTAACATCGCTGCCGCCGGAGTGATCCGAGCCGGAGTCCATGTGCTCCATGGCCGCCAGGCTGGCAGCGCCATCGAGGCACTCGAAGCTGCGCCTCCGCGGCTGACCCTTGTGACCCAGTGACCTCTGGCTGTAGGGCGGCGGCTGGAGCGGCGGCAGGATCTGCAGGATTTGTCTTTGGTTGCGCGTTGAGGTCAGCTGGTTGGGATGGAACTGTGGCGAGTTCTGTAGAGCCTGCCTCAGATCCTTGACAGCTCTTGGCGATGTGGCGCTGGCCGAGCCCTGTGATCCCGAGGGCGGGCGGCTGGTGGGCGTGGCACTTGGAGTGGACCGCCAAACGGGCGTGGCATAGCTGACCATCGTCGATGGCTGCTGCTGTGTCCGTGGGCGTGTCAGGATGCGCATGGGCGTGGCATATTGATATGCCGGTGGCATGTCGTTCGTATCTGCAAAAAATAATGGTATGGTTTCAGTAAAGGAACTTGTTTACAAGTTGATTACACCACGATATAGGGATTAATATATATTTAATATAGATCTAGTTACGGTTACACATAGAAATACAATCTATCCATACAACATAAATATACCGAAGATTTTTATAGAAAGAGAGAATTTGGAAACCATCACCATGTTTTAGGGTAGCATTTGGAAAGATTTAACTACGATTTGTTTTTACTACCTTTGTGGGTTAATACGTTCCGCATTTGTGAACTGCCTTTTTGCTCATTTGTGTTTGTGACTCGACTCCTTGTGTTTTCTTGTGTAATAATTTTGGGTGAATGTACAATAATATTTGGGTGCTAAAACTACCGTACATGTGTGAGAGTAAAGTGGGGAGACACTTAGAAAAAACATATATGTGCTTTGTTAAGTTTATAGTTAAGTTAATAGTTATGCAAATTACGCTTTTATGTCGCAATTTGTTTGTATTATTCCTTTAGGTGTATCTCCTTGGCTTTCGAGTTTTATTATATACAGATCGAAGTTTCGCGTACTTAAATGTTTTCGATATTCGTGTTTACCTGGGATTCGATTGACTTAATAAATATTAAATAGCCAATATCCGCTACATACGTTATTAAACATTTAGGGTTATAAGTACAATATTGAATAGTTATATACATATAATATATTTTTTAGATAGACCAGCTATTGCATTCGATTGGGTATCGGCAGTTCGGACCGGCGGTTCCGCCCGCAACTGCGGCTGTTGTTGGTGCCATTGCAATTGTAGTTGTAGTTGTAGTTGAGATCATTGCCGTACTTACTCGTCGCATTGAACGGCTCCGAGTACGGATCCTCGGCGGAATGCGGCGGCAATGAGTATTCGCCGCAGATGAGCGGCTGATCCGGCTCCTGGTAGATGGGCTCATCATCGAATCGGCCCTCACTGGGATTGGGACTGGGCGCGCTGGGTTGTGGCGGTTGTTGGGCTATGGCACTGTCCCTGACACTCGGAATGTAACCGTTCATGGCATATGCCTCACCCATCGAGTCACTGGTGTCACTAGGAGTCGCCGGGTGACTCTGCGATATGTGCTTAAGCAGCAGGTGTTCGATCAGCTGCGACTTTTGCGGCATATTCTCCAGGACAAAGAAGATCCGTTCGTGGCACTCATTCTTGCCCAGATGACCGTTGATCAGCTTCAGTATACCCTTGCGCGCCGCACTGCCCTCGCTCAGTTCCATTGCCTGTCGGTACAGTTGTTCGCGAATGTCGTCCTCGATGAGGCATTTATCAGTGGCCCTGCCACCGCCAGCGGTGCCACATCCACTGCGCCAAATCTTGGCACCCACCCAGACAATGGTAATAAGCAACAGGGTGGAAATCGCAATCGCAGAGGCTATCATTGTGATGGTCAATTTGGAGTCGCTGAACTGATCACTGTCCGCCTTGGACAGCCACTGGCCAGCCATACAGTAACGGGTCACATTGCTGCCACACGCCTCGTTGACATACCGGCGGACATTCGTATTGGTGGCATTGAAGCAGTCACCATCGCGCTCAGCCACCTGGCACATGATCTCCGATTCCAGATCGTGATCGGTTAGCTCCGATAGCCAGGACTTGTTGCACGTGCACTCGTTGCCCACGCGCACCTGGTGGACGCGACAGGTGAAATTGAGGCTGCCCGATTGCGGATTCTGCAGTACATTGTTGCGGAAACTGCAGTTCGAGGAGGCAATGTTCAGCTCACAGCGTCCATAGTCCTGGAAGCGATTATTGGCAATCTCCACTTGATCGGCCTGGCTGACACTCAACCAATTGGGCTCCACGTGGCTCATTGAATTGTTGCGTATGAACAGACTAACGGCGGCTATTTGAATGGCATTCGAACGTATTCTTGTGATTCTGCATGGGCAAGAAGGGGAAAATGATTTAGTATGGAGGAGGAGATATATATATATAGACTCACGTATTTCCAAACATAATCATGGTGGTAATACCACTCTGGCTGATTGCCTGGCCCTCAATCGTACCGATCACCGTGTCCAGAATGGCCACTTTGTCGCTGTGCAATTTGTTGGTTAGCGCCTGCGTCTCGATCACCGAGATTTTGCAGCCCTCGATGATCAGCTCCTTGATGCTGGTGACATCGAAGGCGTTGCTCATGATCATGTCGATGTGGCAGCGCAGTAGGCTCACCTTGCCCATGGACACGCCGAAGATACCCAGCTGATTGATGTACGAATCCTCGACGCGGAGCTGTAGAAACGAATGATTTATGAATATATCAAATCACTGTCATTTTGAATGCTAAGGGTAGGCAATCATATATTCAACTTATTTACTACCATTGCAAGTTACTCACATTTATTCCATACTTGGCAACGCCGGGATTGAAAGCGTTCTTCATCATATTCAGCTGCTTGATCCGCTTGAGGGAGCAGTCCAGATTGGTCATCTGCAGGGCATTGGAGAATACGGTCAGCTGTGCAACATCCTCCACCAGCAGCTTGTATTCCGCACCTGAAAATGTATAATTTTAATTCCGATCCAGATAGAAAATACTCTGATCCCTTACCTGTCAGGAACTTTTCGCGCAAAAAAACGCGCAATACATTTCGTATTTCGATGCTGGGATAGCCACCTTTGTTGTGGCTAAATGCATTGCTGGTTATTTCCACCTGGTCATCTTTCCCCACTCCGATCACGCCAAAGTAGTTCACCTGGTTGTCCTGGAAGAAGTTCTCGTACATCACGAACTGGGTGCCAGCAGTCAGTCGCACCTCAATGTACTTGATGTTCAGTGGCACCAATAATTTGTCGTTAAATTCGTTTGGGAGCTGTGGGAGATAACAGATAAACCAGATATGAAATGAGTTTACTACTGCCACTAACTCTTGTGATTCAACCCATATAATGTGTGATTCTTATCTTATCACGGCTTATTTCAACTTATTATTTACCATATATATTATGTATGCAAAAGCCATAGCTAAAGTGTATACTTATATACTTATTTTAAAGGCATATTTATTAGCTACTCAATAACTAATTAATTGGCTATAAATAACAAAGTATTTCAATTGATTGGAGCAACTTGTTGGCATGGTTTAATCCTTTGTAAACCTTTTTAAGAGCTAGCTTATCTACCGAATATGACTCACTTTTCGGCAGCTATTGCAATTTTCTTCGTTTTCTACGTTTTTTTTTGTTCATCTGGAGCTGCTGTTGCCGGGGGTCTGTGCCGCTTGACTTACATTTCTTGCGGTCTGTATCCCTCACTCTAGTGTTATTTTTAAACGCAGTGTCTGCGACAGCAACAATGGGAGATGCAGCAACTGCAACAGCAGCAGCAGCAGCAGCAGTAACAACGCAGCCACATCAGACGACAACAACGCCAACTTGACCGCAACGTTCATTGCTCCATTGAAGAGGCAGAAGCCCAAGCGGTGGAGGAACTCGAACTCGAACTCACATTCGAACCATCACCCGGGGGTGCAATTTTCTCATTAAATTAAGTGAAAATAGTTGCAACCCAGAGTGCTGGCGATGGCCACTGACGAGATGTCCACCACGGCATATGGTCGCAAATGATGGCGGATGACGATCGCACTGAAGTGCCAAAGATCGTGCTCATTGCGTTAATGAATCTGGATTACCTCGGCCCTTAAGTGAATGGAAAGCCGAGCGGAGTGTAGAGCAGAGCATTTCTCAAGAAATCCCATCGTTTCAGAGATTTTTTTTTTGACGAGGAACATGTGCTTTCAGATTATCTTAGATCATTTTGAAGTGATTTTGTTAAATAATATGAATTAAAAGAAAACTTTTCCTTTGATTTCCTAAAACGGAAGTTAGAATAGGAAATGTTATGTTTCAAATGCGTACGATTTCGTTATCTAAGCCAGCGTTGGAATGATTAATTCGCAGAACAGAAGAAAAAGTATTAATCACAATATTAATAAATTAATAATGTTTGCTTTTCATTCATATGTATGTCCATTCTGTTTGATTTGTGGCTGACTCACACGCAACTCGATTCACAAGCTGGAGTATAGAGTACACTTCTTGTGAAATACTTGCAATAAACAAAGCCAGCCCTAAAGTGCGTATTATTACAACAAATCCAAAAGAAATTAAACAAATCTGACTAACGCTGAGTATTGACACAACATAGCAGTTGCCATAATGGTGGAGCTCTGGACGGAGGGGGCTATTTGGTACTTAAAATGCACGTCTCGATCGGAAAGTCTGGCCACCTGCTCTTTTGTCTGGCCTCGAAGTTGCTGGGTTCAATGTCTTTGGATCCGAACCTGAATCTGGATCTTTAGCCCCCCACAGCTGCATTGGCACTAGCACACCATTCCCCGTTCGCTGGCTTCTTTCCCAGATTTGTGGCCTTCTTTGCTTTCGTTTTTATTATTATTACTATTATTATTATTAGGATTTGTATTTGTATTTATATTTTTTTTTTTTGCCCTCTTCCTGCTGAATGCCCCCCTTTTTTTGTGCTTCTCGGTCTGTTTGTTACACGCCTTTGGGCGCAATTTCTTTCAATTGCTCCAGTTTCTCGCTCTTTTCTCCTCCTAAAGAGGAAGTCTCAATTACGTGTGAGTTTTAATTTGCTTGTTTGTCTGACAGACAGTTTTTCCAAGCGCTTCCCTTCCCCATTTTCCCTCTTTTTTTTTTTTACATTGTTTTTCCTCTCATTTCCCATTCTCCGCCCCATCGTCCACATTCGGTTTCAAGTTTATGGGAACCATCAGTCGACAAGGAATAACAAACAAAATTGTGGCCAAAATGTCTGAAAAAGTTTATGAAGATCCATCTCGTCAGTCGACGTCCATATATCGTCATAGTATTAAACATATATATATCCACATCGGTAGCTTCTATATATACGAAAAGAAAATCCTAAAGATAAGTCATAATTCCTAAGATAAGTCATACATTCGAACTTTAAGTAAAAGCCACACAGAACTTTGCTTCAATTTCACAATAAATGTACCTTCAGAGTGGAAGTATCTTTGATAAAGACTTTTCTCCCTGTGTAGATATGGTCAATATATTAACATCTACGCTCTATATATAGAATCTCTCACTCTTTGTCTGATCCAAACCGATATATCTAAGGGCGCTTTTCTCCAAAAGATTCCGCCTCACGATTTTCACATTTTCCGGGCA
Source organism: Drosophila teissieri (assembly GCF_016746235.2). NCBI lineage: Eukaryota > Metazoa > Arthropoda > Insecta > Diptera > Drosophilidae > Drosophila > Drosophila teissieri. The sequence goes on from NC_053034.1 coordinate 13,355,860, forward strand.
TTTTTTCGTCGGCGACAACTTTAAGCGATATATTTTTGGAACGGAATCATATAGTATGGAGTATGGAGTATGGAGTATGGGTATGGAGTTTTGGAAGATATGGGATGGTCGGGGTGGGGGGCGGATCGGCGGAAGGCGTGGCAGACAAGCGGAAATAGCTGCCGTCGCCTGGCTGGAAGTGCCAAAACCAAAAACAGAACATAAATAACCAAACAAAGCCAATTAAAAATAAATTATGATCCACCTCGCTCTCTTTCAGTATCTGTATCTATATCTCTTCATTTCATTATATGTTTTATGCGCCCAAGAAAACTGAAAGCCGAAAACCGAAAACCAAAATTCAAATGGCATGCTGGTCACATGGCTGGAAAATGGTAGGAAAAGGACTTTCCCAATGCATTTCCCAGGACACACATGCCCTGCAGCGAGTGCATCTGGTGTGTTATCGTAGCATTATCTGTATATTCGAGATAATGCAACCTTGACACGTTCACTATGACTACGTGACTTGCTGGCAAAGAATTCTTTTCTTTTCCGAGAAACATACCACATTTAATTCGCCCCCTTTGTACCCAAGAAATAATTAGATAATATTGCTTTTTGCATTTGAAAACAGTTTACAAAACAGTAGTTGGAGCGATGCGATAAGTAAAAATGATGAAAACACACTCTTTGCTGTATTATTGCATTAACTACCAACTGGCATTTTTGCACCGTTTTTTATTAGCAAATGTTTTTTGCTGAAAACTGCTTTCTTCAATGAAAATACTATACTGCGAAAATGTTTATCCGCTCGATCGACACTGAAATATCCTTCTGTTTACCAATTGCATGATTATAAACAACATTTATGTAACTTCCTCTTGGCTGCGAATCAAACTAACATTGTTTATCGAATGTCTGGGACTCGTAATATAAGTTTAAACAGAAAGTACCATTTCTATATCTCACTTTACTTTCATTTTTATATCATATGAATTTGCAACCAAATACGAATATACATATAATATATATCGGGAATTATTTCTTAAGATAACATAAGATCTTTTTTGTATTTTCACAAATGACACCATCCCGAATGACTGAGGTTTTTATGGTTTTTGAGACTCCCGCTTTATGGATCACACATTTCACACAGATTTGTGCAGCCAAAGTGTGTACACACATCGAGTGCATATGTTTTGATAATGTTTCTGTACCCATTTCCATATCGAAGTGGAAAACTCGCTTTCAATGGCTGTGTTGGCTTGTGTAAACAATCGAAAGTTGTTTACCGATTGACGGAATTATTTGCAAAATGCTATCTTATGCACATTTTCTCCTACTACTAGCTCTATATCTCTTGTATCTCGTATCTTGTATATTGCATGTTGTATATTGTATATTGTATCTTTACCTCTACAGATAGTGCACATTCAGATACCTCCTAGCGCGCTGACTTCTGATTTTCTGTGATATATGTACATGCATACATGTATTTTTGTGGCCCACCTCATTGCATTCACACTCCTCTTTTTCCGCTTTTCCTCGTCGTCTCACTTTGTTGCTGGTTTATTGTTGTTTTTGTGGAACGAGCATTCAATTTGAGGCAATTGATGGATTTTTAGCAGCTCACAGCCATAACATTTGGTCCCAAGTAGTTTAAGTAGCCATTCGAAATGGGAATTTAAGTAGGCGCATTCCACTAATGCAGAAACACTCGAAACCAAAATAAGCCCCCACCCCAAATTCCTCTTTCTTTGCACAGCTAGAAAATGTTGAAATATATGGCAGTTTTCGCATTTACTTACAAAATAAATTAAAGCAGCAAACTCAAGAAGCTGCAGTACAGTAGTAAACAGTAAGGTAGTAAAGTAGTAAAGTAGTTTACGTTAGCAATTTTGACAAGAGCATTGATGTCAATTCTTCTCGCAGTGCAGCTGCATATGCCTAAACCACTTTTGTCTCGAGGAGTTTGCCCTGCTTTTTTTTCCAGTGTTCTCCAGCTGTCGACACTATATAAGAGGTCTCTCTGGCTTATTATTGTCAATCAATAGATTTCAAGGGAGCTATTCGGGCAGGAAAAGTGGGTGGAATGCATTTCCACTTGGTTCTGATGGTTATCCACCCGTTTTTCGTATTTCGTTTTTCGCTTTTCGATTTTCAGTTCGCTTTCGGTTTCTGTCCACTTTGCACACAGAGAACTGATACTGAACTGCAGGCCCACGCAGCAAATAAATAAATACAATTATGTATCTATAAGATGACGACACATGCGGCGCACATACTCGAATTCAATCGCTCACAAAGAAGCGATAAGTGGCAGAGGGAGGGGGTGGGGGTGGGGGTGGGGAAAGTGTCACCCACATCCGCTGGAAAAAGCATCTAAGTTCACTCAATTGCTGAGGAAGTGCAGAATCCAATGGCTTGGAAGGCGATAGAGGCGATAGAAGGCATATCTGCATCTATTATGGAACTAGAAGATATATTTTTGGATCGCAGCGAACAAAACATGCATAGGTCATATGTCTTTTCCATATACATATGTATGTTTATATGTATATATATACACAGATCTTGAGTAGCGGAAAAGTGGAGCATTTGGATTATTGATTACTGATTTGTGTGGAGAAACGGCTCTTAGTTCTTGGAACGGCACTCTGATTTGTTTTCTAAACATATTGGCTTAATAAATAACAAAATCAATTTCGAATTGTATGTATTCCCTGCTCAATGAAATCTATATACGCGCACGTAGTCCGAATAATTAAAATGACCTTCTTATTTCTGTTAATCGAAATACATACTTTATAGTTGCTTTCAATTAAGTATGACAAGTATAACACTAAGTGCCAGCGACTGCAAATCTAAGTAAATTAATTAAAGCATTATTTACTGCAGCCCCTTATCCTTATCGGTGTGGAAATTCAATTATAAATAGCAATCACTTGCATTTTCAATATTCTTATTAGTTTAATGAACCGTAGTTCATGTGATCTGCAAGATCGTTAAACTTATTGACACATTAACTTGTTTTTGTAATGAAATATATAGCTAATGAGTGTGTTCCCAGTTCCAAGCATAATTATATGACTAATAAGAACATAATATTTGAAAATATATACATATTTATATTTTTTGATAAAGATTGCTATCTAGTGTCTATATAGTAAGAATCCACAAATTCAGTTTGCAATCACTTGCACTTGCTCTTTTTTTTCTGAGAGCCGCAGAGAACAGCAACAAATGCACACACACACACACGCACACCTGACTCATTAGCATAACCTGTCAAACGGGTTGGTGGAGCGGAGAGGGGGGGTTTGGGGTGGGGCGTTCCACCTTGTAGAGGGGGCGGCAAGTGGAAGAGGGAGCGGCAACGGCGCCGCCTTCTTTCATTTAATTTCATTTCATTTCGTTCTTTCATTCATTTTATTTTGCACGCAGCTTTGGCTTTTGTTTACATTTCAATTCGGCGTGCTATTAATCAAAAAGTGCTGGCAAAGCGCATTTTCTCAAGTCCGGAAAACTATAATTTTCCCCCAAAATTCCAGGGTCGAATACTTTACACTTTACACATTAAGCGAAAAAAATTGTTGTTTTTTTGTTTGCAAGGCGATCAAATCTTTGAAGTACATGGAAATAAGTATACAGTAAATATTTTGTATACATTATTTTTTTGGTGTGAAATTAATTAAGCTTTGGATTTTTTTGGTAACCGTTTGATCCAGAAAAATATTTCAGCAAAGTTTTTAAAATATGGAGGTATTACATTCGAAAATCTTAAAATTCAGCTAGCATTACAACGAGAAAATTTTGTTCAAATTTCGGTACAAAGAAGGATCCGCCATATTAATTTCTTATCGGTATGACGCCATTTGATTAATGACTGTAAATCACACTTGAAATAAAAAGCACGGCGTTGCTAAAATATTTGGCTTGCAAATCGGGTTAATCGGCGATCTATTAAGCAGATCATCTAGTGCGTTTATTCGAAATTATTATATGAAAATACGAATTATTGCAATAATCTTTTAAATAATGGATTGACCATGCCACTACATTCATACATTCATATTGTAAATATACTTGTTACTCATCGAGTATTCATTTCTGTCGATATTCCAGATAATGTTAAAATATCTTTAACTAGCTTCCACTAGCAACGGGTATCTGATAGTCGAGGAACTCTCTTGTTTTACATTGGCATTGTTGTTGAAGTGCACCTAGTGTTAGCATAAGATATGTTGGGCCACTTTTGGTATCAAGTGGTTTTATCAACAACAATATAATGAAGTCCATTTAAAAACGTCACACCAAAACAGACAAAATACAAGGTTAACAAATTTCAAAGTGTCCAGTGTCCAGTAAAAGTGCCACTTATCTATATAAAATATTGATATGAATCACTTGACACCTTACTTACATATGTATGTACATATGTAAATGTATGTGCAGCTTTACTGCACGTTCGATTGCAGGAAGTTCTAGTTGCAGAAAGCTTGTTCTTGACTTGGCTAAAAGATAAGCCTTTGCAGTTGGAAGCTTCCGAATGTTCTGGAATGGTCACTTCCAAATGCGGTTTGAATTAAGCCAAGAAGAACTACATTAGTTTGGTCCCTGTTAACCCTTTTGTCAACTGAAAACCCTAATATCTAGATATCAGAAGCGATGACCAATCAAGTAATATTGAAAACCGCTTTGGTGCGGTTTTGTGCGACTGCGGATCAATGAGTGATACATATGTAAATGTGTCAAAACCTAAACTCACCGTTTTGTTCAGCTGGTAGTCGCAGATGGCCTTAAGATTGGTGCAGAAACAGTGTTGGCACAGGTCCACCCTGTTCTCTCTGCTGTCTCGATTCTCCCGGTGGGCGGCATCCACCAGCGGCGCCCCACCAATTTGGGAATAGCCACCCCAGATGGGCAGACGATCGGTGCGCTCCGGATAGGTTAATGCATCTTGGCCAGAAAACGAAGCAATGATGCCGACTAGGACCAGTGTAATCCATTCCCAATTCATTTTGGTTTTCTGCACTTTGTCTTCACTCGTTGCCTTCACTTAAGCTAAACTTTTCTCTTATTATTTTGGTATTTTGTTTATTTGTGCTATAACAGTTTCGTTTTCGTTTCGGCAATCGATTTTCTCAATAACATAAACCGCTTAGGTCACTCCGCACTATTTCGCCTCTCTTCTTTTCTTTTCACGATCGCACGCACTAAAACACATATTAATGCGGCTCTTCGTCATCCGCAGAAATGTTTAAGAAAAAAAACTTGAGAAAAAAAATGCAAAAAAAAATAATATATGTCGTCTATTCCAACCAACACAATGATCGTCGCGAGTGCCGTTTGCGTGCGCCCAACTTGTTGCTTCTTCGAGGGCAGTTCGTTGAAGAATGAAACTCGCTTCGGCGATCGGTGAGTAGTGCTGGTGTTCCGTTTCCATGTTCCACCTTACCGATGAGATAGCACTCTCTCCGTCCGCTCTCATGCTCTCATGTGGTATAAGACAATGCACTGCAAAGTATACCTTGTAGTATCTTGAAAATTAATTCAACTGAGGTATATTTTTTTGATTAACTGCGTTAATGGAAAATATTTATGAATATTTATAACTTCTCATTAAATCAAACCTACTCAATGTTTATTATCTACTCTTGGGGAATGGTGGAAGTAGAAGAGTTTCGCCCAGTGTATGCCTCTCCCTGCATACTATTTCTTCTCTCTCTCGCTGTCACTAGCTCTCTCTCTCTCCAGACAGCTGATCATCTCGCGGCTTCTCCGTGGGGCTTAAATAAATTAAATCCGCTGAACTGCGCTTCTTATTTCATTTCATGCTGAGTTCATAGACGTCCATGTGTATGTAAGAAGCTGACTCTCTGGAGTAGATAAACCTGAGAAGAAAATAACAAGAAGAATAAGAAGAAATATACATACATATATATAAAAGAACAAGAACAGCTGAAATCCACTTAAAGTCGCCCTTTATTGTTATCTTTTCTGATCCAATGCATATTCCTATAGTCCACTTAAGCTTTGCTACACATTTGTGTTAAGCAGTGTAAATACTTTGTAACGTTCTTCTAATATTGGTTACAAAATCCATATCAAATTTCAATAGTTATAAGTCCGAAGAAACTTCAAAGTAGAAAAGTGTTTCGTTAGGGAAGAAATTGGTTAGTAAATTTAATTGAAGCCATTAGGGAGCAATGGATATTGACCCTTCCCCCCATTTTGGTGCATCCCCCACATATTGCGGCAAATCAATTTGCGTTCAATTTGACGGCATAACGGAAAGCGGAAGTTGCAGAGGAAAATAGTAAGAGAGAGAGCGAGAGAGAGAGAGAGAGTGTGTGAAAGAGAGTGAGAGATGATCATTCCGGGTTGGACAGAGATACGGGTTCCCCGCCCTATCTGAACCACTCAATTATTACATCGTCGTATCGGTGATTTCTGTCTGAGTTTCGGTTTTTATCACGATATTTTCCTTTCCGAAAACCTCCCCGATTTCCAAAACAAAAATCAACTTATAATGGGGGCGTGCCAGAGGAATCCCCAGGGATATTTGAGTGAACTCAAGCCAAACATTTCGTTTTTATTATTTTGGATCAATAAAATACCCATATCATTTGAAATATTTAAAGTGATTTTATAGCCTAAGAGTTAATTACCAGACTCCCATGATATTCACGTTCAATTTTCAGATGATTTCGCAGGAGTTTACGTGATATACACGATTTGTAGGTATTGCAGACATTTGTTTCCAAAAATCGTTTTAGGATTATTGGTTTTTTTATATTGTTTACAAATTGCCGCTCATATCAGTTCAATTTATAATATTTTTAGTAAGTTCGATTTTGTTCTTATTACATTTCTTGTGGGTAATCCCGTATTACATGTCGTATTTATAGTTATCAAATGACTGTTTTTCTTTAGAATTCATGAAATCACAATTGATACAAATATACGATGATGTTGTTCATACGATCACATTATATATGGTATATATCGTAGTGGTTCGACTTTTTCCTAAAGTTGAGTGTGCGATAAAGGTTGTGATGAATGTTATATATTTTGTTTGTCTTTGTCTCTTTCTTGCGTTCTGGCTATCCCCTCTTTCCCTCTTTCTCTGTCCCCCACTTTCATTTGGCTGCTCCTTTGGACAAGGCAACTCTTCCGCATTTTGTGGCACGATAAAAACTGAATTGAATGAATGAATGAATGAACGATTACATTGCCGCAATAGGGAGCACACACGTCTACCCGTCGCACTCCCTCTCGTTCACTGCCCCCGGACTGGGCCTATCACTCCATCCCTTTCTAGCAGTGCAACTCCAGTTGGGACCCCGCAACTTGTTTCTCTCCGCTCCACTTCCATTTGTGTGCGATTGTGCACTGAGCGAAATGTGGTACCAACGTTACCTAAAATACTAATATTAAAAGTATTATATTTAATATATTCCAGTTACAAATAAACACTCATAGTCTCATGTTAAAGTAAGGCTAATTGTATACTCTGAGCTATTAGAAAAACATGAAAAGTGTTTCTCTAAGTGTAGGCGTGAGCTGGGGGGATTGGGGGGCGGTTTCAGGGGGGTAACGGGGCAAATTGCAGTGGAAACGTGTTTCCCACAGGTAGCTCCCGCACACTTACGCACTTTCACACACATGTGGGACAACTGCCCTTTTCGTTGTTGTTGTTGCTGTTGCTGTTATTTCCATCTCTCTATCCTTGCCCCTCGTTCCTTCTCCCCCGTTTATCGCGTTTGTTTTGTTTTTAGTTTCGCCGTGAAGTGCAGGGTCGCATCCATGAGGTTGTGTACTATACTACACTGGGGCCCCCCTCGACTGACATAATCATTTTCATTGGAACACTAAAACTCCACTTTCCCCATTCCCCCTTTTTTTGTTTCCCATTTCCCATTTCCATTTCATTTGTATTTTTTTTTTTTTTTTTTTGGTATTGTTTTATTTGCATTTTATGTAAATACAAATGTGTGTACGCAGCTTTGCGTGTGTTTCGGTTGGAATACCCATCCCATTTCCATTTTCATTTACATTTCCCTTTTTCCCCCAAAAATGCTAACGGTCGCAACCCCCAATTTTCCAAAGCGGAAAGATTGTCACGAGCTAAGTCTCACCTGTTGACCGCATTCGAACATTTGTTAGGCTCCATTTGGATTTCATATCAAAGTTTTTTATTGGATCGAGTCATTATAATGAATCATTATAATCTCTTAACTTTCATCGTCTGACTAAAATTAAATTAAATCAATTACTCTAGCCTTAAATCATGTGCATATAATACGTATTGCTACCAAGTATTTTGTATTAAGCGTGTAATCAAAATACTTATCATAAAGTAATATCACTTTCTGAGCACGATAAGAAAACAAAGGGATACATAAGTGTGGGTACGGGTCTTTCGGTGAATGAGTGTGTTCAATGCGACGTCCTTTATTTTCTCACACGTCGCTGCATGTGTGTGCCTGTCCAGTCAGTCGCACACGTGCACCGCCCGCTGTGCCGTTACGTGCCCTTCGACCCATTCCAGCCATCCTCCGCCTCCCCCCTACCCCCTACCCGCGACTTCCAGTCGCCCTACGTGCCGCACTTCTTCCGCCTGCGCACCGCAGGTCAGCCGGGCGGTCCAACTTTGATGCTGTGCGTCTTATTGGATTGTATGGGATGGATAGGTTGGGATTGGAATGGAGTGGAATGGAATGGATTTAAGTGCACCGCGATTCTACCTGTTCGGTGCGTGACCCTAACCATTGACCCCGCAACCAATGCATTCTGACGGGTATATGCCCATTTATGCTGCTACAACATTATTTCATTAGTTGGAAAATAAATATTGGTTCACCTTCAAGGCATTTTCTAAATACATACAACATTTGCAATGACAAACAACATTTAAATGTTTCAGGAGATATAATTAATGTTACTAATAATAACTACAAATTATGCGAAACTAAGAAGAATCTTTACAAATTGACTTACGAGTATATATAAATATTATTATTGTTATTACTTTATTGGCTTCAGCACCTTGTAAAATAGCATTTATATCTTTGCAGATCGCAGTCCAATGAGCGGCAGTTCCTCAAGGACTTTATCAGCGGCGCGCCAGGATCGTCGGGCGCCCGTTTGGCCGCCTGGCTGCAGCCGGAGTCCAGACTGGATCCCAATAAGTAGGTTGCCCCATCCCATGTCCATTGTTTTCCCCATTAATACGCCGCTTTTGCCTCCGCCAGATGCGAGCTGAACACCATCACGGAGCCACTGCGCTACGGCTGGCCCTCCCAGGTGACGGTGACCATACGGGATCAGTACGGGGATGCGGTTTTGGTGCCGGAACTCAAGGTGGAAATCAAGGCGATACCCACGGGCTCGGGTCCGAATGGCAGTGCCACCGGAACGGGAGCGCCCGGGACATCAGCAGCTGGCGTTGCGGCACCCGGTCCCAATCTTTGGATGCGTCGCTCCTCCGGCGACACGTGGGGCTGGGGCGGTATGGCGCCACCGCCGCGTCTCAACTACGAGCCCACCTCCAAGGAGAAGATGGTCTTCAAGGCGATTACCTTCATGAAGCCCTACACCAACTACTCGTTCGAGGAGCTGCGCTATGCGAGTCCGGTGCAGACGCGAGTCACGGAACTGCTCAACGCCAAGGACATGGAGGATGGCACCTTCAGTGTCCAGTGGACGCCCAGTTCGGTGGGCGCCTACTGTCTGGCGGTGACCATCGATGGCATACCGCTGGAGGAGGTCTACCGCGTCGACGTCAAGGAGGGCATCCTCCCACCGCCCACGCAGAGGAGCAGCGCCCAGCGAAGGCCGCAGGCGCCCAGCAAGCTGCGTCGCTTTCAGGTAGGCAAATCGTGTGCCACTACTTAAGACAGATAATGGCAGATAAGTAATCTTATCCATTAGCTTTATCTATTGATTATCTATTTATTACTATTTTTGGCACCAAAGTAACATGACTAACCAGTCACAGAACATTAGTACATTACTAATCTTGCAATAATGTAATCCCCAATACCGATTCCAGGCTCGTCACAGTTCAGGACTGCGGATACGATCCCATCCCACGCTGCAGTCGGAGCAGGTGGGCGTGGTGCGGGTGGGCGGCGTGATCTCGTTCATCGATGAGATCGAGAACGATGATGGCGTCTGGCTGCGCCTGTCCACGGAGTCCATACGGCAGCACTGCACCATGGGCTGGTATCCGACGGAGGCCTGGTGTCTGCAGTTCAATCAGCACCTGGCCAGGATGCTGCTCCAGCCCGTGACCGACAAGGAGGTGAATCCCGTGCGCAAGGGCGCCACGGCCGAGGAAGAGGAGGAGGAGCAGCCGCCTGTAACGCCGTCAGCTAGTGGCGAGGCGAGTCCCGAACCAGAACCGGATCCCAGTCCAGTCCTAAGTCCGGCCAAGGCCAAGCCAGGACGCTTCCTGGCCGGTCACCAGTCCACCAATCCCTTTCTCTATCCAGCGAAGCACATCGATCTCGCCGAACGGGAGGCCCACGTGCAGGAGGAGCACGAGAAGGAGGCGGAGCAGCTGGGGGCAGATGAGGATGCCGATGCTCGGGAGCCGGAACAGGAGGCACTGCCCGCCGTTGAACTACTGCCCGCCCACATAGGATCCGCCATAGCTGGCGTCGTGGGCGGCGGAGCCATCAAGTTGCAGGCCCTGCAGAAGTGGTTCAAGGGCGACGCCGTCGATGGATCGCAACCCCTGACGCCGTCACATTCGCCACCACTCGGCGGAGTGTCCGTGCGCGAGCTGGTACGAGCGATGGGTGGCCAGGACTCGCCGCGCGGCAATGGCAATCGCAGCCAGCAGGAGCAGGATCCGGAATTCAGTCTGGCCAGCATGCGGAGACCCAACTATTCGGCCAGTCAAACGGCGGCGCTGCTTTCCACCCCGAAGCATACGCCCAAACGTAGTGCCGTCGCCGTGTCCAGCGAAACCAGTGGCCTCGAGGACGAGCTGAGCCTACTGCAGATCACCACCACGACGACGGGCCAGGGGGAGCAGCAGAGCGAACTGCAGCTGGCCACCACTTCCACTGCTTCCTCGGCTGGCAAGCGGAGCGCCATGGGTCCCATCAAACGGGCAATGCCTCCCTCATTCGCGGAGAGCATCCGTGCGGTGTTTGCTGCCCTCCTTTGGCACGAGGGCGTCGTCCACGATGCCATGGCCTGTGCCAGTTTCCTCAAATTCCATCCCGGCTTGCCCAAGGAGGGCGCCACCGTGGTCACGCGTCGCGGCGAGGCCGGTGATCCCAGGTTGCAGCTATCGCGGGAGCAGAAGGCCCAGCAGCGGCACTCCGTGGAGGTGGCCAATGCGGGTAACTATCTCAATATCCGGCCGAGCACGTTGGAAACGCTCACTAAGAGTGGCAACTGCTCGCTGCACAATCGCAGCAAGTATCGGAAGAATCTCCTTAGCGGTGGTGGTGGAGCCATCAATTCCGGCGAGGATCCCGCCCAGAAATTGCAAGCTCTGCCCGAAATGGTGAGCGTTTTGCCGCCGGCTCTGCGATGCCTTGTCTATTTGTGGGAGCAGATCTGCTCCGGTTGCGTTCAAATTGTACAGTCGAATGCCTTGGAGCAGCGGGAGCCCCGGCTGCTCTCACCCGGTGGTCGAGATCTCAACGGAGATGCGGACACCGAGGGCAAGGAGGGCAAGAATTCGGACCAGGGATCCGCCGGGGAGAAGGATCTGGGCAGGAAGTGCAAGCGCAAAAAGAAGGACGACGGCAGCTGGTGCGAAATCTGCGAACTATTCCTGCCCATGCCCGTGACCTATCACATGAGGATTGCCCATCCTGGCTGCGGGAAATCGGCCAAAGGCAAGGGCTACAATTCCGTGGGCATTTTCTGCGAGGGATGGGCCGGCAACTGCGGTGAGGGTGGCAAGGGTGCCTCATCCTGGTTCCTCATGTGCGATCCGTGCCGCGATCGCTATCTCGCCTCCTGTCGCAGCGCCAACAACATCAACAGTGCCGCCCGCCAACTGGAGTCCAGTGCCGCCGAAGGTGAGTCTTTCGCTGCATACCATGTAGATGGAAATCCAAATCCTTATCGTATATCGTATTTGCAGGAAACGAACTGAATCTGTTTGGCGTGAAGTCCACCACATTGATAGCCAATGCTGAGGTGTACACGACGATGCGAGAGAACGCCACATTCCTGCTGGAGCTCTGCTCCAGTTCCAGTTCGGCAGCCGGGGGAGCAGGCAGCCTGGCCGCCAATAGCGCCAGCTCCAAGCGCTCCCCACAGCAAATGTCCGTGGTGGCCATGCCCGTGGTGATCGAACACCAGCTGGGCAACTCCGATCTGAAGCCGAGCACCAGTCGTTGCAGCCGCATAGCTCGCTTGAGTGGCTCCAAATTTGGACCAGGTGTGGGCAGTGGAGCCTTCCGCAAAAGCTTTGTGGGTGGCCCACCGGTGGCGCCGGAGAACGTGTGGCTGGCGCCGGAAAGCTTCGCCTGCTTGGAGTGCCTGGGCACGGCTGGGCACGAGGATCTGCCATACGAAATGTTTGGTTTGGGGCCCAACTCGAATGATAATGGCTACGATAGGGTGAGTATGATGCTATTAATAATAGCTTCAAGTCCTTTTCTGACCAAATCTTAACTTTCGCGCCCTCAGCCGCTGTCGGAGATATCCTACGAGTCCTGCGAACCGAACAATTACGAGATGCTCTCTGGCTCGTTGGCGCCAGGTGCCACAGCTGCCGGCTCAGTGGGTGGTGGTGGCGGCAATCTATCCAAGTTCCATCGCAGCTACTCGATGGGCCAGGGCTGGGCATCGCTGGCCCAGCATAACCACCCGCAAGCGCACCACCCACAGCAGCAGCAGCACCACCAGCAGCAGCAGCAGATGCACCTGCAACTGCAGCAGCACCAAGCGCCACCGCTGGAGGGTCAACCGAAAGTGGTCTACAGGCGGAGGAATAACTCCACCAGCGAGGGTGATGGATCCCTGCTGATTTGTTATCCCTCGGAGCATCTGCGTCGCCTGGTGCCGCAAAAGCTGCTGGCCAGCGTTTCCGTTATGCAGTCAGCTGGCGGCGACGGAAGCGGCAAGGAGCATGCGTCTGGCACGCTGGGACTGGACCAGTCAGCTGGCCAGAATGGTGGCGGCAGCCTGCTGCTCACCCGTCCCGCCATGGCGTTCATCACTCAAAAACACGAACTGGACCGCCTGAGGGCAGCCATGCGAAGGAGCTTGAGAATCGCTGCGTGCAGGATTTATGCCCTGCAAGCGCTCAACTGGCTGCTGCGCGGTGTCACCCAGGGTGTGTGCCTGCACGATCTTATGTGGTGGTTTGTGAGCTCCCTGAATCCCACTGGTGGCCATCAGCCGGAGGCAAGGGGCGACGAGGCCTCCGAGCCTGCACTGGAACATCCGGTGGCCTATACCCAGATCAGCGGCAGATTCGCCCATCTAATCACCCAGTCGCTGCACGTGCTTTTGCAATCGGTGGCGGATCTAACGCTCCACCTGCCCCTCGGATCGCCATTGCAACGGGTGGCGATCCAGTGCTTTGGCATCCGTTTTCGCCAGGCGGATCATCAGTTCCTGCACAGTTCGCATGTGTTTGGCAACATCTCGAAGATACTGTCCAAGTCGGACGAGCAGAACGACGCCATGGCCGTTTCCACGATACTCAAACCGGACTGCGATGCGGAGCACAATCAGGTGCATCCGGCTGCGACGGGCGGATCATCGGGTGCGGGAGCACGGCTCCTTTGCTATACAGATCTGTCTGGCATGTTTGAGGTCACCGTGTCATCGCGTCCAGCCATGGCGGAATCACTGACGGACAACTCTACGGAAACATTTTGGGAGAGCGACGAGGAGGATCGCAACAAGTGCAAGATCATCGAGTTGTCACTGACCAAGCTCAACTACGCCTGTCGCTATCTTCTGGTGCACATCGACAATAGTCGAGATATTCAGGTAGGTCACTTGGATCGCTGATATTGACATTGGTTTAATACCACTCATATTCCAGAACAAGGTGCTCAACGTGGTGTTCTATGCCGGCCAGTCGCTGGGCGACACGAATGTAATCAAGTCGGCGGACGTGGATCCCAAGGCCTGCTCCTGGATCTCGGCGAAGATCTGCGATGACAGCTGCACGCATTTCCGCTTGGAGCTCCATGGACCGGAGAACACGCTGCGTGTGCGACAAATCAAGTTGCTGGGCCTGCCCATCGGAGGAGCAGTGGGCGCGGAGGACCCCGCGGATCACAAGCACCAGCCTCACCTGCGTTTAAGCCATGCCTCTCGCATCCAACAGCAGATTTGTGAGGCGGAAACGCTGAGAGTTTTCCGCTTGATTACCGGCCAGGTGTTTGGTAAACTGATCAGTAATGTGAGTTCGGACTTGGTGCCACCGGACTCGGCGGGCATAGGACCACCAAGTGGCGGAGCACCGAGTACCTCCCTGCTGGCCGATTCGCTGGATCTTAGGGAGCACATGGTGGGCATTCTGTTCTCGCGCAGCAAACTGTCGCACCTGCAGAAACAGGTGATCGTCCACATTGTGCACGCCATTCGCAAGGAGGCGCAGCGAGCCAAGGAGGATTGGGAACTGGCCAACCTGGCGCACGTCCTGAAACAGTCGCCCCAACAGCAATCCGCACCCGCCCCTGCCGCATCCGCCAGCTGCGAGAGTACGCCGGAGCGGAGTCGAGCGCCGGATACCTATTGCTTTGAGATGCTTAGCATGGTGCTGGCTCTGTCGGGCAGCGTAGTTGGTCGCTCGTATCTCTCGCAGCAACATGGTTTGCTCCGGGATCTCCTGGGACTCCTGCACACCGGTAGTGATCGAGTCCAACGACAGGTTACGGCTCTGTTACGCCGAATTCTTCCGGAAATATCACCCGAGAGCTTTGCAGAGCTACTAGGTGTGCAAAGATTACCTCCTGCGGATTATAGTATCGCTCATCAGTCTGCCAGTGATTTCGATATGAGCCGCCTGGGTCTGCTTGATATATTCCTGGCCGTCATTGCCAAGTCACTGCAGTTGCAGGTGAAGGTAAAAACTACAGTTGCCTCAACGGGACCATCTGGTTCTGGAGGCGTATCCGGCAGTTCATCGGGCAACGGAGGAGCTGCTCTGAAAGCGGGACAGCAGGAGAAGACGCCGGCCTTTGTGCGACTCTGCAGTTCCCTAGATCTCTCCGTGCAGCAGCTGAGATCACGACCACCCACCGGTGAGCCGGGAGCAACAGATCCCTTCCAGTTCGATGCCTTGCCACCGAGAAAGGAGTCGAAGAGAAACCTCAACCAGCGCTGGTTCCTCAACGGAGTCATTTCCACCAAGCAGGCGGAGAGCATTATCAGTCTCATAAGAGATTTGGCAAGCGTAAGTGAAGGCTTACAGCCTTTAATAATGTGATAACTCTTTCAATTCCTAATTTTCGTTGTCTTTCTACAGGGTAAGCTCAGCGAGAAGTGGTCACAGATCACCAAGGCGGCCATAGCCGAATCCGTGTTAAATCTAACACGGCTGGAGGAGATCTACCGCTCGCCAGAGCACTGCACCAAGACCTCCACGTTGTGGCTGGCACTGGCCAGTCTGTGCGTCCTGGAGCGCGACCACGTGGAGAAGCTATCCTCCGGTCAGTGGTCCAAGTTGTGCGACACGCGTCCATTGTGCAGCAACCATGACGACGGCGAAACAGCCGCCATCATCCAGTGCGAGACCTGCGGATCCCTCTGCGGCGACTGCGATCGCTTTCTGCATCTGAACCGCAAGACCCGCTCCCACAAGCGAACGGTGAGTAGTCATAACCTGGAATGTCCCATATATGTATTGTCCCATTTTGTATTGCAGGTGTGCAAGGAGGAGGAGGAGGCCATCCGTGTGGAGCTACATGAATCCTGCGGCCGAACGAAGCTCTTCTGGCTGCTGGCCCTGGCCGATTCCAAGACGCTGAAGGCCATGGTGGAGTTCCGTGATGGCAGTCACACGATCATCTCGGGTCCACAGGAGGCGGTGGGCAGGTGTCGCTTCTGCGGCCTAACCGGCAACTCTGGACTGCTCGAGATCGGCAACGTGTGTGCGGATGCCCAGTGCCAGGAGTACGCGGCCAACTCGTGTCTAAAGACCAAGCCGTGTGGCCATGCGTGTGGCGGAGTCACGGGCGAGCGAAAGTGCCTGCCCTGCCTGCAGCATGTGTGCCATACGCGCGAAAACGAGCTGGCCGAGGAGCAGCGCGATCCGAAGCTCACCCAGGATGCGGACGACATGTGCATGATATGCTTCGTTGAGGCATTGTCCTGTGCACCTTCTATACATGTAAGAGAAATGCTAGCTTATGTCCCAGGACATGCCATTCATTTCTAACCATTTTGCAGCTGGAGTGCGGTCACGTGTTTCACTATCACTGCTGCAAGGCGGTGCTGGAGAAGCGGTGGAGCGGACCACGCATCACCTTTGGCTTCTCCCTGTGTCCCATCTGCAAGGCGGACATCCAGCATCCCCTGCTGGCAGATATCCTGGAGCCGATAAATGGACTCAAACAGGACGTCAAACGCAAGGCTCTCATGCGGTAAGTGATAACTACAACCTTTTTGGTGAACCAACTCATATTGTTTTTCTTTGTTGCAGGATTAAGTACGAGGGCGTGGTAAAGGACACGAACAGCAAGGACGTCAACATGACCCAGCTGGCGATGGATCGGTATGCATATTATGTGTGCTTCAAGTGCCAGAAGGCGTACTACGGCGGCGAGGCGCGCTGTGACGCGGAAATTGGCGAGAAGTTCGATCCGGAGGAGCTGGTATGCGGCGGTTGCTCGGATGTGGCCAGAGCACAGATGTGTCCCAAGCATGGCACCGATTTCCTGGAGTACAAGTGCCGCTACTGCTGCTCGGTGGCGGTGTACTTCTGCTTTGGAACCACACACTTCTGTGACACCTGCCACGACGATTTCCAGCGACTGACCAATATACCCAAGGTCAAGTTACCCCAGTGCCCGGCCGGACCGAAAGCCAAGCAGCTGCTGGGCGACGAGTGCCCGCTGCACGTGATGCATCCGCCCACCGGCGAGGAGTTCGCCCTCGGCTGCGGCGTCTGTCGCAATGCCCAAACATTTTAGCCACACACATTGATCAAGCGTAATGATGTGCGGGAAACCCAACCGGAGTCCGAAGACGACGATGACGATGACGACGAGGAACTGGCGCAGAACATGTGGTCGACCGTTTGGTCGCAGTCGGATGACTCGCGGACATATTTGTAGAGATTAAAAGCCCCCAAGAAGAAAAAATGCCCACACTCAGTACACAATTGGGATGAATATTACTTTCATTTCCTTAGATATTAATTCACTAAACGGAAATGGAATGGAAAACGGAAATGGATTGGCATTTTCTGGTATAGCTGATATTTAGACGATGGATATTGGATTACAGTTTAGCAAATAGCGTATAGCATATTTTTAACCCCATGCAATATTATTTTGTAACACTCGAAACCAAACCAAATCGAATCGAATCTCCCATTTAAAGATCAAAAACTCTCTCACTAATTATTTAATGTACAATTCGGAGTAAAAGCGAGCGAGTGCGAGCGAAAGAGCGAGAGAGAGAGCGAGTGCGGGAGAGAGAGCACGAGAAGTGTGTACATAATACTCCTGCTCCCTGACCTCTGAACTCCGTGACCTCCTCCTGTCGGCCCTCACCCACCTCTTCCTCCTCCTGCTCCTCCTACTCCTCCTCACCCTCACTCCAGCAAAGGCACATAATGCTACATTTATATATATATATATTGCAAATAACTAAATTATATATATTTATTATGAATGCGACGAACGGAAGGATGCAATAAAAATCAATTCTGAATGTATATTCTCATTGTTGTTTGTCAATCAAAAATCGTGGGTAGTAAGTATCAGAGAACTGCAAGAGTGGCATTCTTTGCCACCCTAATCACACCTCAAAATATTCGGGTGTCTGCAAGCCGATCACACTCGCCACTCACAACGAAGAACAGAGAAGGCAAACAGACAGAAAGAGGCAAGTGCCCAAGAAGGGATGGGTGGCAAAAACACTTACTTATGTCTCGTAAACACCCGGGTGTCTAATAGAAAGTTAAGCGTCCCTCTCCATTTTCCCCCAGGTACTCACCCCTTTCCTCAAGCTTTCCTTTCCACGTCAGAGCTGACAGCTGCTTGTAGCTCCTGGAAAATAGCTAGCTCAGGAACTTCCTCCAGTAGGTCGAAATCACATTGTTGATATCCTCTGCTGCCATATATCACATATCACTGCACCACTCACTCACAATTTGTATTTAAAAAAAAACGTCGAAAAAGTGGTTTGCTTATGTAGGACTTTTGAGAATCGCAGAGGAGGGCACCTATATTTTGGTACTATTTAGTATTATTTGGTATTACGTATTTAGTATTTTTTAGTATTTAGTATTATTTAGTATTTAATAATATTTAAATTTTAGTATTTTTTAGTATTTAGTTCTTAGTATTATTTAGTATTTAGTATTAGTAATTATTTTCATTATTTTGTATTATTATTACGGGTGGCAAAACATTATTTACATTATTTTGTATTATTATTACGGGTGGCAAAACACCCGGGTGTTTGTTATTGCCGCAAATAGAGTGTCACGACACCCGGTGTTAAGCGGGTGCACTTAGAGTGCCGGTGGCTGGCTGCAGTTCTCTGGTGGTAAGTTTATTTGAAACATCTTGATACCTCACAGGGTATTGCAAAATATGTAGCATACTTATTCGGATGGCATGCACACATACATATGTCTGTATGTATGTATTATCTTAAGAAACCAAATGACAATCGTTGATTTACTTACCATATGAATAGTCTCCTCCCCACCCACCGATCAAAAATCAAAGGAGTAAATCGTATTTTTTAAAAACATTTATGTATGTATTTCTCTTTTCTTTGTTTCTTTTCATTTATTGTGTCTTAGCTTCTGTTCTGCGCCTTTTGCGGTTTTGAAACATCATTCTTTGCTTCGCCGCGATCTTAGTATTGAGTTCCCTTATTTTCGATCGATCCGTTTTAGACCCAGAAATAAGGGCTTATAGCCTGTCTGATCCTGATTCTGTTGTTGGTGTTAGTATGTGTGTGTGTGTGTTGTGTCAGTGTGGGTCGAATTCGGCAATAATCAAGTAACTATACACATTAACTGTAGGCTTTAATCCAGCGATTCTCAAATAAATGTTACAACTTTTTCGGTTTCTGTTTCTGTTTTGGTTTCTGTTTCTGTTTCATTGATCGATTTCGCGGCTTGTCTCCTGGCGTTTAAACAGTGGCTCAAGGACGAGTCTTAGCAAGCTTTAAATGGTATAAACTACCTACATATATGTACATATATCGGCGTATATGCACGTGTATATATATACTTATGTGGGTGTATGTATGTATATAACTGTAAATCTGCTCTGCCAAGCCGTAGCTCGATGTATCTAAGTTTTCGGCGCGTTGAACCAAAACTCAATTGATTTCAAACTATTTTTACATGCTTGTATTATTATTTTTGGTATATTTTCATTACATGGAATGTTGCAATTGAATTATGTAGTAGTTTAGTGGCTTGTTTAATTTGTAGCTAAATTGTAATCCTCTTACAGGTTCATTACATTTCGCATTTCGTTTCGTTTGTTTGTTTGTTTGTAAATATATAAATAGGCAGCTTTTCGATTTTAAAAACAAAGGGCGCGTGTTCGAAATAAGTTTCGGTTTCTCTTTTTAGGTAGTTCTTCTTTTTTTTGTTTTGTTTTTCTTTTATTTTATTTTGGTATTTTAGCAACTATGCTTCTCAAATTGGTGGAAAATGTTTAACATTGCTTGATCGCGTTTGTTCTTCTTTCATTTTGTTGTTGTAAAATTTTGGTTCTTTTTCGTCTAGAGTCTAGAGCATAATGCTAAATATTTTGTTTGTTTGTAATTTTCAGTATATATTTAGGATGTTTGGTTTTGCCGTTATATTTTTTGTATTTCGTAAATTTTTTCTTTTTAGCATTGCTGTGGGACTTACGTAATAAATGGAAAAACGAAAATGAGGCGCGTGTTTACTTGGTTAAGGCTTTTTTCTATCATTGTATAATGTATATTTAAATTAATTTAGTTTTCACTTGGGGCTTCTTTTTGTAACCGGTATTCGTTAATTGAGTGTTGTGAGTTAATTATGCTCTCTTCTCTGGCTTGCATTAATTGTGTATATTCTTGAGTGTTTCTTTAAGTTTGTTTAGTTTAGTTTACCTTCGTTTTTGTTTTTTTAGTTGTTTAGAAAAAAATTCTGGCGTATAAAAGCTTAATTTTGATAGGTTGTCATCGTTATCTTTCTAGGTGTAACTAGAGGTACACATATATACATGTACATATCTATAATAATAATAATAATATGGTTAATCAGTTTCTTTGGCGCCGCTCAGACAATATCCCAGCAGACGGACCCGAACCCGAACCCAAACCCGAATCCGAACCCGAACACAAACCCCATCCCGAACCGACCTTCAATAGCCTACCATCTGGCGATCTGTATAAATATCAGACTGAATCGGGCGTTTTCTAGGCGAAATCGAAGGCCAGAACATCATGAGTTATGGGTCATGACTTCTCCTATCAGGGATTAGAAATGGGGGTTTTTATTCTTAAGTTTCCCAACATTTTTCCTGCCTGGGTGTGTATATATGTACATGAGATTCGCATATATAAATCCACAAACATTGCATTTTCCCATAAATTGTTCAATATAAATTTCGACTAAATTGCTCGCTCAGCTTGATCTAAAAATTGTAATTGCACCATTTTTAGTTTCACGTTTTCGTTCACTTTTAATGCTAATGTTAGGTTCAGTATTAGGTCTGAGTTGCTAGTTTGCTGAATGCTGCTTGAGTTGGTTTAGTTACTTTAGGTTATATTTATAAGGCTCTGTGTAGTAGGGTCTTAAACACCCGAAGAGTATGCAAAGGATGGGGCGAAAGCGAGAGGCAGACATAGAGGAGTGAGACAGAGAGAGACAGCGAGAGAGAGAGAGATAGAGAGCGAGAGAGATTGGCGAGAGATAGGGTCAAACATAACGAGTTCGAGAACCAGTACGAGTACTAAACTGCTATCGTATCAGTGCTGTCGAATCTTCTTATGAGGACTATCGTCTTATCGTTTCCCATTTCCGGCCTAGTGCGTCTTAGCTTTCCTTACTCAGTTGGTTTGCTGCCTAGTTATTCGTTACTAATTAGTTTTATATATATTTATGTTTAGGTATATTTTATTTATGGTTATTCAAAAAAAAAAATACCTATTTACAGTGAGCCCACTACATTCGTTAAACTGTCAACTAGAACTTAAGGCCTAAACATATGCAACAAATGTCTATTCTTCGCTATCCATTAACTTTTGATTCATTGTTGAGAGTATTGGGAATACGTATATGCAAAAGGAGTGGGTGAGTGAGGGAGTTTTGGTTACTCAGATTTAATACCACTTGAATTGCTTTTTGGTTTGATTTGGTTAAACGGGGAGGGGCTTGGCGCCCTTTTGGGAATGGGAATTGAAAAAAACTACAACTAGAACTAAGTAACTTTCGCGGACAGAACCTCGAAACCCCGATTATCCAGAACCCCACCCCCCCTCCTAACTCCCCCAACTATACAGGGAAGACAATTCGTATGTACTATGTAAGTATCCGTAGTCGGGTGTTCCGGTTCTGCCCCCCTCTCTACTACGCTAAGTATCATCAAATATCAATTATCGAATAATTATCAAATACCAACTAGGTAATCAAAAACGGTAACCGAACGAGATTCAAGTGGACTCCAACCGATGGATGCTATGTTTCTGGCGACTTAAACGTAATGAAACCTTGCCTAAAAAACTGCCCAGGATAATCATACTCCTCAATCTCCTATTTAACCCACCATACCAACCATGTATATCGTCACCCGAAGAGTATTTCTCGTATTTTGCCGGTATAAACTATATGCCAAGTGCAAGCCTATCAAATGCCAGCATAAACAAATATCTAGGTTAATTCTTTTTGTCTAAACTTTTCATATTGGTTTTGTTTTTTAGCTAATGGTTTTTTATCACAAAATATGTGTGTATGTTTTGTTTGTTTGTAAGTGTTGGTGAGTGGCGTGTGGTAACATATTTTGCTAAGTTTCAATTCAAGTATTTACACTGCCCGAGGAAATCATATCTGATCCTTGCATTCAACTACAGAATAAGCTATTACCATCATTTCATTTTCATTTTGGGTTTTTTTTGTGATCTTAGTATTTTTTCGTTTTTCTTTTCTTAGGTCTGTCGATTGTCGTTTCGTTTAGCGGCCACATATCTGCTGTCTATATATCTTTTTGGTTTTACTTAAGCTTTACTGTTGCTGAGTTAACTATTTGGTTGAGTTGAGTTGAGTTTTTCGTTATCGTTATCGCTTTCGATTTCGAGTCTATAAGCCTACAATATAGGGAGCCAAGCGAGTGCGAGTGCCGGAGTGCTCAAGCCGAGTTTCGTTAAGTTAGTTAGTTTTGTTAGTTAGGACGGGTTATATCCATACATGTAGCTATTTACACTTTCTTCGCTAGCTTGGTATCTGTGTGTGAGTGAGTCTGTGTGTGTGTGTGTGGGTGGATCCCTCTTGGATCTCCTCTTACAGTTAGGTTTCAGTTTTAGGCTATGTACAATTCACGGGCATTGTGTCGGTCTGTAAGCTTTTTCTTCTGGTTCTTTGCCTCCTTTAGCAGTTATCACAAAATTATCCATATATACATACAGCTATATACATATACATATATATAAACGTGAGTGTGTCTCTGTCTGTGTGTGTGTGTGTCCTTTACAACGTTTGTATACATAAAAAGGTAAATAATTGCAGTAAATGTAGCAAATTCGTAAGCAACACGCTTGCCTTAATCGTAATCGTTATCATTATGGCTATCGCTACCGTAATCATAATCATAATCATAATCGTGTAACGGTTATAGAGTTTTGAATATCGAGTATCGAGCACTTCCATTCAGAGTGTGTGTGTGTGTGTGTGTGCTTGTGAGAGAGAGAGGGATAGCACTAGGCCGAGATCTATGCAACAAAAAATAATGAATTTCATCCAAAATTCCACTACAGCATGTTTTTCCTATCTAAATTTAAAAATTATTCAATGGAACATAATTCAATAACAATCGCTATCATAAACTAATTGTAGGTAATAATATATTAAACAGGTTTTAAGAATATCACCAGAAAGCTTTTAGGTACTACGAAATAAGTATTTGAATACTACGTTAATGATAAATGTATATGCTGAGAATTATTTTCATGTTATGTTATCTAACCTTCAAATTAAATATCAATTCATTTAATTCAAATAATCGCAATCATAAATCGACTGTGTTCCGTAATATCGTAATGAGTAATGCGTATTTAAATGTTCGTCGTGTACACAGAGATTTGAACTTTAAAAATCGGATTTTCAAAACCTCTTTTCAACTATTCTTTTGTGGAATGCCTTGCGTAATCTTTGGATAAATACGTTGCAGTGGACTTTCAAGTGTTTGAGATAGATGAGCTAGTTTCAGTGTTGAGTTGAGGTTACAGCTGTATCTTAAGTGTCTAGACTAACTAAGCGTAGGCGTAGGCTTGCGAGTGGGCGTGGCTGGGCTCCTACTCCCCCGATTTTGTATTATTGCTCCTGGCTGGAGGAGGCCTCCTCCTCTCCTCGCCGCTCCTTCCCGATCGTCGTGGGCTACAGGAAGTCCAGCTTGCCGCGCGTTGTTGCACCACTGCCCGTGGGTGTGGTCGTGGCTGTGGTGCTGGTGGGCGTGCCGCTGCCACTGCCCCCCGTTGTGGCCGGTGGCGGTGTTGTGGGCGTGACACCAGAGCCGGATCCTCCACCACCACCAGCGGTGCCAGCAGACGATGTCGATGGCAGTTGGGCCGCCGTGAAGTCCTCCTCGAGCAGGCGTAGATGCAGCAGTTCCGCTCCAGGCGTTGTGGGTGATTGATCCGCCGCCAGCTGTTGTTGCTGCTGATCCGCTGACGCTGGCGCCGATGACGTCATACCAGATCCGGCAACGCCCGCTGGAGCTGCGGTCGCGGTGCCGGCCGTCGAGGCGAGTGTCTGCTTAGGAGGCGCCGGTGCTTTCCTGCTCTTCGAGCGTCGCTTCTTGAGCATCAGTGGCCCCAGGCCGTTGCCTCCCGCGCTCGACACAACTGTGGCGCCCGGATTTAGCAGACCAGCGCCACCAGCGCCAGCTACTCCTGCTCCCGCGCCCGATCCCGCACCCGAACCAGATGCTCCTGGCGATGAAATGGTTATCACAGTGTCCACTGGGCTGGTTACCACCGATGTTGGGGGGGCCTGTGTTGTGGGTGTACCGCCGCCGCCGGCGCCGCCCGCGCCGCAGCCCGCGCAAATCTCGTCGCCGGGCGTGGTCTGGCCACTGCTGTTGTCCGGAGCGGTGCCACCGCTGCCGGCGGTACCACCTGGTGCCAGCCGCTTGACCAGCTCGCCCAGCAGATCCTCGATGCGGCCAATCCGCTGCTGCATGCGCTGCAGTTCCAGCCGCACATCCACCTTCATGTCCAGCACGGTGGCGATGAGATCGCGCTGCGCCAGCGTGGGCGGCGTCTCGCGCAGCCCGGTATCGTACGTATCCGATGTGGTGGCCCTCGAGCTGGCCATCTCGATCTGGCGCTCCCGCTCCAGGGCCAGATTACGATCCGCTTTGGTGACAATGGCCACCACAGTGCCAGCACTTCCTGCTGCTCCAGTTACACCCGATGCTCCCGCCGCCGCCGCCGCCGAGGATGTGGTGGCCACTGGCGGCGATGGTCCCACGGTGGCCGTGGTAACGGCTGCACCCTCGATGACCACGCGACTGTCGCGACTTGGCGGCGAGGAGTCCACCTCGCCACCCTCGTCGATGGTGTCCTGGCGGGCCAGGGTGGCCTGGCTAGCCTGCAGCTTGGGCGCCTTGGGAAAAACCTGGAGGTGACGTTTAATGGAACAATGGGCGATGCGAAGATGCGGATGCAAATGCGGGATTGACAGGCGGGGTGGCAGGTTGTTGCATGTTGCATGTATTTTGTTCGGTTCGGCAGGGGAGAAAAGTGAGAAAAATTGTGTTTGAGTTGGTTTTTGTTTTGGTTTTGGTTTCGGTTTCGTTTTCGAAATTCGGGTTATCAGTTTTGTGGTTTCATTGTTGATTGATTTGGTTAGTTGGTTGGTTGGTTGGTTGATTTATTGATGGATTGATTGATTGTTGAGGCATTTATTTCGTTGCAGGATTGTTGTTTTATTGCAGTTTGGCAGATAGGCAGAGTGCAGTGCATTGTATATTAATCCAATTTATTATCGAGTTGCAGTTGTTGTTGTTCCAATTCGGAATCAATTTTGAGTTGTTGTAGCAAGGCAGGCAAAGTTATTTCAATTTCGAGTTTTTAGTTGCGAGACAGAGAGAAAAGTCAACAGTAAACGGAAAAGATCGAAAAAATATATCAATTCGGTTCGGGATCATTGCAGTATAAACAATCTAAAGGCAGTTTGCTGGGTGTATTTCTTGAAGGGCGGTGGGCGTGGTGCAGGGACTTAAGTTTCGGCAACGGGCGGGCGCTATTACCGTTCAATTATGTATCAAATATACATAATCGAATGGACTTGAAAGCGTTTAAATACAAAAATTACACACAGTGCAATATAATTTATGAACTGATGAACATTGATAAACATTTATTACGATTATTACGATTGCCAGTTGCCCGCCCATTTGCCTATCGATTGTCGAACCGATAACAGTGTGTGGTGTGCCAGAGTGGTACAGTACAGCCAACTAAAGTAGCGGTTAAACAAACTAATTGTTCGTACACTTACTTTGCTTAATTGTAAATGCTATTCAATTCGATTGCACAATTTTCAAAATGGAGAAATACGAAATGATAATTGAGAAAATGAACGTCAAATGATTGAGTAACCGCATCGACATCGATTACGTAACCGGAAGTGAGAAGAGCAAACGAAAGGCAAAAAAAAAAATGGAGAGACAGAGTTATCATTAAATTTGGGAAACCCCAACAAACATGCATTTTAGCATTAATCCGCGACATGTCTGTTTTGGTATACTTGTTATGTGAATGTAACTACGTTTAAAGGCCTGTTTTAAATTTAATTTTCCGACAGATTTTCTTAACATTTCATGGCATTTAACTTGATTATGTGAAATGGTTATCTAATCGTTGTATATAGTGGTTTTAAGACAGGCTCTTAAGCGTAGTTTGTAAAAGTTAGCTTGATTCCACCGATCTACATTACAGCATAAAATGACGTATATGTACGTTTAGATACAATTTTCGATAGTTGAAAGCCAAATTCTTAGTTTAGTGTCACTGGAATCAAGCTATTGAAATGAAATTGCAAATTTAGTTGCTTTGATTCGGTGAATCATTGTTATAGATTATATCATTCGAATGCATTCTTGTGTGACCCTGTGTCTCTGAGTGTATGTTGCGTTTCTTGCTGAATGCCAGATCGCGGACTCTGGATACCGTGTAGCGGCTACTCAGATCCCAGATCCGCTTAACTTAAAGCGCATAATTACTTTGTTGCCTTGTCCACCATTGCTACTCGAAGTACTACTCTGCCGCGCTTGGGCGGTGCTCTCACGGAGGCTTTCGCGGGCGCTCAAACTTCTCGAGACGGCTACCTTGGCGCTGGTGTCGCTAGCTGAATCGACGCTTGAACTGCCCAGGAGGCGTCCCCACTTGCTGGCCCGTGTACTGCGCGCAGATGGTGGACCCGATGAGGGCGATGGGGATGGCGATGGCGAGGGCGCCGCGGCGGTGCTGAGGATGCGAGCGTCCTCGGTCAGTGTCAGTTTGGCTGGTAGCTTCTTGTATATGTTGTTGCATTTTTGGTTGTCGATTTGTTCGATTAATTTTGGCAATAGGGGGCATTATCGAGCATTTTACCGAGCAAGCATTATCATATCATATCATATCATATCATTTCAGGCGTTTGGCGATCAACAAATTTTCGGGGAGAAAGAGAAAAGAAAGAGATAGTGTGGGGTGGGGGATTTTGGGGGAGGGGGGTGTTTTCAAAAGCGCAGGGGTTGCAGGAAATGGGAAATTTTCCATTTGGGTGTGAGGGTAATAATACAGAATTTTCCGTTAGTAATTTTGTTTAATATCATATCAATTGTATTTTAGCCAAATTCACAACATAAACCGTAAGTAATCATCAACACAGAATGTATGGTATGTTCAAAGCGAAAAGTACAGTTGTGTTCGTGGTGGGTGGTTTTCGTGGGTGGTGAGCATGGGTGGTGGATTTCGTGGATTCGTGGTGAATTGTGAACAGTTATATGCATTATGCGTAAGCATGTTAAAGAAAGACAGAGACAAAGAAAGACATACAACGAGCATAAGTCACTTTTGTAAACAGTTTTTCGCTTCAATAGTAAACAACATTAGTTAAGCAATACAACGGTTATTAACTACAGTAAACAGTTAACAGTTAACGGTAAACGGCAAACAGTTGCCCCACCGCTCGTGTTTCAGTGCCCGGGTGTTTCAGTTCGCCTGGGGGCTTGGACTCTGGCTGGAGCTGTGATTGGTGGATTGTGAGGCTGAGGCTTCGAAAGAAACGTTAGTTCGGTTAACTGTGGAGAATGCGGCGGAAACGTATGGCAACGGAACGGGTTCGCACCGTGGTGATTTTGAGCCAACCGAAAAGGAACAAAAAATTGTAACAGCAACATAAGATTACTCAAGTACCGTCTGCGATTGTGCGATTATATTATAAAACCTTTTGAAAACAACATTAATGTTGTTTAAACGTAACAGAGCAATTATGCCTAATGTATTTTCAAATATTGTTAGAAGTTAAGTTCCTCAGTATAGCAGTACTTCAGCACCTTCTTATCGCACAAGCACAACGATCTTGAGTAAACCGCATAGAACTACCCAATGAACACAACAACGAAACATGAAAATGGAACATTAAATAACAACAACGAAACACTGAAAATGGAACACATAACACAGAAAGCAGAATGCACAGCAACAGAGAGAGAGAGAGCGAGAGAGTTCGAGACAGAGAGAGAGAGAAAGATCAAGGGACACTTCAATCCCAAGGACTCACCTTAGTTCGCTCCACCTCGCCGTCACCCTTCTCGACATCACTTTGGCCGGATCCGCCGACGAGCTCTTTGCTGCCCGCTTGGACCTGCGGAGTGCGACGGAATTTTGAGAAGATCTTCCGGACAAGATGGTCCTGATTCTGGGGCAATTGCGGCTCGTTCTTACGCCGTTCGGCCAATTCTTTTTCGCGCTTCACATCGGCCACCTTGCGAAAAATCAGTCGATGTCTGAGATTGTAGGTGAGCACCAGATTGCGTGCAAAGCTATTCGCAAATGCCGAATAGAAATCGAGGACTTCGAGCAATTTATCACGTTTGATGGCATGCAAATCACAATAGGTCAGAACACGCACATTGGCCGCACTCTGGCCAACGGCCGAGTCCTTCCAGAATTGATCGCCGAAGACGTCGCCCTTGCCTGAAAAGAAATTGTTCTCAGTGTGCAGTATGGTTCGGTAAATTGCCGCAGATCTATTGCCGATATCGATTGTCTCTTGTCTCACTGTCTAAAATCATATAACAGATACATAACCGTCGATGCTTTGGAAGCAGATTTCTTTTAATCGTTACCTTTAAAACATATTTTAAAGTTCCATTTAAGTGATATGTGTGTAGTCATTTTACCTGATACCTCCTATTGCACTGACCTCCGTTATCGAAATAATCGAAATAATCGAAACAATCGACGTAGATAGTTCTGCGGTTTTTGCTGTGGGGAAGTAGGGGGAAATCGAATCGATTTGCCAGACCGCGTAACTCACCCAATATTGCCACAACCTCGTCGTCTTGTATCACCTCCAGACTGCCGGTGACGATGAAGCATAGGCTATCGATGCTCTCGCCGGTGTGATAAAGCAAATCCCCCGGCGCCGAGTGCGACATCATGAAGTGCATCGCCAGTGCCCGGAGACAACCATCCGAGGCCAGACGAAATGCCGGATGCTCGTTAAATACTTTGCGATTTAGATGAACACATATGTCAGCCTTCATATCTTTCGGACAATAGTTTAGTACCTGCGAATTGTATACGAGTTGCGAGTGGCGGTTCGATAGGCTTCGATTCGAGACTAATCGAATCGAAGCGATTGCAATCGAGATTGGTGTAATTGGATTATCGACTTAACAGGCTTATTTGAGTTTAAAAACCTTTCTGTATGGGAACTTAAAAACTGCGGACCACCACGGAGGTTTTCCACCCAGATTATTTGATCCTCTGGGCGGAATTCTTCAGCTCTAGTGGCTAACGAGACACGCACACACACGCACACATACACTAATACACATACAACATTGATCGCGTGTCAGTGTGAGTGTTTCTTGTTTATTCTTTTAGTGTCTTCGTCTGTGACTGTGTGTGTGTGTGGTTGTATGAGTGTAATTGAGTGCTATTTCCAATTTTCAGGGAAGTAACATCACAATTTTATTTTGGGTTCTAAGGACGGGGACTTGTGGTCTCTTAATTGCGGCACAAACTACAGTCAACGAGATAGTTATAAAGGTCAGTTTATACGGCTCAGACCGGTTGTAAACTATGTTTCTCTCTGTGAACCAAACACGGTTTTATGCAATATCAAAATTTCAGGCGCAAACGACCCCCGAGTTATGTTATTTCTGTAATCTGGGGGTTATAGGTTTATAGCTTTCCAGGGGGCGCTGCGCCGTTTGGTTCAGGTTCATCTAAAGGCATGAATTTGACGGACGCTTTTCGTTTTGGCACGGATCTCGCTCGCGGGCAGACACATGGAGAGAATGAAAAGATAGATCGATTAGCTGAGTTCTGTTAAAGATGAATTCGTTAGATGTATAGAGCTATTTGGGTGATTCCGCACTTTTTCAGATATCAATTTTCAAATTTTTGCGTCCACCCACAGCTTACCTCGGACCCATCGCCAGGACCTTGCTCTGTGGGTGGCTTGGACTTTGGGCTATTTGATTTTCTGGGGGGCTTGATCTTAGGCCTAAAGAAATGCGAGTAGCGAGCTCAAAATAATAGAAAAAGAAAGCGCGAGAGCAGCGACCAAACGGTTTTTGTCGAATAGTTTTGGAGAGAGAGAGAGATAGTACAGGTGTCATGTGAGGTAGCGAATAACAATTAACGAGAATTGTGGTGTCTGTAGTTTGACGTACGAGTAATTGGTGTGAATTGGTGGTGAAGACTGTTTTGTGTTGCTAATAAACATAACTAACTATGCCCATAACTACTTTTATAATTTCCAAAAAAAAATAAATTTTGCAAGTTTTAAAATTTCGATTAAATTTGCAAAAAATGGCAAAAAATTATGATTTCCTTTTTTGAACACGTGTGGATAGGAAATTTTGTTACGAATTCAACGAGATATGGCAATCCACTTTTGGACAACTATTTTTGTTGCTATCGACAAAAAACTGATTATTTTTTATCAAAAAATAAACCAAAAAAAATGTTATAAAAAAATCTGATATTTTCAATCGGCGTTTTTTCCATAACTTGGTCAAAAATGGGGGCAGAGCTAAAATGATGACTGTTTTGTGCTGCTAATAAACATAGCTAACCATGTGTATTCCTCCTTTTTTGATTTTCGAAAAAAAACAATTTTACAAATTTTTGCATTTTTGATAAGGGGTACCATCATCAAATTTTGCAAAAAACGGCCACAAATTGTGATTTCCTATTTTGAATACGTGTGGATAGGGAATTTTGTTACGAATTCAACGAGATATGGCAATCCACTTTTGGACAAGTAATTTTGTTGCTATCGAAAAAAAACGATTCAATAAACAAATTTCCCGATAATATATGTACAGTATGTAGTACTAGTTTAATACACGAATAATGAACTGACGAAATCCATTCACGGAGTGGTCGTTACATAAATAAAAAATACAAACAGAATATATGATTAAAAAAAATTGAGAGCAAAAGTTTGCAGAAGAACCAGCTGTGTGTGGAAAATTTAGTAGCGAGTGGCGAGTGGCTAGTAACGAGTTGTGGAGTTGGAGCAGTTGTTTGATGTATGCCATGTGTGTATGTGTGCGTATGCCGAGTGCATTAGAGATAGTGATAGGCTGAAGTACGCCAAGCTCTGTAGAGAAGCCAGCTATGTACAAATGGAACCCAGTTCCAGCGCATTGACTTTGTAGACAAAAGCGTTTGTAAATGAGACACATAAATGGGAAAATGTATCCTTATACCATCTGACATAATATTCCAATATGAATGATGCTGAAAGCTAAAAGCTGTATTGGCAACGAAAAAAAGGCTCAAGGCGATTTCGATGCCCAGAAGCGATCCTTTTGCATTTGGTGTCGTATCGGAAACTTACCTTCTCGGTATCCAGACCCTTAGTCATGGCCCAGGTGGAGACTACATAGTCCATCACTCGTTCGCTGAGAGCCTTTGGCACCTCGTGCAGCTTCATGAACTCGCGCACATTGTTCAGCATGTCGTGATACTTGGCCGTGGCCGACGTCATCTGCTGAATGATGGTGGTAACGTGTCCGAAGATCGTGGCATACAGCAGAGCTATATCGTTGAGGATTCAGATTCAGATGGGGAGAAAGAGAGAAACGTGATGAGACATTCAGATTAAGCGACGGAGGTGCACACAGAGTTGAAGAGCTCGTAGTTTTTGGGGTTCCATTTAAAGCAAACTTTACACGATCAGCTAGATAACACTTGAGATGTGTGAGAGTGCACAGAGAAGAAGTAAACCACAAACTAAGAATTTTATTTGTAAATCTCAACTAATAAAATCAAATCAATTGTACAATAGAGTAAATTAAATAAATCAACTTATAATAAAGTACAGATCAACAAGTTAAAATACTTAGTACTTTTGGTATTACTTTTTCTCTGCGTGTACGTGAAGTGTGCGTGTGATATGTGTGAGTTAGACAGTTATAGCGTGTGTGTTATCAGTAGTCGCTGATTCTACGCGCTGTGGAAGAAAAGACGCACAGGTGCGCGGCTAGAACAGTAATAAATTCCACAGATTGGACGAGCACACAGTTAGACAGAGACGAGTAGGTGAGTTGTGGGAAATATAAGGATGTTGGAGCGGGTTGGTGAGTGACATGAGCGAAATACTGCGCAGGAGTAGCTCCACCATGGCAATTTTCTTTGTTGAAGTGCTAGTCATGCGCAGTGTTCAAACTCATTATATTTTTTACTGATTTTGTTCGAAATGTGGTACAGTACAGCAGAAAAGGTACGCGTTGCAAATAACGAGTTACAGTTAAAGAGTACCGAGTATCAGGTTACAAAAGAAAATAAGTTATTATCAACGAGTTATGATTAGTTACTATTAATGAGTAACGAGTTCGCCCAACGAGTTACTATTACGGATCATGCGTTACGATTGCCGATTAACGTATAACAAGTAACGAGTTACGGACAACGAGTAGAGAGGAATACACAATGCAACTCACACATGGCCACGAATTGTGCAACTAGATGACGACGGAGCAGAAGAAGGGTGGAGAAAAAAACTTGACACTTGATTCTGGCTGCGATCAATCAATGATTGACATTGTGAGAATGCGAGTGAGTTGCTCTACTTGGACATGGACAAATGGACATGGACATGGGCTACGAATCAATCGATTAATGAGGCTCTACACCAAATAACTGCAGCAATTTATTAGTTCTAGCGGCGCAAGCGGATGGCCTAGCTTTCAAATGAAATCGGAATCGAGAGATCGGAACCGGAATTCAAAAGCGTGACGCGTGTGCGGGAATATCAAGAAACTTGGACGCGGCAACGGAACGTGTTAAGAACACAGCACCTGCAATGATCATCATGCAGATGGTGAACACCTTCTCGTTGTCTGTCTCCGCGGCGACATTGCCAAAGCCCACCTGTACAAAAAGAAGAGAGAACAATCAAATGATGAGAATATGGAACAGAGAATAGAGAACAAATTAAGGAATTATTTAGTGTGTAGCTTTGATCACAAATGTGGATGATCATCCACAGCCACGCACAAACTTACCGATGTCATGCAGGTCATGGTGAAATATAGGGCCGTCACGTACATGCTCTTCCGTGACGGCCCATTGACCAATTCTGGCCCGGTGTCATTGCTCCATATATACGAGTACGGTGACTGGGTGACATTCGCCAGCTTCCACAGCCAGCTGTACTGGATCTGCAACGGAATGATTCACATATGATTTAGGGGATCAAGGGAATGTTGAAACTGTTTCATACTAACCCCATTATCCGCATCGCTGCGCCCAATCGAGTACCATATGCAGGCCAGCCAATGGGCCACCAGCATGTAGAAGCAGAGCAGCAGGATCAGCATGGCCGCTCCGTACTCCAGGTAGCGGTCCAGTTTTCGCACCACCCTCCCCAGGCGCAGAAGGCGGACGACCTTGAGGGCACTGAACAGCGAACCGATGCCGTCCTCATCCCGATCGAACGCGTTGAACACGTCGTACGGCAGGCAGCTGAGCAGGTCGATGATGAACCACGACTTTAGGTAGTTCATGCGGATCACCTTCGGGTCACTGACCACCTCGCCACCGGGACCCACGAACGTTGTGTGGAAGTTTAAAACTATGCAAGTGTATTAGTTACGGTAGTTAGTAATGGTATGCGGCTAACTCACCAATATCTATAAAGAATATAACATCGACTATGGAATCGACCACGAGCAGGGAAACATCCTCTGAGGTTTTATTTTTAAACGCTACATTGTATGGCACCTGGAAAAAAGTGATGATAGTTGAAAACAATGAAAACCATACTTAGAAATATGTAATTTTAGAACCTTATTGATTCAACAGGGCGTATGAGTAACGTGCTGTCCGTCTCCATCATATTACTCATACGACCCATTATCCCTATTGCAGATTAAATTGTTTTATTTCTATTTTATAATTATAATTCAAGTGTAATCTGTCAGTCTGTGAGTTACCGGTTCCATTACCTGAGCAACAGTTGGTTCTGCTGCCCCCGTCTATTTTGTGTTGTCTTAACTGTTGCCCCAAGTGGCAGTTAGAAGCCTCTTAACGTGGCTCGTCTTGTCCTGGTCGGAGGTTGGATTACAAGCCACGAATGCCGCTGCTTATGTCCTGTCAAGCCTCATGTCTCATCCTCCGCCCACCGAGCATATTAATTTAAGCACATGAAACATAAGCCGCCCTCTTTGAGGCCGCCATAGCAGCGGAATGGGTTTGGGTATGGGTATGTGGATGGGTATGGGTAATGGGGATGTGGACATGAATGTGGACGTGAATGTGAATGATGAGGTGGAAGAAGAACTCGTCGTCTGAGCAGCCACTTGGTCATGTAAATGTGTGCACTTGTCTGCTGGCATCTCTGGCCCAGCAACTCGTCCTGTTCGCCGGCTTTTTGTCTGGGTGGGAACCAAACATTAATGTCTGACAGAGGGTCGTTATCTGAACTCTTCACTTGAGGCTGAGCCCAGGCGACGGGGCCTTTCTGATCCGATTTGAGGGTATTTTCCTAATTGTGGGCCATAGCGGGCGCATACTGTACAAACACACAGACACACACAATTGCAGGTGATTTAAAATAGATTTTCTTTCACATAAATTTGAAGTCGCTTCTATATTCCCAAATGCCTTGTCCACCTGGTTAAAATATCACTTAACTTTCCGGGTTTTTTGTGCGCATTTTGTACTGGCGTAGTTGCAGAGAAAGTTTTGATTTGTCGCTGGCTATACAAACATTTATCTCAAAGTTGCGCCAGCCACAACAACGAACAACATTGAGCTGGGAGAGCAAATATATAGAAACACCCAGGGACAAACAACTAATACCGCAAAATGTCATTAAACAATAAGTAAACGAAAAGTGCGCAACATGAAAACCGAAACAAGAAGCTAACAGGGAATTTCAACTTTCTTTTTGGCTGATACATATACTATAGTAGTTTTCAGAGGGACATGGAGGGTTATGGGTTACGGATACCAATCCCCACATGTGCGGATGCCAACTTATGTTGAACGCAATTTAAGCGAAAATGTTAACATCTTGTTGACGGAAATAGACACAATTCGAGCAGACAGACGACATCGGCTTTTGAAAACGCATCGCATGCGGCTTTGTGGCAATCTGAATCTGAATGCGAGTGTGGAGATGTCTCCCCCCAATAATCCCATTTCTGGAAAAACCCTTTCTTCTGCCAGCACCTGTGTGCAAAAAGCAGACAAAGTCATAAAATATTTTACACTCGCTGGTTAGACAGCATGTTTGGTATTGGGAAAAAGATGATGATGCTATCAATGGAAATACAATGAAATTGTACTTTAATGCGGAGTAGGAAGATGAATAAGAATGGCAAAATATTAAACAGCAGAAGTAAAGATACGGATTCAATTTAGAGGCAATTGACAAACAAATCAAACGCATAGATCAAATCCATATTTTAATAACAAAAATGTTGCATCATTGAAGAGATGTTGCATTAGCTGACGTCAAAGGACTTAATATATGTATATAACTTTATAGGATATAAATTTCTTTAAATAACTTCATGAAGTCAGTTATTTCACTCACCATGATGGCTGTATAAAATGTTAAACACAATATCACCCAGTCCCAAATCGCCTTAAATGCACAATAATGCAGGAGTATGTGTGGCGGCGTTTTGGGGGCTTCCTGTCGGTACTGTGGCATGATATCAGCGCTCAAGGACATCATCTGTGTGTTGGTACAGTAAAATCAGCACAGAGCGGAGTAGAACAGTAAATTGAAAATGAAGGACTCACATGCGCCAGATTGGACTGCTTCGTGGGATCCTTCAGCGTGGGCAGATGGGCGCTGAACTGGCGACTGCGGGTCACCGATCTTGCCAATTTGGCGAACTTCGAGAGACCTAAAACTGGCAAAAATAGATTAACCGCTACGAGGTGGG
This sequence comes from Drosophila teissieri, assembly GCF_016746235.2. Classification (NCBI taxonomy): domain Eukaryota; kingdom Metazoa; phylum Arthropoda; class Insecta; order Diptera; family Drosophilidae; genus Drosophila; species Drosophila teissieri. The sequence goes on from NC_053034.1 coordinate 13,391,856, forward strand.
TACACGCACACAAACAACGATAAATAAACAGTGCAGCGAGTCGGTTAACATCCAGCACAAAAGGATAACAATATACAAAGTAGTCAGAGATATGAGTGGTATTTATACATATATATAATATAAGGAGTGTTGGCACAGCGAATTTGGTTTGTTTTTCGTTTTCGGTTGGGTGTTTCGTTTTGTTGGTTTTCAATTTGTTCAAGCGTATTTACAGGTGGGTGTTGTGATTGTGTGTGCGTGTGTGATTGTGTGTGTAGACATGGAAAGAGAGAGCAGATAAGTTGAGTAGTAAGGCGGAAAGAGACGGTCACATTCAGATACATAGAGGTGCAGAGAATGGGCATGAAGCACGGCTGCTAAAACTTTAATAGTTTCTTTGACTATTAGTAACTTTACATTTTAAGGATGCTGCATTTTTGGAACCTTTAATCTTAGTTAACAGCTTGAAACGATTGATTAATTTTATATAAATGAAATGCATGTCAGCATGGTTTTTGAAATTTCATTAGGCAACCGTGGTCCATGGGTGTGATGGCTGAATAAGAACTGTGGAGCATTCACTTACCTCCCTTGGTGTCCTCGCTGTCGATGGGCTGCTTGAGGGCCGTGATGTCCCGGAAGGTCAGCAGGAAGAGCACCACCAGGTCGCGTTCGTTGCGTATGGGTGCGACCTGTAGCAGCAGCCATAATGGGGTTTCTGCGGGCATGCGAATCGGAATTAATAACAATTATAGGTAAGTACGGCACAATGACGTTGCTAAAGGGGCGTACGAACACCAGATATACATAAGTATATCTATACATCCATAGATACATATAGGTAATTCCATTCGCATTGGGGTCACGACATGAGCGGGGACACAGTGAGACAGTCAGACAGACGGACAGACAGACAGACATTTCATTGGATTGCAATTATTGATATGGAACGCTGGTTAATGGATGCTGCATTTGGAATGCACAATGCTGCCTTCGGACACAATGGTCGGCATGTAAATCGCCAGCGTACAGTGCGCTCCATATGTGTGCAACAGCTGAAGCTGTTTGTCCTTTGTCGCTGCGCATGAATAATTCAATAGGCACACCGATTGTCGTAGCAATCGATGGGTTCGCCAATGCAAATCTACGCATTAAAGTCGCACATTCATTTTCAGGAGTATTGAAACACTTATATGAGGTCATCATATTTGATAAATTTAATAAAATAGTATAAGGATATACTTTTTATAAAGTATCTTTCTGATCAGTGGACTAAGTATTTCGATATGCATATATCCACACTTTCGAATAATTGGCTAATTAGTTATTAAAGTACGTTAGTTTTAATTGCCAAGGACTTGTTTATTTTTTACACGTACTGCTAACGACCGCAATTCCCGTACTTGCCATTAAAGGACATCTCTCTCTCTCTCTCTCTCCCTCTCTCTCCCTTTCTCTTCCGTTCCGATTGCGTGTACGTGTGCGTTTGTGTTTGATGGCATAATTATTCACCAATTGCAAGCACAATTTGCTACTTCCGCTTCCGGTGAATGTTTATGTGCGGTCATTGTTTCAGTCGCTGTTCCCATTTCTAAATGTGAACTTATTCCGATTGATGCGAACTGACTGGATTAATTTGCTCTGTCTATATCCAATTGCCAGGGGACACACACCACATCAGTGGCTCTCCTTGGCCCAAATCCGAGTTGAAGCAAATATTTTGCCAACTTAGTCGAAGTGCGCCAGATGTTGCATTTTCCCATATATTGCAATTGATTTATGCCAATTTAATGCCCCCCCCCACATCGCCATATTTCCGCTTTATTTCTGACCGCATATGCAACAGGATGAGGAAATATTGCTGCGGGCAGACTGCCAAGACGTGAATCGAGATGGAAACCATGGCAGCAGTGGCATTGCCACTCGGAAAATTCCACTGGTAGCGCGGAAAATGACCCATCCCCTCAGAAAAGCATCCCCCCATTTTCAAATACCTTGGGTTTGTGCCTTGCCAAACTGCGAGAGGGCGCAGCCACACTGCAAATCTGAAAATTGATACTCGAAGGCGTTAATTCATGAGCTCGACACCCAAAAATCTCTGGCGATACTGGCAGCTAGGGAGCTTCAATGGGGGAGGCCAAGGCACGACTCGATTCCACTTGATTTGGCTGGAATTGGTGTTGGGGATTCGGTTTGGGGATCTGGGATTAGACGGATATGGGCAAATACTACAGGTGTCTGGGCGGGCAGGCAGCCTGATTGATGGGGCCCACTCAAAAGTGCCGGCGGGCTGCCATCGTAGCCCCAATTCGTTGGAATTACGGGTTGGCAGCTGGTAAGAGGGTACAGGCTTGTGCACACTGGCAAATAGAATTCAAAGGGGCAGGGGGGTTGTTTGGGAATGAATTATGAAGGGTTCGGAGTCAGAAATTCATGAAATGAACAATTTACAATGGGCACAAGTCGAGCATAAAGCCAAATAGGCTACAGTGGCGGTTAAATGATTCATTTGGGGACTTTGGGAAAAATATAACTAATATTTTGGTTAATTTCTTTCTTTTGTTTTGGTTAAGTTGAAAGATAGATGTATCTGTTTTAGTAGATATTCCCAAAAAGTAGCTGATTATTCTACCATAAGTGTATCGTCGCAAAAGAAGGACAAGCAACCTTTTGTTTAATAGGGAGACTTTGATTTGGGTATAGCATTTGCTACAACTTTCGGCCAAATTAGCACACAACAATCGATCTTAGGGGTCAGAGGGCAGTGCACTGCCTTAGGCATACTCACTGTTCTTCTTGTAGAGCAAAATCTCGAACTGATCCTGCTGCTGGTTCTCCAGCGTGTACTCCAGCCGTCCCACCGTCTCCTTGTCTGTCAGCTCGCCATACATGAAGCCGCATCTGCAGGGTTTTTTTTTTTGTTCCAAGGATGTGAATGTGGATGTGGATGCAATGATGCCGGGATGCCAGGATGCCGGGATGCCAGGTTGCCGGGATGGAGATGCCAGAAGAAATAGAAAGAGATGTGGAGAGCAGACGAGGTATTATTCTTGGTTAGCTTTACATTGGTTGCATGCCACAAATGCACACACACACACACAGAGACACACACAAACCTATATGAAAAAGAAAGAAACACACATGGACGCCAGGGCAAACACATGCAGCGGAAAATGGGAAAACAGAAAGCGTTCCAATTGGAGGAAAACATGCCGAACAAAACAAGATTGATGCACCTGGGGCCCATTGGGTGAAAATACGAAGAAGCTCGACTGCACACAGCAAAAAGTATTGCACAAATATCAATTTAATGCACCGCTGCTCAACCGATGGCAACCGGGTCAATAATTTATATATTATATTGGGTCAAGGAGTTGGTAGTAATACCTAAAGAAATTCCTTGCATTTCAGCATTTGGTTTTTATTAAAAACTTAATCAATACTAAAGCATTCAAGAATTTGTTATTTATCTAAAGTACACCCCTATTTTTGACAGTGTTGTCCTTAGCTGGATTATTGAAATCAAAAACTCTATTCGGAAATTTGCCATTCCCAACATACGGACGAAAGTTATGCGTGATGAACTTTTCCCGGCTTTTCCCTAACCAAAAGTTGATAACTATGAGTTGGCCTCCCTATGCATATTCTTTAGATACCTTTTGTTGTATGTATTATTTTTCGTTCGCTTTTCCAATGAACACCAAATAATTAATGATCGAGTTTCTGGGTTAAACAGGGGACTAAAGTTGCCGTGCCGCTGTGTATTGACTTGGAAAAGTCAGCACCACTTGCAGTGCCAAGTGTACAAAAAGTGTTGCATACTTTTCGGGCCAGGAGCGATGACGTCAGCGGCGAACGAAGGGAAACGAGAACGCTGCCGAAGGAAAATTGGGGAAAAGCAAGAAGGGAGGTGGAGGTGGAGATGGAGGAGCTGTAGTTAATTTCTGTTGTTTTGCTTTATTCGTGGCCCGAACAAAAGTTCAACAAACTACGAAATGGCGACGTCACGGGTTCCTTAATGTGTGTGTTCGTTGTGTTCACACACAAACACACACACACACTGGGGCAAAAAACGAAATTGGGTTACAAAGCAAACAAAAAACAGGTCCTGGATTCGGGGATATGGCCATAGATATAGATATACGTATATGTACATATACATACGTATAGATATGGATGCACAAAGTGTTTATGTGCTCATGGGTGGAGCATAGTAAAAGCCCTCGACAAGCACTCGAAATTCTATTATTTTCCAGGGGGTCCAAGGAAAAGCACTCAACGAAAATCCCTAATTCAATCTAACATATACTGGAGAGCCGTACACAAAGGACCTTACTAGGTGAGAATGCACTTAAGTGATTTCGAAACCCTTTTCACGGCGCAAAAAAGTTTGCTATGAAATGCTTAAGTCGGCATTTGTTGATTAAAATCGAACGTTTTTTTTTTTCGAATCGAAAGTGAGTGCGCATAAAAGGAAGAATTATTATTTTATATTCTTGTATTGCATTGAAACCTTCTCGAAATAGTTAAAGATTTTCATAGAGCATAAAGTAGACCAACTGGTCGTATACGTAATCTTGTTGGCTCTTCTGACATTTACAGCACATTTTTTAAGGCAGAGCTAAATAGCATTTCGTATAAGAAAGCGTGAAAATCTTCATAACAAGCTTCTACTGTACAGTAAACTTGCGAGGAACGAAAAGCGATTCGCATTGTAGCAAATGTCAAGTGAAAATCAAACGCTTCCTTGGATATTTTTGCATTTCTTCTTCCACTTTCTTCTGTTTTGCTTTCTTCCCTTCTTCTGTTTTGCTTTCTTCCCCTTTTGTGCTTTTTTTTTGCTGGTCACTGTTGTTTCTTGTTGCCTTTGGCCGTCATTCCTACTTGTTTCATTGCTGGTCTTTTTGTGTTTTTTGGATCACACGCGACCAGAAAACCGAAACAAACCAAAAGAGGGACAACAACAAAAGTGGGTCACAGCAACAACAACACGCACGGCTTGAGCGAAAGAAAGAGAGGCATAGAAAGCTGGGCCCGGCGAGCGAAAGAGACGGCAGTAGCGCTAGCTAAACGGCAGATTGGCATTAAAAACTTGTACGTTTCTGTACGTTTTTCACCTGGGGAATTCTCGGGACCGCTGATGCTGCAGCAGGTGAGCTGACGAACGAACCGTGCTCCTATTCCTTTTAGGGCCGCTTTTTGGCCCGCAAATTACAAACAATTCTCGGGAGAATCATTGGATGTACGCTGGCCTCCGGGCCGCCGCCGCTTGTTGATTTATGAGGCTGGTGGGCGAAAGAGATAGATGGAGATGGAGTAGAAAGAGACGGGCTTAGGCGAAGGCAGCTGAAAAAAACAAGGGGTTGAGGGAGCGAGTTCACGACCATGGAAAGTGCTCGCCGAATTCGGGCAAACAAATGCAGTTAACACTATTTTTCTGCCCATCTCTCTTTTTTTGTTATACCCATCCCTTTCTCCTCTTCTCTCCCTCTCTCTCTCTTACTCCCCCATCACATCAATTCACCAAAGGATTGCATAGAAAATTTGTTTGGCCAGGACCAACGGCAGGCAATTTGCAACAGTGTAACGGGATATAGGCACAAAAGAAAAACGGGTTTTGGGGGTAAAAGTAGTCCAATTTCCCGCGGAAAAATTAAACCAACTTTTCCAAGGGGGATTCACATTGCCTTAACATTTTAAATATGCCGATTTGGATAGAGATGTTGGCGCAATTGAATAACAATTCATATCTCTGTTTTTAGGCAAATCAAACAGGATCAAATTTGGCCAAAGCTAACAACATAATTTGTTGCGTCTTTTTCAATGAAAGTTTGTGATTCTATGATTTTTGCGACTGCAACTCTGCCATATATCCCTTTTTTAATACTTTGCGGCATGTTTCTCCAACTACAAAAGATACAACAAAAAAATAGGAAAAGCCCTCCTGTCCATCTGCATTAAGTTCGCTGAGCAGCAAAGTGCATTAAGTTCGACAATGGTTTTTTAATGGACATTCGCAAATATGCGCAAATTAATTGGAAAAAAAAGCAGAAAAAATATATGCGGATAAAGAAGCTGGAACAATAAATGAACTTCGCATTCAATGTCCGGGTGTAAGCAGCTGTGGATAAGCCGTTAAGCAGATAAACACGGTGGAAAATTGTGGAAAACATGGAGGCGGGGTAAGCGTGGGCGTGGGCGTGGGCGTGGGTTTTTCCGGATGAGGCAGGTCAGGTGCGTGAACGAGTTGTTAATGGGACAAGAGTGGCAAGAAATCTCCTGCAATCTCGGACAAATCCTCTTAGCCGTCAAGTCTCCCAAAGGGAAATGCGCAGCAGAGTCTCCGCCCTGTCTGTCTGCCACACCCCCGTCGCCCCGCTTTTCCGCCTCCTCCATGCACCGATTTTCCACCTGCAGCCACTGTGCAGCTTACAGTTTGAGCAGCACTGCTCAAGAGCTAATATTTGCCTAAGAAATGAGCATGCAACTTTAACGTGATTAAAAGTCAAACTGAAGAAGGTGAAAGTGCTGATGTTAAACACAAATTTAGGTGCTATGAAATCTAAAACAGAGAAGTACCAGACTATATAGATTGGTGGTAAAATAAGTGTGCACAAACTGTTGTTCGTTGTATACATATGTACATACAATAAAAGTAAAATAATTGACACATAATCACATATGTGTATGTGTGCAGTAATAAATCAACATATGGCCAGCGCTATCGACCAGTTAAGCCGCAACATCAAGGACACCAATAAATATATAGTTACATATACAGTATGTATCAATAGTCATTTGGGGATTAACAATTAAAGCGGCGATTGTTATTCAAACGGCAGTAAACACCAATAACAGCGAGAAGAGAGCGAAAGTAGTTGAAGTGAGTAGAAATCGGCAATACGTACACATACCTGCACGACTTCTGCATGACCTCGGCCCGATTGTAGCCGCTGATCTTGCAGAAGGACTCATTGCAGTAGACGATCGGGAAATCGACGATTTGTGCGTTGGCCAAAAGAAACGAGCTGTCCGCTGAAAAGAGCCACAGAAAAATGCACAAGGTTATGGCTAATATATAAAACATTGAAGTAAAAATAAAGGCATATATCATAAACCATTACTATTAAATGTTTTACCCAAAACAAACATTCACCTGTTCACGATTGCTTGTACAAATGTTGTGACATAAAAGAACTTATGTGCATATCCAAAGGACGGCTTATCCATTTCACAAATTCCTCGCAAAATGGCCAACGACAAATTTGTCATTGTCAGTCAGTCGGTAAGTCAGTCTATTGGGCTTTTGGCGTGAAAGTTTATCAAAATATTTGAGCGTAATTGGAACATTTCAAATGTTGTCATTCATAATCAAAATCGTTTTATTGACTGCCAGCCACCCACCCACTCACTTTTGGCTGAATCAGTTGGGTAGTCAGTTGCCAGAAATGGTAGAGATACTTAGCAGTAAACTATACCTTAGGTACAATTGCGACACCTAGGTAATAGATTTGTGTAGCAAAGGCTTTTTTTATTTAAATTAAATTATTTTACATATTCTGTTGATAGCTTGAGTACTGAACCAAGAATCACAATTGTAGTTAAGAGGGGGATACTCTTCATTATTGCAAATAGTACCTGTACCTCGGATAGCGGCCATCACTTGCAGTCCGTGAGTCGTCTAATGGCGGTTGTTATGGCTGAATTTGTTACAGGTACGAGTTTAAATACGAATTCAAGTCCTCGGGTAAGCAGCAGGTAACATGTGTGTGAAACCACGCGCTGGCATCGCATGGCAGGCACCTAGACACGGACATGGATACGCAGACATACGGACAGACTCGTATACGGACACACGGACAACAATACGGACACGGACATGGCATCGTACGTGTAACTGGCATCGACCTGCAGAGCAGCCCTTTACTATCCCATTAAGTCTGACTGGTTGTTTTACTATTTATTTGCTGTTTGCCATTTGGCTTGTTTTCCCCTGTCTTTTCTTTTTTTTTTTTGCACAAACATTCGTTTTACTTTTGGGTGATTTTATTAGTGGCGTTTGACATGCCCCCTGTTGGGAATTCAGGAGGAACTCAAATTCCAGGCACAAGTTTTTATTTGGAAAATGAAAATATAAGTACCTTAAATAAATCTTAATAAATTGAACATGACAATATACATACATTCAAATTTCACAAAAAAGTATTCCTACTATTTTACTACTATTGATTTTGTAGTATTGTGATGCTATACTTTTAGGTACCGAATCCTTTGCAACAAGAAAATATCATCTAACCTATTATAATAACTCACAAAACATTCGGTTCACCTGCTTGAATCAGTTGCTGTTACATTGTATTGACATTATGTGGAAAGTGGGGGAAACTGGAAGGTAATATCGAGAAGGTGGGGCAAGTGGCAGTGGAGTCTCCTCACAGCTGGCAAATGCAAATGTGGCAGGCAAGCCATTCCTGGCCCAAGTTGCATGTCGCAGGTGCCAGACGACGGGAGCAGCAAAGGCAGCAAAAGCAGGAACTGCAGGAAAATGCGGGGAAAATCCCGGGGGGGAAGCAGAACAGAAGGCGAAACAGAACGCGATGAAGGGGCAGGGGAAGAGCAAAAGCACACTAACCCACATTGACATGGACATGGCCAAGCCAATGAATATGTATAAAAATATTCGCATGCAATGGCTCGATGGCTCTGCTGCCGTTGGAAAATGGGAAATGCATATTTATGTGATACACACACACACACACTGGCACGCAAGCTCACTGACTCACACACACACACAGAGACACACACACATGTGGAGCACTTTTTACGACTGCAACAAGGACATCAGCTACAAGAACAAGAACAACGCTTGCTACTTTATAGTGTCAACAGTTGCCGTGACTGAAGCGAAATAAAAAAAAAAGCAAAACAGGAAAAGGAAAAATTGAAGGAGGTGGGCGGCTATATATGTATGTGTGTATGTGTGGAGCAAGCGGCTATCTCGTTACGCTCTGCAATTGACTGTTGCTGGGAAAATGGTGGCAAAGCAGCAACCTCAACTTTTACAACTGAAAATTGGGTTGCACCACTCGCTCTCTCTCTCTCTGTGAAAACTTAATTGGCCAAGTTCTAACTAAATTACTCGAAAATAATGCTTAAAACCGCAAATTATTTGGATGGGCCAGGGGAGACTCTAAGGATTTAAGTCACTCTGTGGATTTATATTTTATTTGCATTTACTGCGAATATAAACAACAAATTATAACTTTTGTGGTGGCAGGGAAATATTACACATACGCCACGGTATCCAGGTCAGTGTTTTTTGCTGTGGACAGGCTTTAGTTTGCATATTCAGTGCGTCAATATGTAGACATTAATAAATATGTTTAAAATGAATACGACACGCCAGGTGTGCCAGTTTGCAATTTCCACTTTATATTTCATCTTAAACAATAAGTATATTTAGGGCATTCAATATGTTGTCCCCAGCAGCGCTTTTGGCACTTCCTTTTACCAATGGAACTTTTACCCCCTGCAACGGAGTTTATTTTACACTGCATTCAAGAAAAACTATTATTATTGGAAAATATTCGATGCATTTAACTGGGCTCATTGTACTGCCAAGTAAACATATATTCATATATAAATTGGAGCACGAATGAGCAATAAATCATGCACAAAGCATTTGGGATAATTGTTTATATTACAACAGAGGTTCAGTCTAAGGTTCGCGGAGTTCCTTTTGCTATTGAGTCAGCATCCCCACATTTTTTTAAAGGGGGGTTTGGGTGGTTGTTTAGGCGTGGGGTGGTTTGGGGTGGCTTAGGGTGGTTTAGGGTGGCTTACGGTGGCTCAGAGTCGCTCATGTGTGGCTGCACCGCTGTTGCTCTGCGACTGCGACACTTAATCGCATTCAAAGCTGGCGCACCAAGTTTTGCAATTTGCCTTGGCCATTTTTGTCCGGCAGCGATTGCAGTGCCTTTTAAGCCGCGGCTTCAATTGCCGCCATCTCGCTCCGGCTTCCATTACTCTTGGCCCACTGCCCACCGCATCATGCATCATGGCATCATGGCATCATGGCATCGTGGCATCCCTTAACCCGATTTGGCACCGCAACTGAAGCGGGAATGCGGGAGCGATGTCAACGGGATGCCGTGGGAGCCGCAGTGAAAGCAGATTGCCACCCAGGTTTTCGCAGAACAATTTTTTCCACAAAATTAGATCACAATGAATGTGTAAACTATGTGCTTCTAGCATGCTGCGATGCTGCGATGTTGGCTCAACAGATGTCACTGAATATTTAAACCGACATTTGCAGCCTTCTCAACTTTGATTTACGTCTGTTTCCCAGAATAAAGCTTATTACCAAATAGCTCTCAAGGCAATCATAAATATTGTATGTATATAGAAGCTTAAGCTGAAATTAAAGTGACTGATTCCACGAACAAACTTGTAACTATAGCAAAGAAAGTACTGAGAAAGTAACGCCAACAGCAATTCGCTCTAACTAATAAAGCACTCGAAACGCCAAATCAAGTAATAATAACGCTGGGAAATGAATATTTCATTGCTGATTGACAGCAACATCTCCGTGCCCTGATTGCCCAATTATTTATGAGCGCGATCAAGGATGATATATTATAAACGTCAACATCAACCGCCAATCGTTGTTTCTCAACAAACAAAAAAAAACAAAAAAAAAAAAAGCCTGGTCAGGAGGGTAACTTACAATTTAATTAATGATTTTTTGATTTTTATTTGAAAGCCAAACAAAAGGAGAAGAGCTGAGGCAAAAAGGACCCAGCAACAGTATCGAAAATACAGAGAAGGGCTATAACTTGTATTGAGAATTCTGTATTGGGCTTAGCTTTTGGGAGCTGACAACTCAACCTGAAATGTCAACAAGCCGACAGAGGAACAAAGGAAGGATCGGGATTTGGGACTCGGATTTGGATTTGGATTCGGATAGGGGTCCTTTTTAACGGCAGGCGGTCCGTGTTTCTCGATGATTGATGAGGTGGCCGAAACGACCACCCACTTTTGTACCCAATCTACCCACTCTTGGCCAATTAGCCGTGCAGCATTTACAGTTGTAAGTTGGCCCAAAACCGGAAAAAGAAAGTAGTAAAGTGAAGTGGAAAAGCGGGGAGCCCTGTCGTTGATTGATTTGAATTTGTGCGGTCGACCGCAGTCCCAAAAATAGTCCTCCTAAGTGGATTTGTTAGTCGAAGGAACGAAAGAAAGAGTGGAGACCTTGGAATGGGGGACCTCCAAGGGATATAACCCAACTAGTCCATTACCTAAATACACTGGCACACATGCAAATGCGGTTGCAATTCCGCAAAACTTTCATTTCCGCTCGGCCATCGCACAGTGGGCGAAATGTGCCATTTTGTGGCTCATTCGATTAGGTTTTCATTTATTTTCAAGGTTACAAAACTGCCATGCTTGAAATGCTTTCCATGCTGTTGTGTTTGTATATTTTCGTTGTAATTGCTTTCCCGGACTCCAGATCTCAATTTTGCCACTGTGCTGGGCACAATTTTCTCGGCTACTGTTGCTTTGCACCCGGCAATTTCCCCTTTGCCTATATTACCCCGTGTGCACCCCTTAATTTCCATTCCCCCGCCTCTGCAGTTTTATGGCCAGTTTTGTCATTATTTTTTTGTGGTTTCTGCATTTGCCATCTTCCTTGCGGTTGTCGGCGTTGGTTTTCTGTTGCTGTTTCTATTGTTTGGAACTTGTCACAGACACACACACATGCATCCGTAGTCACACATACCACAAGACTCACACGCATACCCACATACCCACATGCCACACATAGATTCACACTTAAACTCACACATACAGAATAATTTGTTTGGTTGGTTTTTATGACATTAGTGTGAATGCTGAATGCTGAACGTTATACGGCTCTGGCGACACAACGGTCCTTGCAATTATCCTTTATGCACACCTCACCTCCCCGCTCTCCCCCTCTTACCCCTTTTTTCCTCCTCTTTGGCCCCCTTTTATACCCTGCGTAGTTAGCAGCCCCTTTGGAGCTGCGATTAGGCCACAGATTGCCAGCTGGCCATGCCATTTTCGTCCTCCATTTTGCAGATCCTTTAACTCCGCCTAACACTTTCTCCTCTCTCTCTCGTTCACTTTCCCTTTTAGTCCCTTTTCACCGACGACGAGTGCATAAATTTTATTGTCCGAAAAGTAAAAAAGGCTCGGCCTCCGACAGCATTGCGATTTAATTACATTAGCGACAGCTGGAGAATGCACAAAAGTGGGTTGGCCAGCGGGGGGTTAAGCCAGAGTGGGTGGTGAAAGTAATATAAAGTGAAAGGGGCGGTGAAAGTGGGTGGTGAAAGGGGGTGGTGAAAGTGGAGTTTGGGGGAGAACACGACAAAACCACGTTGATTAGGCCAGCCTGTTACCGCTACGACTCCTTGGGGCATGCTTCAAAAGAATTGCAGCCAAGTTTTGCCCTTTCCCCTTTTCTTTCCTTTTTATTTTGTTGCTCTGTGTCGCATAATGGCATTTATAATAAAGCTCTTGCTCTCCCTTTCGCACTTCCTAGCTCCATCTCTGTCTTTATGCGCGCCATTTGCCGTTTGTTATTAAATTTGCATAATTAAGTGAGAAGCTGCAATCCAGCACGAAGCCAAAAACCGCTGGGTAACTAAGGCAAACTACAGATAGTCGGCGGAAAAAGAATGCAGCTTCGCTGGTGAGTCAAAAATTAATTAAATTTCTTAAGAAACTAAAAAAAAGGGGAATGTAAATGAAAATGAGAAAAAATACGATAAGAAATGGGCCTCAAATAAAAGAAAAGGGCTAAGCATTTCAAGAAAGTTTTTGCTGCAGACTGGAAAAATTTTTTATCACTCTTATGACAAATTGAAGCTACATATATGTATCAATTAGAAATACTTTATGAGGTATACTTTATCTGGTATACTCTTTACTCCATCAGTAACGAATATAAAAGGCTGTGACTTTTCTCAATTTGCTTTGAACAAGAATGTATCTTGCCATATGCTTGACTCGCATTTCATTTTCCGCTTTTTCATTTCCATTTTCCAATCCGCCTGGCCCACAACTATGCCTGATTACTTTTCATGTTCTGTGACTCTCGGTGGACATTTGACTTCAAGGTCACCAGCGTGTTCGTACATACCCCTAACCACCCTTAGCCACCCCTCACCACCCATCGCAATACCCACCCAAAAGTGTTCATTTAATTTTGCCCGCGGGTCTGTGGTTTTGCCATATTCCGCAGTCCTTTCAATATTTTCTAGTTTAAATGCTCCCCAGCATTTTGGAGACTTTCGCTAACAAACAAAATGTACGTGCTTACACAGTGACAAAAACTTAGTACCAGCTTCACAATGCTATGATAATTTCACATAAGTTGTTGTGACAGCAAATCTACATAAGCATGCATACTTAGCAGCCTGCCACAAATTTCAGCAGCTTAATTTACGAAAAGTGCTGCATAAATAAAATATTTAAAATTATTATTAATATTTAGACATTATTTTTGTGTTGTTTTTGATCTAATTCAACTAATAATAGTTCAGATAAGTTAATAGTTTTGAATTAACTACCGATTGCTTGCCAATTCTTGACACTTCTTTTTGTGCAAGTGTGTGCAAGTGTTAGTAGGTTGACCAACTCTCACAAACACACACACACACTGACACACACTCTGACACACTGCGAAACCCACACACAGACAGCCGCAGAGCTGTTGGCGCCATCGGTTTGCCACGCTCCGCTTCGTCTCGCATTTGCTGATGCCACATTAAAGTTTTTGGCCCCGTCAACGTCGTCGCCATCGCCATTGCCATCTCTCTCTATCTCTGCGAGTGTGTGTGTAAGTATGTGTGTGTATAAGTGCGTGGGGAGGGGAATGCCTTGGCTGATAAAAAAAAAAAAGAGAGAATGGCGAAAAAGTTGATTGCGTAAACTTTTAACTCGGTCCAAAGCAGCAACAAAGTGGCCGGGAAAAGCAGCCAACTTTTCCCCAGTTTGGAAGTGCAAGAGCGAGTTTTAGTTCCACACACAAACATACACTCACATGTGTGTGTGTGTGTGTGTCTGCTACTCTCTCTCTCTCTCTCTCTCTCTCGCTGTCTTTCTCCCTCTCGCTGCCTTGCCTCCATTTTGCATTTTGGCCGCAACTTTTGCGCTGCGTTGCGTGTTGCGAGTGGCCCCAAAAAGCATGCTACACTTTTTGTGCCAAGCAAATTAGCCACGCACTCACACACCCTCGAAACTCACACACACACACACACACACACAGAGACACACTTAATGGCTGGGGTGAGTAAGATAGAGTGAGCGAGCGATATGTTTGCGGAAAGGATGAGAAAGCGCCACTTGACACGCGATTTTTAGTGAATTTTCGGTAGCCAGCTCAAGTACTTAATACTGAAGCATCGCTTTATCTGCATTTAGATTAATATCCTTAGATCAAAGTTAGCAGCTAATAGCTGTTCATTGTATTCTCTCGGTCAAATGCCCCTTGAAAATGTGCTACAACACCCTTAAATACTTTTGGTATTGAAATTTAACTGTTTATAATCCTTTTATACTTTCAATATATAAGTAGTTACTTATCAATCTTAGTTACTTACTTTTCAACTTATGTGAACATATTTTTCTAGCTAAGAGTCGCCCTTAAACATCAGCTTTCATTCCAATTAACCTTTAAGGCATTTCGAGTGACATATATCAAGTGAAAAGAGTTGCTTTCAAGCAACCCAATTTAAATGTTTACTAAAACCATAAAGTGGGACACACAAATTCACAGAATCCCGCATTGGAAGACCCATTCTACCCATTCGTTTGTGTGCCATGCGTTCTGGTTCTGTCCGGGATTAGGCTGTGTCTTAATTTTGATGTGGTCTGCTCTGCCACTTTCAGTGGGTCCCCGCTTTCTGCCCCCCACCCAGGCACACCTGCCAGGCACTTCACACTGACATGGACGATGGGAATGGGAATGGGGATGGGAATGGGACAACAACTTAATCCAATTTGACTGGACGGAGGCGAAACTTGGACTTGGCCACCCATGGGCCCCCCCCCCCCCCTCCGCCGACGACCATTGTGGTCATTCTTAAATGGCCTTTTACTTAATGCTAAGTGTCGTTTGACTGCTGTGCTGCCCCTCCTCTACTCTCTCCTCCTCCAAAATCCAGACCAAAAGCGAAAAGTAGTTGGAACCCACGCGCGTTGTTGTCTAATTAAAGCGTTTTGGCTTAGCTCACATGTCGATAATAATGGGTAATAACTGTGTGGCATATCCCGCTGTACAGTGATGGACTTTTGTTGGACTGAACACATAACAACACCCCCCCAAAAAGGGTGGCCCCAACTGGGCTTCGTCATGGAGAGGGAGGTATTAACATAGAAACGCAGTTCTCCCTCATAAATTACGCAAATGTCGGGGAGACGCCGCAATCAGAAAGCGTGGGAGTGAAGAGTAATGGGCAAGTGAGCTGAAAACGTCTGGGGCGGAGCTCAATCAATGGTCGCCACCTGGCCAGTAGACCGGAGTGGTGGGATCGTGGCCCAGGTGGCCCTGTTGGTCAGGTTTTGGCCATGGCATTGAAGGCGCAGGCACAGAGGCCTTTTTTTCCAAAGGTGGCCATTGATTTCCTTGGAATTTCTGGCAAAGGTCAAAGCGGACCAATGGAAATGTTAACTAATGCAAAAAAGACGGCGATACAAAGCACACGAAGGAAATTGAAAAATTTGGAACTCCAGAAACTAACAAATACTTTGATGCAATAATTATCGAAAGGTCACTAAACACTCCTACTGCGAATTAGTTATTATACTATTATTTTGCTAGTTCGTTGTGCCATTCCCCTAACATTCCGCTACACTCTTGTTTTTTTGTGGCGTTGATTGGTGGCTCAATTGTTATGATTACACCTTGTCGCTTCAGCGCGACAACGTGGCGTATGATTAATGTGCCGCAAATATTTCTATCCCAACCCCTGAGAAACCGCACAATGGCCAAGTGACACGAAATCTTAGCACTCGAATCACCTTCTCCAGCTAAAAAGAACAAGAAAAAGTGTTTATTTAAATTTCTCTCGCTCTTTTGTTTGCTTTGATTTACTGTTGCGTGCAAAAGTCCGAGTTCGATGTCAATAGTCCTCGGCCCAGGATCAACCTTTTGGCCAGGTCAGTGCGGATTATTATTGCTATTGCCTGGTTTTTTCTTCTTTTTTTTTTTGTGGCCCATCCACAGCTCTTCAGCGTTTCCTTCCTTTCACATTTTTTGTTTTGCAAGGCATTCGCCATGCTTTGACCTTCTGCTTGGTAGCGTGGCACAAAAAGAGGGGTGGCTCTTTAAAGCTGGGTAATGGGGTGCAGTCGCGCATTTCCGGCCGCCCAAAAATGAAGGGAAACGGGCAGGGGAAAACGGGTCAAAGACGCAGCCCCAGCAACAGCAATAGCCATATAGCAATAGCCATATAGCAATGAAAATGGTAGCAACAACAAACGACAAACAACGCGAAAATGTAAGTGTCGCAAACTGGAAACGCAAGCAAAGCAAAGCAAACGAAGGCAAAGCAAAGCAAAGAAATGGATAACAAATGAGAGACTCAGCCAGCGACCAAAAAAATCAATAAATGTAATGACCGCCCCTTTTTGCCACCGCCTCTCTGGCGGCATAAAAAAAAAGGAATAACGTTAATTTACACGAACCCAGCGACAATAACAAAAAACCGAGGCGAAAACCAGCAACACACAGACGGCAACAGCAAAAAAAAAACATACAAAACAAACAAACAACGAAAACGAAATGAAAAATGAAAATCAATAATAAACAAACAAACAAACACACTGCCATCGGAGATGGCAACTGGCGCCCGAACAGGGACGCCAAAAGGGGCGAATGGCGCCCGAACAGGGACTGTCGACACCAGACAATGATTGCACATAATTGCAATTGTTCACTGATTGGTCTGCGTTTCGAGGGCGTTTCGCAATGCGGCTTGTTGCATGCCACGCCACGGCAACTCGGTAACTCTGCCACTGCACACAAATTAGTGAACGTGTTTGTCCACGCTTCCCTCTCCTTTTTTTCCCAGTATCGCACCAATAAATAAAGCCAGTCCAAAAGCATTATTCAAACCCATTCAATTGAAAACGATAACAACTCTCATGGATCCCTGATCCTCTGCCACTTGAGTTTTCTATCCAATCGAACCAATTTGTGTTCCATTAGCTTTAAGTCCAGTTCAAACTGGCTGCGTTTTTTCGCCCAAGTCTCCCAGTTCCCTGATTCATTTTGATTCCGATTCGGTTATCATTTATCCATCTGAGGCCCAACAGCTTTGACCTGGGCAAACAGATAAACGAGAAAAACAGAAAAGCTGAAAACCAGCAAGGCTGTGATAGATATCGCCAGGCACGTGTTTTCTTTTGTGGGCCACGAGGCGTATGCGTAATCAATTGTCAACAGGCGAAACACTCGCAAGAAAGCATACACGGCGGGAAAATGGGGTCAGTAACGGTTTCGAAATTTAATAATGCTAATTATATAGCCACAATCTTAGGTGGTAAGAGGAAACCTTTCTATGAAATAATAAACTTTTGAGGGCATCAACAATTAAAGTTGAACTACTTATTTAAATAAAATGTGTATCAGATTTCCCAAAAAATCACATAAAATATACATCTATTGATTGATTTCCCTACTTTTTTCTGGTGTTTCTGTTCGGATAGTAAGTGGAGAAGTGGAGCAACCTCCATCTAATGTCTCCTGGCCACTTTGGGCGCTTTTTGCTGGTGGTGCTGCTGCTGTTGTTGTTGCTAATGCTGTTTGGCTTGCTGACGAAGATCAAACAGCCGCGCCAAGTGTCGAGCTGCGACCTCCTGGGGGGCAAAGGCCATATCTAATCGGCGAAAATGGGGGAAGGGAGGAAGGGGGGTCAAAATTCAGTGGCAGTTGCTGGAGGAAGAGCAATGTGCACTCGAGATAAACGTGCGAGGCAAACCGCAAAAGTGACAAACCCCAAAAAGGCAAACAGTGGGGCAAAAAAAAAGAAAAAAAAAACGAGGAAAAGAAAAACAAGGACAAAGTTGTTTGTCTCCTTTTTTTTGCACACCTCCATGCCGCAGATAAACCACTGAAAAATGCTTGCCATCGGACTAGTTGGGATTTTTGTGGATTTTGGTTTTCCAGTGTGTGTGTGTGTGTGTGAGTGTGGGCTTTTCCTTGCTTTTCCATGTGCTGGCTTTGCGTTCAATTTTAATGAGTTTGTTACCAAACAAGGACAAACACACGAATTTCTGCCTATTTGCAACTTGTGGACAAATCGAACCAGACCGCCAAAAGGGGTTTTTCGCAAGCGTTGGGCATAAAGTAAACTAATTAAAAAATCTGCCTAAGCCAGTTGCTCTTTCTGGAGGCTGTGTCTTTGGTCAGTTTGTATCGCCAACGCGGCTGAAAATTTCCAGCCCCAAACAAACACCACGAAATGGGGGACCCGAGCACACCAGACCATTTATCCTCCTTAAATTTTCCAAGCCATTTACTTGGGTTGATGGATTTCATTTAGACGAAATATCCGGGGGCTTGTTAGCTATGATGTATTGAAAGAAGGGATTTTTTTTTAGTTTAAATCTAGCTTCTTGCTAAATTTAAGAAGCCAAATAAAGCCACGCATTAACTGCAACTTAAACGCCACTTTCTGTCCCTTTTTCCCTTTTCCTATCGAATGCTACTTCAATCTGCGCCTCTTTTTATTTGTTGTTGGCATGCAAATCACATTAGAATCTATTGCTTCACCTGGCGACCCATTTTTCCCTCAGTCATTTGCACTGCCACCTTAATATGCCGCACTTACGGCTCGCTGTGTGCATTGCCTTTATGGCATTTCCAGTCTACGTATCTGTTTCTGCATCTGTATCCTGTATCTGTATCTGTAGCTGTAGCTGTATTCCCATTTGTATCTGTATCTGTATCTGTAAATGTATCTGTCCGTTTCAGGTCAGAACTTTCATCCTTTCCTACAGCGACCTAAAAGCTGTTTTACTTTTCTCCGCACTTGTGCTGCCAACGAAACGAAATCCTTTTGGAAAAGGCTTTGCGTCTTCGCAGTAATCCGCTTTCGACAGTTGCCGTTGCGGGAAAATGCGTGTATGGAAAATGGAAAATGGCAAACTATGCGAACGAAGTGGAGCGAACTGTCTATTCTCTGTGGGGCGTGCCTAAATCTATTGATGGCTCCTTTATCGGGATTGGAATCGGAGCTGATGGGCCAGGCATCCGTCGCCGTTCGTCAAATGGAATTTGAAAGAAGCCTCAATAATATTTGAGCTCATTGTTCCTTATTGGTTCGATATACGTAGTATACTGTTTTATGGCCCAGTTAAGAATTTCCAGGTATTTACAAACTAAAGTCGAGACATTGTAACTTGAACATTTGAGTAAAAATCGCTAGCTTACATTTGATGCGATTAAATGACGTTCATGGCCCATCTTTATATGGGAAAGGTTCCTTTTTTTGTATTTCTACATAATCGATCACTAGTGGCAGTATATCTCATATGTGCTGCCACATTGCCGGACTTTTCCCGCCAATGATTAAGCACTGTTGGCCGGAATACTTTTCGGCCATTTGGCCATTTGCATTGCCAGTCGAAATGCAGACTCTGTGCGTCAGTCACATGGCAACATGGCAACATGGCAATATGGGAATGGAGTGCATCAATTGTGCGTCCATTTATGTCACTCCTGCGGTCCTCTTGGTCCTCTGGTCCTTTTGGTCCACTGCTTGACTCGGACCCTTCAGCTTCTCCGGAATCCATTCCCTAATGGACTCCAACGGAGGGGCGGAGTTGGACGTGGAGGACTTTTGTTAATTATCTCATGTTGTTTATGGCTGCATGTGTTGCCGTTGATGACTGTTGTTGCTGCCACTTTGTTGCATGGCAAATGGCAATGGCAAATGGCAGGCGGACAAATGGAAACTCAAGTTACTGTTTGGCCAGAGGCCATTTAGGGATACCAGAGGCTGGCAATCCAGTATCCAGTATCCACATTCGAGACTGCAGCTGAGACCGAGAATCCGATTTAAGTTGGAATTTGGAATGCTGCTCTGTGGCCTTTGCCCCAAAGCCTCAATTGGCCCGCCCTAATTGAAAGTGTTGCCATTGACCGCAGGCCGAAAAGGGATTTCAATGCCGAAACTCGAATTGCAAAGCACCTTCCGGGCACTCGCCCACTCTCACCCACTTTCGCCCACTTTCATACACTTTCACCCACTCTCCTCGCACTTTCCCTGTGCACTTTTCACTGGCCACTGGTGAAACAATTCAATTTCACCGAATCGGACATTTCTCGGTCACACGTGCGTGTGTGTGGCATTGCTCTCGATGTTGTGCGAGTGTGTGTGTGACTACGACGGCTCTATTTATAGCTCATTTCACTTGCACTCTTTTCCTTCACACACGCACAGACACACACAAACACACACACACACACACACAATTACGCTCAAAGCATCCTGTTCACGTTGACAACTTAACGGAAAATTCATTTCACACTCCTGCACTCTCATTTCACACACAGGTCGAAAAGGTTGCCCCCTTTGCCACATTTGCCACATTTGCCCGCAGGCAAGCGATAATTGTGTGGTATGCGTAAAATGCCGATTGCAACAGGAGAATCCAGTATGCAGTATGCATTGCCACGCAGTGTGGCAAGTTCACTTGAAGGTCCTGTCGCATGCAGGCTGCAAGCATCTTGATTACAGCTGGAGTTGCACTAACCATATGGATCATTGCTGCTTCATTGCAGTTTGCTTTTAAATGCTCAAAGGGAATACTTGACTAACTATAAGTTTATTAGTTAAAGGTATACTGCTTACTGATCCTCTCAAATGCAAAATCATTAAAGAAAGTATATAGTTCGAATGCCTAAAAGAAAGTTATTAAATAGTTTCTCCCCATGGTAACTGGGATAGAAATGTTTGGAGTACTCACGCTGCGAGTTGGAGCGCCGGATGATGTTCTCGAGGAATGTGTTCTGCGGCGCAACCAGTCCACGTCGTCCGCCAGGCATTTTGCCGCCTAGACGCTACGCGTCGCGCTGCCCAATCCTCGCCTGCTCCTGCTCCTGCTCCTGCACCTGCTCCTGCTCCTGCTCCTGCTCGTGCGCCTGCTGCTCCTGCTGTCCCGTTTTGCTGGCCCCGGTGTCCTTCCGCTCCCCAGTTTTCCCTTTCCCCTTCCCGTTCCCTTTCACTTCCGCTGACAGCTGGCCTCCTGCACTGGACGCTGCGCTGCACTGACAACTGACAGGTGCTGACGGCTGACAGTTGTCAGCTGATGGATAGATGGCCGGCGGAGATTGCTGCTCCTGGGTTTCGCCGATTGCCGATTGCTGATTGCTCCTAGATCCTGACTCCTGATGCCGCAGGATATTCGCTGCGCTGCGTGATCAATACAAGTCCATGCGGTTGCAGCACCGATCTCGTGTGGTCTTCGTTCTGGCTCATTTGCATTCCGCTGCGTGGCATTCGCTTTTCCGGCCGTCCGTCATTCTGATGCTGTCTTACACACTCTCTTGCTCTTTCTCGCCCTCTCTCTCTATATCTCTCTCACTCGCTCTGCTCACACACACACACTCACGCACTCAGTCAGTCACACACATGCGGGGAGAGAGAGAATCGCTTCAATGCTTCAATGATGACCACTTGACCATTCACACAGTCTTATCGGTTGCATATGGCACTGTGGGGAATAGAAAGAAATGGAAGGAAAAGCTGTTAGATAGATCAAACATATTTGAATTTGAATTTGATCCCTAAATCAATTGGAACATTAAAGGGACACTAATCTACAAGAAATCTCCAAAGATATGCGATTTCTTAATCTGAAACATAACCCATGTTTCTGCACATTGATTTATAGCCCGTAAAAGTCAAGTGAAAACACATTTTTAGGCAGCAACCTAGCATCCAATTTGCACATAATAACTTGTATTTTATTGAGTAAGTTTGCACAATATGAGATAACAGACAAAATGCATACACATGTGCGGACAACTTAAACACAATAAGATTGCAGTTTGAGGTCAGTCTAACCTCGCTTAATCCCCAGCTCTCTGACATTGCAATTGGAAACTGGCGAAAGTGGCAGAATAAATTCAATTTATTTATCAGGAAATTGCATAAATCAAACCGCAAATTAAATCGCAGTATTTTAACTAATTGAAATCCAATCAAAACGGTGCAGAAAACGTTAAGACCCAATTATAACGACACAAAAAAGCTTATGCGCTTAGCAATTTTAATTTATTTGCTTTCGAAATTAGACCCCAAAAATAGTTCGATGACAAATTAATGACAGCTCTTAATTCCAGCAATTAATTGCAGCGTGCGAGGCATTTTAGTAAAATCATCAAATTGCACAATGCCAATGCCAGTGCCGTCAAGACGCATTAATAATGCAGTTTATGCAATTTCAATTTTGGTTACATTAAGTACAGTGGCAGTGATTGTGCACTTGGGCAGAAGATGTGCACATTTCGCACAAGTTTCACAACTAATTACGATATTCGAACGGACAACCGGGCGTATGCGTAATCTATGTATTGTTTCTCTCAAATGCTTTACATACTCTCCACGGCTTATCGCATCTATATAGACGCATTGTAAATTCTGTGCCACGATAAGTGGCATAACCCACACATAACTCTTTTGTGGACCGATTAGGGCCGAAATCCGCATTAAGTACACCCTAATGAGCAGTCAACCTGCCCATCAATTGGCTGTCTCGTGTCTCAATTACGCAACTCGATTAGCCAATTATCAGGAGTTCGCAAGAAAACTCGCAAGGAATAAACCGAAAGTGCAGCAGCAAATTGACTAATTAAAGAAGGCAGCCGAACAAAGTTGATTCACTTGTCCAACACGCACTAATTACAAACTGCAGGAAGTGCACAGGGTGGTGCAGGTGGTGCAGGAGGTGCAGGTGGTGCACGGGGAGGTCCTGGGGGCAGCAGGATCCCGAAGCCCAGGAACAGACTCATTAGGATCGGATTGAGTCGAGCCGGGTTAAATTGGCAGCCAGGCAGACGTGGGGCGTGCGTACAACGTCGGCAGCTGAAACATGAGGATTATGAATAGCTGGAATCAGAAGGAGTCGCATCGCAAGGATGAAATCATTAGCCCGGGCACTGCAACAAGATGTTTGCATTTAAAGGTTAAATATACACCAGAGTGGGCGGACTAGGATGCAGGACTTAAGGATGCAGTTCAAGTGAATCCTTGTGAACGGAAAATCCTGAAAGGAAATCAAGCTGAAGCCGAGGGAATTGAAAGGTATGAAATCAATTTAGAAACCTTATCTTCTACCTTTAACTTTCTTAAATTACTTTCAACTAGTGTGTTCAACATCATCAACTTTAAAACCTTACTAGCTTTTTGCAATTTACTGAAATTCCTTTTTAAAACTACCTCTAAATTGTAGCAAATTAGTCTAACCAAAATCAAGCATGCAATTATTACTGCGTTTTTTCATCCTAAATTCATTTCATATTCAAATTCGGCTTGAGCCCCCAAAGTTAGCAACAGTTGCACAGTGGAAATGGACTTTGAATTCGTATTTCGAATTTCGCATTTCGTATTTCAGTGACTCCATCCACAGATGCCCCCCTCTCACACGACGCCCCTGTGCTGAGCTGTTGTTCCTGCTTTTGTTCCTGCAGGGCTGTGAGCTGTGAGCTGCGAGCTGCTGGCTGAGCTCAGTAATCTTTAATTTCATTAAAATTCAAGCAACGCCAACGACAGCTTCTTTGTCCTGCTCTCCAGGTCCTTGTTTTTGTTGCTGTTGCTGTTGCTTTTGCTGTTGCTGTTAGTGGAGCAGGGATATGGATGTTGCCAATGTTGCTGGTGCCGTAAGTGCTTATTAAAGGGCTAAAGGAAGATGGAAGAAGGAAGAGGAACACTTCAGCGTAAGCGAGTAGCGCTCTCAGGCATTTATGAATTTTCTGGCTTTAATGCGTGGCCCAGGAGCAAGAAAGGAGCAAGAAAGGAGCAAGGAAGGAGCAGGAGGAGCAGGAGGAGCAAGAAAGGAGCAGGAGGAGCAAGAAAGCAGCAGAAGGAGCAAGAAAGTGGCAGGAGGAGCAAGAAAGGAGCAGGAGGAGCTGGCCCAGTGGCCCAGTTGGAGTGAAACCAGAGTAGGGTCAGCAGATGGGGAGATGGTGATCTAGGGACTGGCTCTTTGGCTCACTGACTCACTGACTCACTGGCTCACTGGCTCACTGGCTGACTGGCATAAACTTTGCCAACAATGTCCTCCCAACCGCCGCATTGGCTGGCTTATCCAGTCTGCAGCTGCAGCCTCTGCCCAGTTGCTTCAATGCATATAATTAACTGTAACTTGCTGCTCCATGTTTGCCACAGGGATAATGGACGCAAATTCATAGCTGATCCAGAGTTAAGGCATCCTTCCCCTCCCTTACCTTCCCCTCCCCTTCCTTCCCTTTCGGAGAGCTAATGAACCGTCGAGAATGATGCTCGTGCCACAATGCACCGGAGAATAGAGAATAATGCGAGTCCTACGGCAATCAATAATGACCCTCACATAAAGTGGCAACTTCCGGGCGGTTTAACACAATTATGCTCTTAAACGAGCTTATTGAAACGCTTTAAACTTGAATAACCAGCATATGATAGTAGTAATTAATAGAGAAAACATTAAAGCTTTAAGGCACTTATAAATTTGGCTTAAATTGTAATTTTCCATGGCATTAAACATAATCTCTACTAAGTTCCTACTTAAAAGATTAAAACAAAAGGTTTGCAGTGTGAATTAAAAACATAAAATCGATTTACTTATCTAAACACAATTGAGATGCATTATCGAAGCCAATCTAATCACTGCTATTCACGGCACAAGTGACCGATTCCCGACAGGCAGACAGACACTCGTGAAACGCACTGTACGGGCTGCTGTCAATTTGAGGGCCAATCGCACATTGCCCGCTGACGTCACAGGCCAAAAAGGAGGCAGAATACGAACGGAACGGAACGGAAAGTCAAGCCTCTCAGCACTCGCCTATTTATAATAAATGGAATGTCGCCACGCCCCCTAATATGGCGCCACCTCGTCCCCCCACCCCCATCTGCCTTCCCTGCTGACACACTTGCCACATGCCGTGGCCCCTATTTTCCACCGTTTTCCACAGTTTTCCACAATTTTCGCCATCCCACATTTTGCACCTTGCAACACATAAAAAACGAGCGGAGTTTTACTGACAGTGTGTGTGTGTGTGTGTGTGTCTTTGTGTATGTGGCAAGGACCAACTACAACTATTTCGGACGACTATGTGGTAGTCACTATGGTCGTGACACTGAGAGAAATCGTGCATCTGAATGCTCATTTCCCATTTTCACACATTTGAGTTTTTGCCATATTTTTTTCCAGTCTGCGAGCGAGTGACCACGAGAAGGGAGCAGGACGAACTATGCCACAGGACGACGCTCACCTTGCCCCACAAAGCGCCGCAGCACCAGCAGCAGTAGGAAAAGCGCTGATGGGAGGGGGAAAGGGGGGGAAAAGGGGGAAAAGGGGGAAAAGTGGAGAAACGGAAAATCAGGAGGGCTGTGCGGAGGCGACTATACATTTTAATTTGTTGCAGCTCTAAGAGTTCGTCCCCCCGCTTCGGTCTGTTCCACTATCCACTATCCAGTATCCCAATTCCCCACCCCCCCAGAGCCACCCACTCATTTTTTATGGCTCACTTCAAGTACGTCATAAAAATTAACATGAGAGGGTCAAGGGGCTTAGCCAAAGGATAAGGAGCAGCTAAGATGGCGGCGAAACACAGGACACAGGATGTGGATTGTGAGGTAATATATTAAAGCTTTTATACCTGAATAGAAGTTAAACTTAAATTCCTAAAGAAATATATATCAGTATCTCTATCAAAATGTTCTATCAAGTACAAGTGAGATTAAAAATGTGCTACATAAGTCAGGTTCTCCGAAGAAAGATCCTACGAGAAGTCAAGTGTGTGAAGTTCCTATTCCCTCGATTGTACTCATCATATCACTTGAGCTTTAGGCAGTCGCACTCCTATGCATATAGAAATATATATATTATATATATACATGCATTCTCCACATTCTCCCCCTCAGTACCTCCCCCCTCGCCCCATTCATTTGGATTTAATTTCCGGTGTGCTGCGTTCGTTCGTTCGGCTTTCAAATATTAATAGAGCTCCGGCATTATTAATGAGATGGTGTCATCAAGAAAATGAAGCTGCCCCGGCGATGTGTAACCCGCCCTCAAATGCTCTGGCTCACCTTTTGGATACTTTGCCATTGTGGACTATTCAAAAATTTATAAACTTTTTGCCATTCGCTTTCAGTTTCAGTTTCGGTTTCAGCTTCAGTTTCAGCTTCGGTTTCAGTTTCGGTTTCGGGCTCAACTTGGCTCATGCGTCTAAGCCAAAAGCGCACAGAGGGAATGAGTGGTAGACGGAATTTCTGAGCAGCTGAATTTGGCGAACAGCATCAGAGAGTCCTGGCCATTACCTTCTGGCTAATTACCTTCTACGCCAGGGATACCAAAACGCTGTGTTCCTGACATCTCCTTTAAATGCATTTGTTCTTCTGCACATGCAATGTGCATTCCCAATCGCAATCGCAATTTCATTCCCATTCCCATTTTCAATAGCCATTCCCTAGGCATTCACATTTTTTCAATATTCGCTTTGACAACAAATTTTACGCTCTGTGGACAAATCATTGTTATCCCCCGCAAAAAAAAAGAAGGAACCGCTTTCCCCCCCAAACAAACTATATAATACGTTTTGTTTCGCCCCTCCCCTCCCTCCCCCTCTGTGGCATATACACATGTACATATGCCATTCGGAAAGCACAATTGTTGCAACAATTACACAAACACAAATGTGGGGGAAACCAAAACAAAGCAAACCCAACCCAAAAAGGGGGTTGGGTGGCGAACAGCAAGCGGAAAACAAAGCTCACGGGGACAATAGGCTCGACTGGGTGACTAAAAGGGGGGAGGGGGGTGACTAAACACGGGGATCCAACTGGCGGGTGGTGGGGAATGGGAGGAAGGGAGGAAGGGGGACTGGAGCACCCACAACCAGACAACCAGAAAAAGAAAAAAATGGCAGACGAAGAACAGACCAAGGATGCGATGGCAGCAGGACAATGGAGGACCTCCTCCATTCCCAATAAGAAAGGCTACTTGGATTCGATTGAACGTTGGCTGGCAAATGGAAATGAAAACGAACGGATGGTCAAATGTATCCGTGAGTTATAGCACTGTTTGTATCTCGAGTATCTAGTGATAGCGGGTCTTGAAGTAATATTTACATAGGATCGCCATTTTGGTAAATAAATTATTGCTGCCTTTTAAGTGATTTCTATTCCAAGAAACCCATTTCCCTCTGTGAAATAACTTGAACTTTGCGTTCATAAATTGTAGAAGTGACCTGATATTGTGTTCTCACTACATACACATTTTTTTACAAACAATTAAGCTTGGCAAGGTGTAGCTAAAACAAATGGTAAACATAGAATATAGATTGCAACTTCTGCAGCAAATTTATAGCTGCCTTTTTGACGAAAAATCCCTTTTATTTAAGGGCTCCAGGCAAAAATGTACTATTTTCAATAAATTGAATACACAGGAAAATTGGCAAATGTAAACAAATCTTTAGCTTAATTACAGCTGGCAAAATAAAGCCAACGAAAAGGTGTTTTGATTGATTAAGCTAATTAAATGATTATCTTTTAAGTATGAATTGGAATTTGGTATTTGTGAAGTGGACTTAAAATGAAAGAGATTTGAAATGATTTCAATTATGAAACTAGATTTCAGCTATAAATATTATAACAAACAATTAGAGTAACTGCAGAGAGTAAATCAAGCCCAGCAATCAAAAGTCAGCCCCATAAATTAAAGTCAAACGCTTTAGCTTGAATGTCATTCAAAGTCCTTTTAGTGGCCGCAAAAACGAAAAAAAAGGGTCACGAGTTCCAAGAAGTCAGGTGCAAGCAGCTATGGTCAAAGACCCAGGGAAAGCAGCGAATTGGAGGACCATCCCCAAAGGGATACCCCCAATTTCCCCCATTTTCCCCGATCCCTCGATTCCTCTATCCCAAAAGGGCCAACCGCCGACGCATTTGGCGCCTAAGGCCGGGCTAATTGATTGACATTTCCTGTCGCAGTCCAAACCCCTCGAAAGCCTCGTCCTTTGTTTTCCCGCTCCACGGGATATGTGTATATGTATGTATGTGTGTGCACAAGTCAGTGCTACTTGGCTATGCGCATAAATACATATACTTAACCTTGATTTTGCCAAGTCGTCAGCCCAAGTTGCTTGGGGCCGCCACCGACTGAAAATGCTAACTGAAACGGCGACTGCGACTGAAACTGCACGGGGAGAAACAGATTTGTTATATATCTAATCATATAAGGTATTTTTAAGAATTATTATGTATTTTCATCTTTAAATAGTCTGCTTAAGCTATAGAGAAGTTATATGCAAGTTTAGAAATACGCGGATATCCCCTATCAAATACGTAAAGAAACGACTGGACTCAAGTTAGTTATGTTTATGGGATGATAGATAGCCTGACTTGTATTTTGAAATATGATGCCATAAAATCGGAAAGAGGAGCCATTCTTTTGTAGCCATGTAGAGCTGAAACTGGGCCTGACTTTTGCGTGCCAAGTTGGGCCGCCTTGGCCGGGCTGGCAAAGTAGGGCAGCCATTTCATTAACCCAAGACAACAAAAAAGTGGAAAAAAAAATCATGCGAAAAAGAAAGTCTATTTTGGGATACCCCATTCCCATTCCCATTCTCATTTCCAAGACATATATATTTCAGCCGAGGCAGATTGCATTGGGCAAATCCACCGAAATTCGACTGCAGCGGATTCCTTGGCATCCAAACACAACCTCAAACATCCAGGAACTCGAAGGACATTATCCCCGACTAATGCCTGGGATGGCAAGGATAATGCGTCCTATTTGTCTTCGGTCCGCTGAGTGAGTAATTTTTATTCATATTTTGTAGTTAATTAGGCGGCGCCGGGAGCAAAAGCATTTTGGCATATGAAAAATAAATGGAGATGCGTATTCATTAAATAAATGAAGTGGGTGCGGCAGGTGGCATTGAAATGGTATTTTCCTGTACGCATTTCTTGGGAAAAGCTAAGAGTCCTTTCATGTCTTATCTCCTGTATTTACAAATTCTCACAAAAGTCAGGGGATCTGTCTTAATAATTTTTAATATATTTAAAGATAATTATTTGTGTTATCTACTTCTGTTGCTGAAGTTTGCTTTCAGCATTTTGCTTCGAAATTCCTTTAAATTGTTTATGAGAGCATACCTAAGTTAAACGATTATTTTCGCTTAAGTTTTGTTAAGCTTTTTGCAGATTACGTTGCCAGCCCAAAAACCGATACCCTCTACCCGTTTACCCTCTACCCGTTTACCATCTACCCGTTTACCCGTTACCCGTTTACCCGTTACCCATTACCCGTTTACCCGTTACCCGTTTGCTGACCGCTTGAGCCCGTTAACGTGGCGCGGGCCAGATGTGATTTGATTTTATTGTTGCGGCGGCTTATCAGCTTTTGGCCTTAGCTCACGGCTCACTTGGCTGCCTTTGGGCCTCATTTCCCTCTTCTTGGCCCTCTTCCCTCTTCCTTTTTCCATTCTCCCTTCTCCCGCCCACTTTGCCATTCTTTTTCTATCCCCCCGCGCTTTTTCTTTCTTCTTCTCTCAGTGGCAAATTCAATTTGATCTTTTTATCGATTAATTTGGCCTAGGCTAAAGCTGTGGGTCTCCTTGCTCCGTCTCGCTCTCCGGCCATCTCCCCATCTCGCTCCCCCGCGCCATCTCTTTGTCTCTATCTCTATCTCTATCTCTATCTCTGTCTCTGTCTCTGTCCCCCTATCCAATTAGACTTTGGTGCCTGAAACGAGCAGTGCAATAAAAGCCAGCGATAGACACAGTTAAAGATAGTGTTGCACCTGGCCAAGTCGTTGCCTCCTTTTTTTTTATGTTCTGTTGTTGCCTCCTCCTTGGAATCCCTACTTTTTCCACCCGTTTTTCTTGCACTTTTCGGCCCACCCCCCGCAGTTTTCCACCGCACGCAAGGTCAGTGCGGCGCACGTAAGTATGCAACACATAATTTTTGGCCCGCTTTGCATGGCTTTTCTTGCATGCAACTTCGCTTCGCATTGGCTTTGCCCAATGGGGCGGGGGGGAGTGGCACCAGCGTATCCTTGTGCCAATTGCTCCGTAAGCAATCCTTCGATCCTTGCGCACCACTCCCCCTGCCGCCCAACTGAAATCAGCCAGTTAGCACGCCCACTGCAAATTCTAAATATAGCTGCAGCAGTCCCAGACCTCGAAGTCCGGGTCTTTTCTCCATTTGGCGGCTTTGAAGTTGCCGAAGTAACTGCTTCGTGCTGCCACCTTACACTGAAACTTAAATTGGTTGCGAGATTTGAAGTTTTTTTACAGATTTTGGCATATCTTTAACTGAATTCATCGTTGTTTCGGTTAGTTTTAAGAATAATTTACATTTGGTTCTCTACTAAATTATTATTATTTCCCATTATTAACCCCTCTTATTTTCCGGTGTACCAGAAATGACTCAGTTGTCGCTTTCCCGCTGCTTCACTTTTTTTTTGCGATGGCAAAATCGAAAATCGAAAGTGTGCCAAGACGAGAGGCGAAAGGCAAACGGCAACAAAGGGAAATTGTGTCATAAAAACTTTTTCGATTGCGCCACGCGCAACCAAAGCAACACTAACACTAATACTAGCAACAACAAAAACAACAACTTGAGAACTTCAGGCCAGGGGCTTTTGTCTGCTTTTCTTGTTTTTTGCTTTTTTTTTTTGTTGCCTGTTGTCCGCCTGGAAAAGTGGGCAATGGGAAAGGGGGGGAGGCTGGGAAAAACTCGAGACTGGCCAATTTATTCAGCTTCTTGTGCTGCTGCTGCTGCTGCTGCTTCTTTTGCTTCTGCGATGGCATATTTACTTGTCATGGCTAAAAGCAAAGCTTACGCCAAAAAATATTGACACAGTAAGAAAACGCTCACGCACACACAAACACACACAAGCTCAAAACACTCACACACATGCATGGCCATGTACATGATAAGCAAACAATAGGCCAAAGCAGGGCAAACAAAGAGAAAGAGACGGGAAAAGAACAAGAGCAGTGTGCAAAAGAGCAGAAAATCAAGAAAAAAAAACGTGGGTATCCTTTTCTCACACTTTTCGAGGAATTCCCACACACACACACATGCACACGCACAGCGACAATAACTGTAATAGTTTAACAGCGTACGCCAAAAAGTATGCTGCGACATTTGGGCGGTCGACAAACTGGCGTCTACAGTTTGGCAGCCACTGCACAGTGCGAATCAAGCGGAAGGCTGAAAATAACTTTAGAAGCCATTGGCCTGCAAAAGTTTTCAATTTCCGGTCAGTTACTTGCGACTCCTGTAAACAAATAATGTGCACTCTCATATAAATACGTAATGGCTATCATTAGCAACTTGTTTTAAACATTTGCGGCTTGTGAAATTGCACAGATACTGTACTTTTCATTAGATTAACAAAGTTATGCGGTTTTCGCCATCAAAACATCTAGTAGACTCACTTAAAACTGCGTAACAAAACTTGTGGCTGACGCAAAAATAATAATTGCTAAACTTCGTATTCTGAAAAATTTAATTTCCACTAAAATAGATGGTTATACAACTATTTACTATAAACTGGTACACAACACTTCAGTGTAAATAAGTAATTTTTACAACTATAGTAGGTTGCTAAAGAATTGCATTTTTAAAAGTTACATAAAAATGTATTTCAGAACGCCTTCTTGAATAATGCAATTATGGAAACGATATAATGCCTTCAACGTGATTTCAATTTTTAAAAATGCCCTGCATGCCTTTGTGGCGTAATGAGATGTAATTAAAGTTGTTATTTTAATGCAGACATTTTTGCCAACCAAATTAAAGAATTTCTTCATAAAGTATTAACGTTAAAGGCAAATAAATATGCTCATAACTGATATAAACTGAACTGAACTTTTATGTATATATTTTAAAGTCTTGACTGCAAGGCGATTTTAATCGATTGCTTCGGTGTTCAAAAGGGAAGTCCCTTTGATGAGTTTGGCTTGAGCTTCTATTGTAGAAGAATCTATTGAAATTCAAATGAAATAAGCCTCGTTATATTAAAACTGGAAAAATCGGTAAATTTGTGACAACTGCAGGCAATAATTTATTTAATCTTCTGATGCAAAGAATCGGCATGCGTCTTTGTCTTTTATTTTTTTGCAAGCCGCCTTTATTTTCTTTTTAATTATTTCTGCGGCTTGTTGGCTCTCTGGATAAAAGCTTTCCGGGTGGGCGGAAAGGCCACGCCCACCACAGCCAGTTCGGCCGCCCAGAACAACACGAAATTCATAAATTAATGCATGGCGTGTTGTTGGCTATTAAAAGCAATGAGCAAGCACATGAGAGGGACGATGTTGAAGCAGCGGGACGAGACATACACACATAAAGAAAAACCAACAGCTTAGGGACTAACCCACACACACACACCCACACACCCACACACACACACTCACTCACATGCGGCCGGGCACATTAACATAAAAACAACATCAAGCCGAGGGCCAAGAAGAGCAGAAACCAAAAAGCCAAAAGCTGGAAGAAATACAGCAGAAATGGCAAAAATAAAAGAGCAGCTACAACAGAGAAATAAATAAATTTACATATTGCGCACGTGCTTTGGCCAGTTCCAGCCTCCTTAGACTTCAGTTCGGGCTCTAGTGCCACCTCAAAAAAAAAAAATATATCAAATAGTCCAAATGTACTCCCTAAAAGGTCGCAAAATGCACTCAGAGCAGGTGTACTTACTTCAAGTGGGTAACCTTACTATTGCATTTACTTCTGAACTCCCACTGCCAATTATCAGAATAGAAAAATTTGCAAAGCCAATGACCTGTTATTAAATACTTGGCATATATTTTAACAATACTAAAATATTATTATAATAACATACTTTTAAGGAACTAGGAAAACTATTTCCCCCTTGGGCTGTGTTTTCACTTGAAAGCTGGCTAAGGATTTTTAGCCCAATTTTATGGCGACAGGACGGCGTGCCCATTTGTCCCAATGACTGCCAAACTTTGCCCACATTTTACATATGTAATTGTCTATCCCCCCCCCCCATGCCTCCTGCCCCTGGGCACCTGCCAGCCGCCTTGGCGGAGGGGCGGTGGGGGCGTGGCAGAGCAACGCTTTGATAGCCAGCGGAATGTTAATAAACTTGTTTTGATACGACAGCCAGATCTCGGGCACAAGGTCAACGAGGACAAGGACGAGGGGAGCGAGTTTACCGAGTTTTCCGACTTTTCCGACTTTTCCGAGTAATCCTGCGCGCAGCTGCCAGCCAAGAAGCCGCAGCCAAAAGCCAAGCCAAACAGTCTGACAATCTGACAGGAAGTCAGCAGGTGGTCCAACTGGTCTGGTTTCACTGTACAAGCGATAAGTGCCGCACTGCCTGCACAAAGAAACCTCAGTTAGCATTATGGAGGGACCTGCCCACGAAGGTCCTGCAGAAATATATGGCCATGTGCCTCAAACGAATCGAAACTCTATGTCATTTCTATTTAAATCACCTTCTATTACACTGTGCAATGAAACACAAATAATGTACATAAAATATACTATATACAAGCAATTGGAAAAAATTTATGTAATTTGGTAAAACCTTGTTAACTTTGAAAAATAAATAATTATTCATAAAACGGGCTGAAAAATTAGTAAATCTGCATGATGAATAGGCGCCTTTCCGCTCAGTGTAGATAAGCGATAATGCAGTTAGTAAAAGAGCAGGGGAAATGCAGCGTCATCCGGAAACGGAAGCCACGGCAAGGCTGCACGGATGCCAGCGGATGTCAAACATAAAACACTTGCGGAGGGTCAGGGGTAGAAATCAGAGAACTGCAGCCAGCCAGCGGCACTCTAAGTGCAACCGCTGAACACCGGGTGTCTTGACACTCTATTTGCGGCAATAACAAACACCCGGGTGTTGTGCCACCCGTAATAATAATGCAAAATAATGGAAATAATGAAATAATAATAATACAAAATAATGGAAATAATGAAATAATAATAACACAAAATAATGGAAATTATGAAATAATAATAATACAAAATAATGGAAATAATGAAATAATAATAACACAAAATAATGGAAATTATGAAATAATAATAATACAAAATAATGGAAATAATGAAATAATAATAATACAAAATAATGGAAATAATGAAATAATAATAATACAAAATAATGGAAATAATGAAATAATAATAATACAAAATAATGGAAATAATGAAATAATAATAATACAAAATAATGGAAATTATGAATTAATAATAATACAAAATAATGGAAATAATGAAATAATAATAATACAAAATAATGGAAATAATGAAATAATAATAATACAAAATAATGGAAATAACGACTAATACTAAATACTAAATAATACTAAGAACTAAATACTAAAAAATACTAAAATTTAAATATTATTAAATACTAAATAATACTAAATACTAAAAAAATACTAAATACGTAATACTAAATAGTACCAAAATATAGGTGCCCTCCTCTGCGATTCTCAAAAGTCCTACATAAGCAAACCACTTTTTCGATGAAATTTTTTTAAATACTAATTGTGAGTGAGTGGTGCAGTGATATGTGATATATGGCAGCAGAGGATACCGATAATGTTATTTCGACCTACTGGATGAAATTCCTGAGATAGCTATTTTCCAGGAGCTACAACCAGCTGTCAGCTCTGACTTGGAAAGGAAAGGAAAGCCTGAGGAAAGGGGTGAGTGCCTAGGGCGAAATGGAAAGGGACGCTTAACTTTCTATTAGACACCCGGGTGTTTACGAAACATAAATAAGTGTTTTTGCCACCCTTTCTTTTTTTAACATAATCCGATAGCAAACATTTCAAATGTTCTCACCGTAGCGTAAAGTTAGAAATTTGCAAATCTGATTAAAGGCTTATTGATTGATTAGACAGGATATTCCAAGCAACATCCTCTTTCCCTTTCCCAACACTTACACTTCATTAACTTTGGGTCATAAAAAAGGAGCTTCACTAAAGGCACTGATACAAATTGTAGATGCTGGGCAATTTTGATGGCTAACTTGGTTTGTATGCAAATCGTATGCACATTTACCTTAATTAAATATTGAACATAATAAGTATGAAAAAAAGGCGCTTAGATTTAATCAATATTTGGTACGCTGTTGAGTGCTGCATATTTTTGGTTCAGTGCACGAATAGGGCTATATGTGTGGCGAATCTAATTTACGATTTGTGCTATTAAATATGCGCAAAGTAAAATTGAAAATTGCAAAGTGGGAACGTGAAAATGCGAATGGGAACAGTCGGCGCTAAAAGTCAACTGCCAAAAGTGTACGAAAGATATATCTACAAGATTTATACACATATGTATACACTGGCCATGTATGTATGTGAATATGTATGTGTGGGTATTGCTTCTTGCTCTTTTCATTTTATTTTATTTATTTTATGTTGACAGCAAATTGCGGCGCCCGTCAGCTTGGACTTTTCCTGTGCTATTCCCGTTATTCTTGTTATTTTTGTCATTTGTGTTGTTGTGGTTGCTGGTACATTTTTAATGTTTTGGCTCTTTTCATTTGGCCCACACACACACACACTAAGGCACACACACACTCAGGCACACACACACACACTAAGGCACACACACACTTGAAGCCACACATGCGTGACAAAATTGTTGGGCTCTTCTGGTGAATTTGGTTGTTCTTTTCGGTTTCCTTATTTTATTTTCTCCTGGTTGCGGGCTTTTCGCGTTTTCTTGGGCGGGCGGAAAACTTGCTCTCAAGATTTACTCGGCATTTCTGTGCTGGTGCCATTTGGCATTGTTTGCATACTTCCAGGCGCAAAAAGTGGGCGGACCCATTCAATTTCACCCCCTCCTCCTCGAGCGTCTCGCTCTGTTTATCGCCCCCGCTCCTTCGGCATCAAATGCTTTAAATATTTAAGTAGTTTTACCCGTTTCCTGTTGCTGTGACTCACTGTACGTGTGTTTGCATGCGTGTGTGTGAGCGTGTGCATGTATGCGTGTGCGCCTGGGAGTGTTTGTAATGGTGCGCCTGTGTGGGTGTAAAGGGCATCAATATCAATCTTGTGCGGATGTTAAATAACGCTGGCCACCCACACTTGCACCCATTTTCACCTGTACAGTGGAACTTTGGTCAGCAGAACCAATTCGAATGTAATACACCCAAAGGGTAAACAAATGAAGTATTATTTTTTTAACAACAAAATGTTTTTAATATTTAAAACAATATTTTATTAGTCTTAGGTGCTGCAATATTTTACTGCAGATTTGATGAAGTCGCCACATGGACAACAATGCGCTGTTTAAATAATATAAACTTCATTTTCCTACCAGAATAAACTTATTTTGTTGTATTTTGAACATTCCTAGCGCAATGGCTGTCAAACTGTAAGCGTTGTTGCGGTTGACACTTATGCAACCGCATAGTGCGTTGTGTGAGTGTGTGCGTGTGTGTTGGTTGCACTTGAAAAATAAGCAATGTTGTTGTAGTTGCTAAGACTTTTTTTTCGCCTTATTCAGTTGCTGACATAATTGCGCATTTCGTTTTTTTTCTGGGCTGACACACATTCAAAGCGAGGGGGAAAATATATAGCAGGAAAAAATCAAGAAATTAAGAAACCAATAAGGAAGCAGCGCAAAACTGAATAAATAAATAAAGGAAAAGCGAGGCATGAATCAACGAAAAACCAAGAGCACGCAAATTTAACTTATTATGTTCCATTTTTCCATTTCCACTACTCCTACTCCCTGGCTCCCTCGCTCCCTGTTCATTTCAATTTTCTTTGCTTTTCCTTACATTTTCTTTCGGGCAAAACTTCGCCGTTCGCCCTGTCTCTTTCACTCCGCCAGGAAAAAGTTTTAGTGGCGACAGCGACGCCGGCAGAACGAAAGTAGACAACAATTACAATTAGAAGTGTGTTTATGCCGCCTTCTCGCTCTCTCCCTCTCTCTCTTTCTCTCTCCCTCTTTCTTTCCCTTTCGGCTAGCCCTCTTTCCATATATAATTTTTTTACTCTTTCTCCCTAGGTTTTTTTTTTGCGGCAAAGTGAAAGAAATTCAACTTTATTACACAATATTTCGTCCTGCCTTTTTGTGATTACCTTTTGTTGCTTTTTGTTGTTTGTTTGGTTGCTTTTTGATTGCTTTTAAATGATGGTTAAATATATATAGGTATATATATATAATTATGTATATTTTTAGTGTTATTCCGCTGATTTCGATACGTTCTTTGATTCCGATTCTTCACTGGTTTTCGCTTGATTCTTCAATTCTTTTCAATTTATCTGCCTTCGCCGTATTTGCGATGTGATTATTCTGCAACGCGTTCTTCGCATTTCACTTTGCACTGCAGTTGAGCGGCGAAGGTGAAGGTGGTGGTGGAGGTGGCAGTGGAAGAGATGGAGGAGAAGAAGAAACAACCATTAACGGGACACGAAGAGGCACACAACAAACAAGAAAGAACATTAAACAAGAAACGCGGAGGAGCAGCAGCGTGCAACAATTGCCGACTGCGACGTCGACACGTGCGCGGCGCCCCCTTCCTTCTCCCATAATTCCCCCCCTCTCGCGACACCACCACCCCCCGCCCACCGATCGCACTGTTGTAATTTACGAATTACGAAATATGCCAGGCGACAAAACAAAAAAAAAAAATGAAAAAAAAAAACGTATCGTATTCGATTGGCGCACACAAAATGTTGGATTTATTTGCTGGATTTTCGAACTGGAGGACGAATCCCGGATTCTGAGGACCGCTCGACGCGAGAGTTGCGTCTTCATAGTTTTTCGCGACTACGCACCTAAAAGTCGACTACGAGTGAGTTGCGCGCTGCCAGAGCTGGGAAAACTTCGATGGCCACTGCCGATTGTACCGTTATTTTCACTTGGATTTTTATCGATTGCTCGTAGAATGCTACCCACCCGCTAGGTGGCGCTACTCACGACGGTATCGATATATGAGGTACTTAAGGCGGCAAGGATTAAATGGCTATTGGCCATTGCAGAACCCTTTGTTTGCAGCTCCGAGACGATGTTCCCCTTCATCTTCTACTATGCCCTCGGCATCAGCGTCCTTGGAGTGGTGAGTAAATGGAAATAGTGAGGGATTTATTACACCTACTTCTCAATTTCCTAAAGTTCATCAACCTTTTCTTCGCCAGGCTCGGCACACATCTGGTGAGGATGTGGCGCCCACGGACTATCACGCATTTCAGGGACAAGCAAGGTAACCGTGAGTACTTAAAATATCTAAATATTATATAATTGTCAAAAGTAGTGAATGAAATGTACTATTTTACTAAATTTTACGCCATATCACACTTTATTCTAGGCAGAATCCAAAAGTCGCATTAACAGAAATTAACCATTTGAAAACAGCCGCCTACTATCGATAGTATTCAGTATTGTCTGCAACAAATTACAGATTTCCATTTCTTTCCAGCGACATCTAGATGTCGTGTCAAGTACTGGCAATTGACCAACAGCTGGCGCATATGTGCAATAAAAGTATAATCTACATACAACGTTCTTAACGCTTCAATTACTTGTTATATAGCTTTTCGTTTTTGAGCTTTCTGGATCAGACTTTATCTTAAAAAACAACCTACTTAGGCTTAGCGAGACTTTTAATAACTTAATCTGTTTGGATAAGGGACTAGACTGCCTTTTTTTTAGTTCTAATATCATAACATTTAAAGATTTAATTTTTAAAATTGATTGTATTAAGTTAATTTGAGAATCATAAAATATGTTATAAGCTTGTTTTGTAATTAAAGGCTACGACAATTGAGTAATAGAATAATATGCTCTGCAGGTTCTCACATTTTACAAGCTAAAATCAAATAAATATGAAATTTGTAAAAAGAAAAAGGCTTAAATCCCATTACTGATGCCTAGAACCACCCCCGCATGCTGCGCTCGCTCTCCCTTTACCTCTCTTTTGAAGAGAGCGCATTGCAAGGGCACCACCTCCCCAACCCCCCCTGCAACCCCATTCTATGGGGAGAGCATTCAGTTGGTGGCAGTTCCCCAACAAACGCTGAGCACAGCAGATTACCAAATTAGTGCGCAGGTGTTTGCGTGAGTGATAGTCGAAAAACTGAAACCTGTGGCAAATCCCCTCACTAAAAAATGATAAAGCAACCGAAAAGCTGAACCTTACACCCCAGAAATCCCCAAAGCCCACCCATAACCCAGCTCGAAACTAACCAAGATAAACAAGTTGGAGCTGCATCAAATGTAAAGAAAAACAGCCATATAATACAAAACAAAAACACGACGACAACGGCAATCGGAGCCCAAAAACTCACATGCAACAGCCTTAATGAAGTCGAGAAAAACTGGTTTGCTTGGATAAACATTTTTGAGTTTGTTTTGGTCCCGTTTCCAGCGGTCAGAAGGGGAGGGGGGGTGGTACTCAGCCAGGGTCCAAAGTTCAACACAAAACAGCGCCAAGAAAGTGCGACGACTCGTTTTCGCGAAACGCACAAATTTTGCATGCTCCGCACAGACGAGTTCGCAATTCTAGCATAGCACCGTTTGTATGCAGAATATGATTAAATCTGCCCTTGGTATAAATAAGATTAGATGCGTTTCTAACAAAAAGTTTTAGGAGAAAGTTGGTTGGGTGACAAAATATGTTTACAAATTAAGTGCAAACTTAACAGCCAATGTCTTGTTGATCCATTCTACCCATATACTAATTTAATTAGCCATTATACTCTCAATACTAAAATTAATTAGACTGTGGTGCTAGAACTGTGCGCTTAACTGTAGTTGTGGGCGGGGGGCAGAGCGAGAGAGAGATATAATGTGTGTGATGCATTATAAATGGTGTTTGATTTGTTATGCGAATAAAATAAGCACATTGCATGCGAGTGCATGTACATAAGATAAGTTCGAAATGCAATCAACTGTTGAATAACAACTATCCGACATCCAACTATATGCTATACTATCAAAAACTGGATATCAGGCCCACTGTAACTCTCTCCTTTGAATTTCTTCTCTCTCAATGCAAATGCAAATGCAAATGCAACTGTAACGCGATCGATGTAAGAGAAGGAGAGAGAGAGAGAGTGAGGCGAAGAGAGCACTCATTTACATAGAGCTCGGATTGTTTGAGTGGACGGGGGAGGGGAAAGGTAGAGGGCCTCTTTTTTGGCCTTGAGCTCCGCTTACGTTGCTCTCTAGTTTTTGTTGCTGTTCGTTTTGCTTTGCGGGGATTTGTTTTTACTTCTCATATTACATACTGACACATGCACATACATATATGTATGTATGTATGTGTATATAGTGCAAGAATTGCATTGCTTTCTTACAAGTGTCCATTTCAAACGCAGAATTTCCCCCAGCTGGTGAAACTTGTGGCAAAAGAGTGTTGAGTTTCCCATTCAAACACTTGCAAAAGGGTGAATGCACTGGTTATTGCCAGTTTTTAGTTCCAGAAAGGAAGTCCAATGTTTTCGGAATCCTCAGGTTGAACAACCTTCTAAGGTGATCTTTTTCAGCACCAGGTATTACACCTCCAAGAAACTCTTTATTATTATTATTATGCAAATTATTATCTTTAAAAAAGCTTAAAGTGTACCAATTCATGCATTCGTTACACATTATTACCTAAAAACAAAATACCATTTTCCATATGGTCAGTTCTGTCAACGAAGAACAAAAACCCCCTTCAATGAGTAAAT
Source organism: Drosophila teissieri (assembly GCF_016746235.2). NCBI lineage: Eukaryota > Metazoa > Arthropoda > Insecta > Diptera > Drosophilidae > Drosophila > Drosophila teissieri. The sequence continues at coordinate 13,432,759 of NC_053034.1, forward strand.
CGCACCCGATTCATGGCAGTCCAGGTGTTCCAGCGGGATTAGCGGTTCTTGAGTCAGTGATCAAGGTTCACCATACTCATACCATTGCAACGATGGTTCGGCATACCGAAAAATGGTGGTGATAAGCGCGGGAAAGGCCTGCAAGTCATGCGCAGACATCAAGAAGCCACTGACTGCATCGCGATAACGATAAGACAGAGAGAGGGGGGGTGGAGGTGCGTGGGCGGGCAAGTCTAGTACTGCAGAGCCACTGTGTACGGGAGTTGCCTCAAGTGATGCACTGGAAGAAATGCGAAAAACGCCTCTTCAACTGGAAATGCTTCAAGTGTCAATAACAACAGCTACCACTTCGCGAAGGAAACAACGTGACAACTTAAGGGGCTTCTTTTCGAGTGTGTACACCAAATGGCTAATAAAGCGGTTATAAAAATATTTCAAGATAGTACAAGTATAAATATTATTGATATGCATTTGTTTTTCGGTTTCTGTTTCGGCTTCCTTATCAGTCTAAGATCATTTTAAGTAGCATTTTATTATTGACAGATCGTTTCCCTTTTCAATTTACAGTTGCAGTCTGCGGATAGGGAGAGCGGATAAGTGAGAGAGTGCATTCCGAAGAAGGCCAAAAAAGCAAAAACAGCAAATGAAGGCAGCAAATACACTGGGAAAATTATATCAACCCAGGTACGCTAACATATGTCAATTGCAGAAAATATTTATTATGATTGGCTAACAGTTTAACAATAATGTTTATCTTTTAAGTTTTTGATTTTGTAACTGATAAGAGTTTTATTAGGAAACTTATGACTAATCATATGAAGTCCACTCTTACTCAAATTTAAATTTAGAATTTCGTACATCTCATTTAAGTCACATATATAATACATTAAAGTCCGCATTAGTTATCACAGATCGAAATGAACGCCGATTAACTTTTATTTGCAGTGTTTGAGCGAAAGAGACAGCAATAGCGCGCACCGCCAACGCGATCGTGCGTCCGTATACGTGTTTTTGTTGGTGTTGGTGTTGGTCGGTTGGTTGGTGAGCAGCAGCAGCAGCAGCGGCAGCGGTATTACTTCTCTCAGCGCCGCACGGCGTCGCCAGTCGTGTCTCAACACTCGACAGCAGCAGACGTGTGGCATCAGCAGCAGCAACAGCAGCAGCACAAACACTAGTTCCGCACCTCGAAGAGCCAACTGCATAGAAATTAAACCCACACTCTGTCCTCCACTGAGCGAAAAGCCGCGTGACTAACACAAAAGCAGCCATGAATCCAGCCGCCCAACTGCTGCGCATGCGCAGCGCCTTCGGAGGCGCCGCAACGCGCTCCATCACGACGAACCGGCGCCAGCGGACCACCAGTACCGCCAGCGCCCAGCGGGAGCGGACGCAGAGCGTCAGCGAGACGGACAAGTTCCTGCACTACAGTCCCGAGGACGGCTACTACAAGACCTCGCCCTTTGACCCCGTCACCGTGCCCAACGTGCCGCTGCACGAGTACGTGTGGCGCGACTTCAAGAAGTGGGAGCGACGCACCGCAGCGGTAAGTGATCAGAGATCAGTGATCAAGGATTGAAAGTGATTGAAAAAGATTGAAAGTGATTGAAAAAGATTGAATGTAATTGAAAGTGATTGAAAGCCTAGTGTTTAAGTAGTTTTCAATACTTTCCGCAAACAGGCAGAAATTCCTATTGGCAAAACAGTCGTTATCATTAAAGGGATTTAACTCCTTCAAAGGAAGCTTACTTCTTGAGTACCATTCGAAAATGGATACCAAGGATCTGCAGTTAGCAAGGATCTTGAGCTTAGTACAACTTAGTGAACAGAATACCAGTTATAAACAAGTGCCTATGTATAATGATAATGATTGATGATACTGTATTATCATCTCCATAGTCAAAGATGTTTAGATGTTTAGTGCATTCAAAAGTATCTCTTATAAGAACCAGACACCTAAAACCCTATGAAAATACCTATTATCACTACAGCCCATTGAAACTCACTTCGAGTATGAAATCTCCCATAGACAATTAAAATCGAATTTACCACTTGAATATGGGGCCCAACATAAACGTAAACATAAACTTAACCCCAAGCCCAATTAAACCCAATCGCATCATAAATTCACGCAATCGAAGTCGTTGCATTCGTTGTCGTAGGCGCCGCTCAGAAATTCTTTGTTTGTTTATGACGGTTTATTGAACCTGAACCTACGTCTATATATAAAGTGATATTTATACGGGCGCTGGCATTCGTCAGTCTGATTTGCGATTGCCGCAACATTTTGCACTTCGTATCTTTGTATCCTCCATCGCAATCCCCCCCGTGGTCGCAGATACACATACATATGTATGTACTGCCATGACTACCATGACTTATCACTGCTTATCAGTGAGGGAGATAGAGGGAGGGTCTAGGTGGAGTCTATTTGGGTCATTAAGGCCCCCGGTTCGCCATCAGTTCGCTTATCGGACATCGCTAATGACGGGTTGTGCTGATAAGGGTCGTCGATAAGAGCGAAAGTGAAATGTAGTAAACACAGGCCTCGCTCTTACTATTACTATTACTATTAGTGAGGGGGGGTTAAAAGGCCGGCCCCTCTTCCGGAATACCGTGGTATTTTGATTCCCGTTCCGGATTTCGCATCCATGGCTCAGTGGGCGCAAGTCAAGTGGATGAGGCAAATTGCCCGGGATTGCAGATAAGGGAATCTCGCGATTAAATGAATCGCGTCCAGCTTTTGTCAACGCGATAAAAGAGCAGCCGGCGTATATTTAGACCCACTTGCATAACTACATACATATATTGCGATTTATACACACATATGTACATACAATATATCATTCCCAGGCGACCTTCGCCAATTGTTTACACATTTCACTTTTCGCCATGTAACTAGAAGCGCTACGAGTATATATACAATGTATATATGTATGTATAGTGCCTGTGCAAATCAAAGTGCAAACAGTTTTCATTGAAATTTATTGCCATCATTTGTGCAATATAGGAGAGGTTGAGGTCTGATATAACCGAGTAGTAATCGCCCACATGGCCGGTTTTATTTTTTATTTGAGGCGTAACCAGAGCCCAGAGCCCCGAGACAATTGTTGAATTAAATGCAATTAAAAGTACAAAGTTCGCCTATTGTTTCCACTCGCTGCCACGCCCACTATCTGCCCTACTGCGCCCCCTCAGTGTTTACTCAGCGATGGGAGAAGAAATAGGTCGCTTTTCCCAAGGGTTTCTTTCTTCTACTAGATAAGATAAGTACTATTTAGTCGTGTCATCATTATATTTCACATTTTTCGTAAGACGGATCAGTTATTACAGGCACTTGGGTTTTGTGCAAATATTTATGTTATTATTTCTGTGTGGCAAATAACAACGTGCATTTATTACTCGAATTTCAAGTGCTATCTATATGCATTTAGCAATGGAAATACGAGTAGAACTCATTTCATATGAGAATTGTTTACGTGCTCCTTTTATTAGTTATCGTTTTCTTTCCTTAAATCAACAATATTCCTTAGAAATACTTTTTGGACTATGTAACGTACAAAGAGCTTTGCTTGTCACCTTAAATTCCATGGATTTTAATTGGACTGTTTGTGCGTTTGATTGCGTTTGCAATCAAGATGATTCATTGGTGCAATCACTCAGTTTTAATAAATTTCCATTCGCATTCAAGTGTTCAAGTCTATCGACCTGAATCGAGCCCCGAAAATTCCTGATATGTCCATATAATGCGCTTTTAATTGCCTCCGACTTATTTACGCCTGGGGTTATTATTTTGTTGCTTGATAATTTTGATGGTTTTGTTTTCATTTTTGTTGCTTTTTCCGCTGGTCGACGTCAGCAGTCCAGCCTCCTCTGTTTTTGTTTTTTGCGAGCCAGTCCCTCGGCGTTTTAATTTGCCATCCTATGTTGGTAATTTGGCTATTTTATAGTAATAAATCTATGTATATGTGACGACAACTGGCATATTCTCTATGAAACATAAATTAAAATATTTTAAAATTAGTTTTATAGTTGTCAATGTACGCGTCATTTTAAGTGTATGCAGTAGGATATGGTTATATTTCATTAGATAATTTAGATGATTTTTTGTGTATTAATTTTCAAATGGTTATTTTTCATTAGATCATTTAGAAGATTTTTGTATTTTTTGTATCATTATTTAATTTTTGAAATATGAAAAAGTATCTCTCAGATGAGCGGCCACAATCTGAGATACTTTCAGCTATTTCCTAGCTACTTTTGGGGCACTTCTTCGCCGCTCAAAAGTCAACAAACGTCGCGGCGCAGAGTAGGTGTAGGTGACAAGAGCGAGCGAGGGAGAGAGAGGGAGAGAGGGAGTGCGCCGAGCGAGACAGATAGAATGAGAGGAGCTGACTTGTTTAGACTTTGCAGACTTTGTACTTTGCCCCACTGAACTTTGGACCGTCCAACCGACTGAAGCCAAGCGAAGCGGTTTTCGATGGACCCACAGGGGGGCTCGCCGGTTTTGAGGTGGGTTGCGGGGGGTGGTGCAAATCTACATATATATATGTATATATATGTACATATATATATGTACATGGCAAATGCACGAAATGATTCTCTTATTTTTTACTCGCTTATTTATTCATTATGATGTTGTCGTGTTGTGTGTTTGCCTCGTTTGCGGGTTGTTTTCTTCAATTTGAGCAACTTGTTGGCGGCGCGGCTATTTATAATGCTTATTTTTAACCGAATGCGATTTCCGACTGCGCAAATTTTAGGCGGACAATCCCCCAATCAGCGAGTCACCAACACCACCACCACCACCCCCTTTCGTTTAGCTGCTACTAGCAAATTTGCATTCAACAACCTTCACCTTAGCCCTGCAAAACCGGTTTTGAGGTCAGTCAGCTCCACCGAGAAGTCAAGGCCAGTTAAGATCTTTTTAGAACTGATATCAAGGGATGAAGTTCAAATATTTGTTAGCAGTTTCCAATACGCCGCAAATAATCCAGATCATCACCACGTACTGACCTTGGCCAAATCTGAAAGACACTGCGTTTAATCTGTTCAACAGCTAAACTTGTGCTGATAAAATGGCATTAAAGGGTTTTATTATTCCGTTGCTAATTAGGTGGTAAACGATTTAACCCATATCAGTGGCAAGAGTGTATGGGGGGTCATTATTGCGGCCTAATTGTCGCGCCTAATTTCACCATAGTGATTATGACACCTGTTCTATACTATACACTAGATTTCCGATAAACATACAATGCTAACATATGAGACCACTTGAAGCATTCTTCAGATAAGATTCGAGTGCCACCCATTGGGTTTTTCCAGACTTTGCTTGATTTTGATTTTGATTTATCGTTATCTGCATATTTGCCCGATTAACATATATTTTTATACGAGATAGGTGGCTGTTATGATTTTTAATCTGTGCATTGTATGTGTAAATCAATTGAACTTATTTCATTATTAATACAACTAATACTTAATACCCTTTTTTTATAGGTTTGTGTGATCACCGATCGGCAGTATACCTTTGCGCAGATGCGAGATGCCAGCGCCGCTTTTGCCGTCCGTCTGCAGACCAAGTTCAAGCTCCACAAGCCCGACGTTTTGGCCATCTGTCTGCCGAATCTCCCCGAGTATCCCATCGCCACACTGGGCGCCATTGAGGCGGGTCTGACGGTGACCACAGTGAATCCCATTTACACGCCGGGTAAGTTAAGATCTGCTTGTTTGCTTCTCCAAATGCCGGCTGTACAGCGATGTTCGCAGCAATAGTAACCAAGAAACAATTACAAACGTTGTTAGATACATATATCACAGATAGCATTACCATCCAAGTTTCAGATTACGAGTTTTGTAAATAAACTGAGTATTTTTTAACCTGCTGAAAGCGTTCAAGGTAACTTATTCAAATGACCGCTTCAAATGCACTGAAACGACAATTTCATTTTTATAACTCAACCCATTCGAAATTTTTGTGAGAGCAAATTCGCGCGTAGTTATCATGATTGCCCACCGTAAATCCTTCATAAAAGTTGAGGGCATATTAAAGTGTAAGTGCGATGCAGTCAATTAAGCGAACAATTAGCTATTTGCGTGACCACCGCTGTACATTGTTTATGGGTGACTCTTGAGTGCGTCAAAGGCTCCTTATCTGAGGGTCTTTTTGTGGCGACATCTGTATTTCGTGGTTCCAAAGTCGAAAGATCATCACACTGATCGTCACATTTCGATTGCAGACGAGATCGCCCGGCAGCTGACCTTTAGCGGAGCCAAATTCCTGGTGGGCACGGTATCCGGATTCGCCACACTCAGCCAGGCCAGCAAGCTGGTGGGCAGACAGATACCCATTGCCGTGGTGCGGACCAGTACCGAGGAGGTGCTGCCCGAGGGTGCCATCGATTTCAGCGAGCTGATGAGCACCCAGAATGTGCGTTACGAGGATCTGAAAGCGCCCAAAGACACCAACGCCGACGACATGGTCTTCCTGCCCTTCTCCTCCGGCACCACCGGTCTGCCCAAGGGTGTGATGCTCTCACACAACAACATCAGCAGCAATTGCGAGCAGGTGCAGGCCTCCCTGCCCATGGACCTCATGGGTCCCCAGCACACGTTGCCGGGCGTGCTGCCCTTCTTCCACATCTACGGCCTCACCGTGGTGATGCTCTCCAAGCTGGGACAGGGCTGCCGACTGGCCACCATGCCCTGCTTCAAGCCGGACGACTTCATGCGGTCGCTGGACAAGTACCAGGGCAGCATCCTCAACCTGGTGCCCCCAATTGGTAAGTGGAAAGTATATCAAGACCGAGACAATATTTAATCTATTAACTTTATGTTTGCAGCCCTCTTCATGATTAACCATCCCAAGCTGACGCAGGAAACGGCGCCCCACTTGGAGGTGGTGATGAGTGGAGCGGCCCCCATTGGTCAGCACGATGTAGAGCGCTTCCTGAACAAGTGAGTAGTTGGCAACGCGTGATGTGCGGATGACCCGAACTTATGGCATGTCCTCTTACAGATTCCCGAAGACGGTCTTCAAGCAGGGCTACGGCATGACGGAGGCTTCGCCCGTGGTTTTGCTGACTCCGGAGGGCAATAAGGTGTACGCCTCGACCGGCGTGCTGCCGGCCAGCACGGAGGCAAAGCTCGTTCCGCTGGATGGCGACGATTTCAAGGGTGTGGGTCCGCGCACCACCGGCGAACTGTGCGTCCGTGGTCCCCAGGTGATGTCTGGTTATCTGAACAACGATGAGGCCAATCAGGTCACCTTCTATCCGGGCAACTGGCTGCGCAGTGGCGATGTGGCCTTCTACGATGAGGACGGTCTCTTCTACATCACGGACCGCATGAAGGAGCTGATCAAGGTGAAGGGCTTCCAAGTGCCACCCGCCGAATTGGAGGCAGTGCTGCGCGATCACCCCAAGATCCTGGAGGCGGCCGTCTTCGGTATTCCCCACGAATTCAACGGCGAGGCACCGCGTGCCATTGTCGTCCTGCGTCAGGGAGAAAAGGCCAGCGCCGAGGAGATCTCCGCGTACGTGGCCGAACGTGTGGCCCACTACAAGAAGCTCGAGGGCGGAGTGGTCTTTGTGGACGAGGTGCCCAAGAATCCCACCGGCAAGATCCTGCGCCGCGAGCTCAAGGAGAAGTTCTCCGACTAAAGTACGCAGAGCATGGATCTTCGTAGGCTAAGAAATATTTTTGTGATTTTTTTTTTGTTCGTCTCAATCAGGAATGGTACACGGACGAATGGAGGTCTTAAAGCGATCCGTTCTTCAACCTATTGCTAATATTTAAAATCTCTTTTTGTTTGTGGAACTTATTTCCGCGGAACATGTATGTATATGAGAAACATCAATGCTGGCCTTGGATCCCCTGATCCCTGGGAACTGGTTTAGACATTGCATTTACAACTTCGAAAATACTTAGTTTATAGGCTTAGGCATAGGTCTCGATTAGTCGCTCGATTGGTCCATAGTTAGTAAGTGTAGATTAGGCATACGTAAGACCCTATACATAAACAAATGCGTATTGATAAAGTGTAATCTGTATGCTTGTACTCTAACCTTTGATTATACTTAATGACGCATCCGATATTTTGCTATGATATTCCCCTACCTGCATATATACATTTTTTTTTTGCCCTGTACCATAAGAATATTGTTTGTTGATCGTATTAAAAGACGGCGGCATGCCAAATCCAATACTATAAATGCCATGTATGCCACGATGTTTAAAAATAAAGACGAAATGAACTAGATGAAATAACGTATTTTTATGGTGGATGAGCTGTTATTCATTGCAATATAAAAATCAAATCAAGTATTTTTTTATTTATTTATTTACGACAAAATACACAAAATTTTACATTTGATTTAGGTTTAGCTTTTAGTTCTTCGGTTGGTTGTTGTTCTTGTTCTCTTGCTTCATCAGACTGCATTACAATTAAAATTACTTGGACTTAATATACAATAGAACAAAAATATATATGTGAGTGTTCTGTGTCTAATGGGTGTGTATGTGTATGTGATTCGCAGAAGTGCTTACAAAAATTAAGGTTAATTACTCTATTAAAATAAACGGTTAGAATTAATTGCTTAACTATTTAATTCCAGTTAGACTTTAGTAAATAACAAAATTAGTGGCTTTTTTTTAAGTTTTTCTTTATTTTTGTTCTCTTCTTTTGCTATAAACTAAAAAAATGTGTAAGAATAAAGTACAAAATCGTAAATGCATATTCGTAGTTCAATATGTTTTGTTACATAAATAATAAACATTGAAAAATGATTAAACGAGACAAACGTAATTACATAAACGCTGTATAACAAGAAATTAGGCTTGATTTCTTTTTGTGCACTGAAATTAATATAAAAGTTCAAACGCAAGTGTGTTGGTTAGTGTGCTAGTGTGTGTGTGTGTGTGTGGGGTTTGGAAGAGCGCAAATTGCCGAAAAACAGTGTTGTAAAGTAATATACGACTATTTCGCAATATGACATATCAATTGATCGAGCAAAGCTTGATTTGGTATAATAATCGAATATAAATAAATATAAAACAGGAAGAATTGGCAAACATATTAAAAATTGTACCCTTTATGGCACGTTTCGGTAAAAACTAATCGTTTAACAAAATTCTATAGAAAACACACAAGAAAATAAACAGTTAATAAAAAAACAAAAAAAAATTAATGTTAATTATAAATAATGTGCCTGGAAGTATGTAAGCTTTTTGTGTTTAGTAACTCGATCTGTGGCCTCAAAGAGCACTCTCCCTCTCTTTCCATTTGGCTTACTAGCTTAAAGTTTTGGCTTTAGTCGATAGGCAGTAGTTGTAGTTCGGACAGATGAAGAATCCATTAGCAGATAGAAATGTATAAGAAAGAGATGGAGAGAGACTACTTATACAGATCTCTACAACACTGTAAAATGATGAATATATGCCTGTACAACACTGTCTGGTATGTGTTTATTCAAAGAACTCTTTGTGTATAGCAAGTCTGCATGTATATAGTATATATATAGCATAGTAAATAAATAGCTAACACTCTGCTTAAATGGTTTTCGATTTAAAGTTATACAAATTTCACGTTGATTTCTTGTTATCGTTATCGTTATCGTAATCGGTTTTCGTTTTCGAGAGGAAAGGCCACAAAATGTTGCGTACGAAATGCATAACTTTAGCTGAGATTAACGTTGGTTTTTTTTCTGTGTTGTGTTCTATTTTTGATTGTTACGCCGCCAAACATCACACACACACACTGGCACACCACACAGACGAGACAAGTGTATGTGTGTATTGCATGTGTGCATGTACATATACAAATATATATATATAGTATATGTATATATATAAATATAATATCGGAGTACATTTAGCTACGTTCGATTTCATTTCGAAACTTGAGTTTCTTTCAAGTTCGTTTCGCTGTTTCCCCTCTCTCTCTCTCTCTCTAACAAATGCACGCCCCCTCTCTAGCAAACTATCGCCACCTCTTTTTGTCGCTTTCTGCCGTCTCTTTCTCAATTTGGTTGTCTATCCTTTTCTGTTTTCGGTTTTCAGTTTTTTTTGTTTGTTTTTGTATCGGTTACAATTCCTTTGCGCTGCGTTACGTTGTCATTGCCATTTCCTGGATATCCCATTCCATTAGGTTTCACGCCTTGGCCCCCGGAATCTTGGACAAAACCTTGGACAGATCCACGCCGGTCAGGGCGTTGATCGATGGCGGTAGCTGGGCCACCAAGCGGGTCACGTCATTGGTGATATTATCGTTGCCGCCAATCAGGACAATCTCATCGGTCTTGGCCAGTGGTGCAGCCACTTCAGCGGCAATCTGTAATGGATTTCAGCGGATTGTACTTAAGCAATTCGAAACTAAATGCATGTGGAGCACTAACCTTGGGCAGCGACTCGAGCACAATGTTCATGATGGCAGCATCGCCGTACTGCTTGTACACATGGGCCTTCAGCCGCATGCGTTCCGCCTCCGCCCTGCCCACCAACTCGATGGCATGGGCCTCCGCCGATCCGATCTTACGGATGCGCTCCGCCTCGGCACGGGCGCCCTCGATGGTCTGGCATCTGTGGAGGTGAAAGGCGTGGATTTTAGTATGGGTTTGGTTATAAGAATCACACAAGAACTGATATCCACATATTACACAAAGCCACAGAGCCGCTCTATAGTAAAACTTTCCCAGCGCAATTGATATATTATTATTTATTACATGTTGAGTGGAATCATTGCGTTTATCTACAGATAGATACAACTTTCATACACGGCACTATAATACGACAAAGCTGCACTGCTCCCATAACAATTATATTTGTGTTCCCTAGATAAGGCGGCCATATATGGATTAATATAATATATAATATGAACCATGCTAGAGCAGAACTATAATAAACTATTTTGATTGAAATATCTAAAGCTGCAGAGCTCGCGTATCAAGTGGTAACTAATTATCGGTGGAATCAATTTGCTGTGCAACCTCTGCATTAAGAGCTAAAGAATTCGCGTTTTTGGTACTAAGGATTAGGTACTTACTGCTTGGCCTGGGCCAGGGTCTGGAGGCGGAAGGCCTCGGCCTCGGCGGGCAGCTTGACCGTGCCCGTGAGCTCGCGATCCTTGCGCTGCACTTCCTGCGACTCGATCTCGATCTGCTTGCGTCGCTCCACCACCTCGATCTGGATCTCCTCGTTGCGGATGCGCTGGCGGATCTTGGCCGCCTGCAGCTCGTAGGCCAGCTGCGATTCGGCCTTGGCCGTGTTGATCTCCTGATCGAAATTGGCCTTCTGCAGCTTGTACATCCTGGTGTTGTCCTCGATCTTCGTGTCCGTCGAGTACTTCACATCCATGGCGCTCTTTTCGCACTCCGCTTCACGGATACCAGCATCTCGATTGGCCTCCGCCACGCCGGCATCGGCATCCCGCTTGACGACAGCGGTCTGGGCCTTGCCCAACGACGCCAGGTACTGCACATCATCGTAGACGTCCTTGATGGTGAACGACAGGATCTCGATGCCCATGCGACCCACGTCCGGTGCGGCCACCTCGCGCACCAAGGCAGCGAACTGGTCGCGGTCCTTGTATACCTCTTCTACTGTAAGCGTTCCTGCAAGGTCGCAAGCAAAGTAATCGAACATTAAGTGGGTGTTGTCATTGCACAGAAAATAGGTTTGAATTAGAGAAATTTCATTTCGATTCCATTTTCGATTGAACTTTGAAATCTTCCAAGTAGGTAGTCAACAATTTGATAGTCTTATAAATATAACAAAACCTCAATTCTTTAATCAGACCTGCGACTTGATATGCAACAAAAAACACCTCACGTTCTCATAACGGAATTGAAATGCAGCCGCCTTGGAATGGCGAATTTCAGGTCACGTACTTTTGTGTAAGGACGCATTGCTACATTTCGCGAATTATATTTTAGGAACACACAGTGCACAGTGCTTCTATTTTGTTGATAAACAAATAAACATGATTTAAACACTGGCAAATGCGGTGTTGGCATGCCACAGATAGCAACTATTTTGATAATGATAATGAGCCGACTAAATGGGTTCTCATACTTTTGTGGAAAGGCAAAGGGAAATGGATTTTTAGTTTGTTTTGTGGGTGGCTCTTTCCACCTTTAATCGATGACCTTACCGCCTGACCACCAGCGAGGTAACGCCCACTATCAGGGCCACCTTAAAGACGCCCATCCAAACGGCGGACATGTCGTCGAACAACTGTTCCAATGGCCAACAAACCGGGGTCTACTTATTGGATTGGTATCTCTGTTCGCGCAATCTACTATCTAACCATCTATCTTGCTGGCTTTTAATTAAATCATTCCGTGCTCTCTGCCGTATTTGACGTCATTTGTCGCATTCTTATCGCTGGCGTTTGATAAGAGCTATGTATATGACGTCACTTCATAACCAGAAAGGGGTACGAGCGGGAATTAATCGGATCGCAGCCGTTTTCCTTCAAGATGGGTGGTCCCAATACTAGCACCCACAATTATTGATATTATTTGTACGACTTTTGGCCTCCGACTGAGACGATTCACACGCGATTGAATAAAACAAACCGACAACCAAAGCGCTTCGCGATGCGCTTACAACTAACAACTGACAGGCAGCTCAAATCGCCCGGAGACTCGGACTTGGATTCGGAATGGTTATAGGTATGGGTATAAAGGCAGGGGCATGGGAATCGGTACTGGCATCGGCTCGCAAAATGAAATTGTAATCGCGCCGCCAAATGGAAACCGCCTTGAGGTCTCGAGCGTCTCGTGAACACATGTATGTACATATATGTACTACTCGTATAGACTAAACTATAGTGAGCCATGTATAACGACTCGGGTTCGATGGGCCCATAAACCCTCGACGCGAGTTATGTTTAATTAAAAGCTGTAGATTGGCCATCAAGGTCGTGGACAAAGTCTAGGCAAACACTGTAGAACTGTGCTTAGCTGGCAATGCGAGCTATTCTATTAGAAGGTAAAGTCAAAGACTTGCCCTTATATCGTTAACTAGATTCAAGAAAAGTATATTCAATATGTTATTAACCAATAACATGAACGATTGGTGGCAAATATAATAATATAATTAAGAACACAGTTTCTCGATTGCACAGAAACCTCTCGTAATTGTAGATAATACTATATTCATAACACGTATCATATTTTGCACCTATTATTCAATACTACTCGTACTTTAAGACATTAACAGACTATAAATGTAAGGAGACTATAAAATGTGAATAATTTCGTATTTAAAATTCAAGATATTACTGGAAACTCTTGGAGGAAACTATCAAGGAGGTAATGAAAGTAAGAGCCAAAATTGTGTGCCAAGTAGGCCTGTTCCCTCAATTCGCTACACATGTCAATGTCCTTGTGTGGAATGCTTCAGTCTCATTTTCCACTTCGATCAGAACGTACACCAAAAATAAAATCGCCTCACTACTCTAGCTTCCGGATTTTCACTATTCTTTTGCTTTCTTTATGTGATCATCAATACACAAATATTTTCAATTCAGTTTCTGCCGCAGTTTGCAAGTTCACTTAACGATATACGAGTATATACAAAAATAGGGATACGATGTCCACACTGCGACGATCACATGGCGGTGGTCGTGATTTTCTGCAAGAGAACAAGCTGAATGTGACCAGGATGGAGACCAATGGCCGGTGCCTGGCTGCGGCCAATGCCCGTCGTGTGCCCCTGTGGCGTCCAGTGGTCCTCCACTACTCGGAGAAGGTGCGTCCCCATGTCCATAGCAGCCACCCGCGTCGTTCACGTCCGTTGCACGGTGCCCACGAGTCTCCACGTCTGCGAAGCGGTCTTGCCCAGCCATATGGATTCCACAACGAGGTGCGCCGCCGGCTGCCACCGAATCCCTGTGGTTGCGATGTGTCCACACGTAAGACGGCGGAGCGTAAGGAGCAGGAGCGCCTGCAGGGCGGCTGGGAGGATCAGCAGGTGAAGCCGCCAAGGAAATGCTGCACCGGTTGCAACTGCCTTCACGGCTACCCAAATACCAATCCAACTGATCAGGGTCACCAGGCGGAGGCGGTGTCACAGCATCTGGGTCACCAGTCGGAAATGGATGGCCCAATGCCAGCCAAACAGGGCGAAGGTGATCAGGCCGATCGCGTTTCGATATGCTCTCGCATGTCCCGAGTATCCCGGGCGTCTCGTCGCTCCCAGGCAAAGTCCACCCAGGGCGAGGGAACCAACGATGCCGAGGCACCATTGAGTGCGCGCAGCGGTGCCTCCGCCAAGACGCTCAAGTCCAAGCGCTCCGTTTCCCAGGAGAGCGTACGCTCGAGTGCCACCATCAAGTCGAACATCACGGTGGCCTCCAGGAGCACCACGGCCTCGAAGCGATCTCACGTCAGTCGCAAGTCGCAGCTAATGGAGGTGATGCCGCCACCAACCCATTTGGAGGATCAGAGGCCCAAGGAGAAGGAGAGGGAGAAGCAGAGGGAGAGGGAGAAGGTGCCCACCGCCATCGAAGGCTACACCCCGTTGACCGCCAGCGAGCGACAGGCGGCTCTGCAGGATGCGCACATCAAGTACAGCAAGCTGGTGGAGGAGTACAATCACATGCCCGTTTCGGAGCCAACTCTGCGCGTGCGCAATCGGAAGATCGCCATCGAACGGCAGCTGGACGAGCTGGACTATGCCATCAATATGTTTGACCAGCCCCACATGGACATGTATTACAAGAAGTGATGGATCACAGTGCACGTTACGCGTTTCACAGATTGTTTGCCCATTTCCAAATTTAGTTGTTTGTGCCACAACACTGAAAGCAAGTGATTCAGATCGATTGGATAATTCGGAATGGAATTGCTACTAAATGAAGCATTAAAATTGAACATGACTATGGTCAATTGCAGCAGAAACCAAGTTCTTCAAGAAGTTAAAAATATCAAATACTAACAAAAAAATCGTTTTGCCTCGCAAAAACTAGGAAATGAAACTATTAAATGAAATGAAACTATGAAATAAAATGAAACTATAATATGAAATTAAGGAAATAAAGCAGTTTAAAGAAGCAGAAAGTAAAGCCAAGGTAAATGGAATGGGATAGTTTGAAAATCAAATACAAAATAAACTTTAGAGCAATTAATCATAAGCGTTTTAATAATAATTAATCCTACTTCACTAATTTGTATATAGTGTTTGGTAACCCCTAGGATATTTCTCCCCTGTGATGTTAAGATACAATATTATGATGTACGGATTCTTCACTTAATAAATAAATATTAAAATAAATATTACAAAATTAATAATTAATAATTATTAAACCATCAAACAAAAGATCTTCCAATGTGAGGCCCAAAAGTATGCAATGATCTTTCTGAATATATTATAGTAATATATATAAATTAAATTAATGGAAATCGTGGACGCGTTTATGATTTGTAGGCTTTGCACGAAGAAGGTGACCCACAAAATGTTTACTGAAAGGGAAATTATATTTCGAATCGACTTTTTCCGGCCAATCTTTAATATAGTAATAGTGAATAGAGCTGTTTTCCCAAAGCTGTCATATGATTACTCCATGATCTGCTTGCATTTTGGTAAGTTAAGATATGTTGTAGGTTTTGGTGACCCCGATAGACACAGATATGGGCTGAAAAAGGTAACCCAGCAATGTTTTGCTAGCCGTCACTATGGTTTACTCACCCAATATGGCTCTCAGATGTCCTTCGAGGGTCTGCAGGATCGTCTGCTTGATCTCCTTGACGCTCTTTCCGAGGAACTGCTCGCTGGCGGTGCCTAGAAGCTCGTCGGCCTGATGGTGGAAATAATAAACATTCATCATCTGTACGTGTGTGTGTGTTTGTGTGTGTGAGTGTTTGTGTGTGTGGGTTTGTTGTGTGGGTGTCACCATGTCGGTGTGCATGTGTGTGAAGGCATTTTATAGGTTCGATTGATTGATTTTGTATGTTTTTTTTTTTGTCAGTTTTGTTTATTTATTATAAAGATGTATGTTTTTTAAAAATATTTATACCCACACACACGCACATGCACACATGGACAGCGCAACAGAGAGATATATATATATATAAATATATGGATATATTTATAATATAGAGGTATATAGAGCGATACATGGAGTATAACGGTAACAGCAGCAACCAGAGCAGAGTAACGGTAGCAGTAACGGTAGAGGAGCGGTATTTTTTGGTGGTATTTTGTTTTTGGAGTAGAACAATTTAGATTTTAATGATATTTGTTGGTTGAATGCATGTGTGTGTGTTTATATTGATTGTGTGTGTTGTTTTTGGTTTGGTTATTATTGTTGATTTCGTTTACAGTTACAGTTAGTTGCGGATTGGTTTTTTTTTTTGTTTTTTTTTTTTTTGTTGATGAGTTGAACGTTGAACGATCGGTCGGCAGGGTTTTAGTCGATTTTATTTTTTTTTTGTTGGTGGTGGTGAAAAGAAAGTAGAGAAAAAAGAGAGTAGAACACAGAGATCAACAAGGTTTCAATTTTGGATAATTTCTTTGTATTATTATTTTGCAGACTGTACTTTTCTTTCTCCTTCTTCTTCCTCCTCAGCTTCTGATGATGATGATTGAATGACTTCGATAAACGCAAAATGCATATAAACAAACAAAAACAAACAAGTATAGGCATAAATTCCGAAAGAAAGCACATGCATTTAATATTAATTAATGGATCATGATCACTTTGCGCTAGGTGTGTGTGTGTGTGTGTGTGTGTGTGGATGCGTGTGTGTGTATGGGTGGTTAGGGTGTTCGATAAGAAATGGAAATATATTTTGCATTTTTTTGGTAGAAGGACAAAAAACCAACATGAATCGAACCCAGGATGTTAAATTAAATAAATGCAATCATAAACATACCTCGTCGTTATGATAATCGTTTTGCTTATACGAAGATGACTGTAAAATCGAATGAAAATAATTAAGTAATGGAACAAAATTTGGAAACATGCTATTCTTTAGTCATTAAATCGATTAGGATTGCAATCAACTGGAAAGTGAAGTGCACTTTATGATGCTGCATTTACTGAAACTTGTGATCATACAATTGAAGTGTGTTGATATGATATTTATAAATGGAAAAATAGTTTTGAAGACAATTGGTACTATTACTTAGAAAGTTTTTAAGTTTTTTAAGAACTAGATAGTATCGTTATTTCACAGGAATGAGTTGAAGATCAAAAGATCCCGAAAACCAGTAAATAGATGATTTAATATTTAAATGGCTAAGCCTCCTAGTGATCACAGTCGAATGAGTAAATATTTTGACAGAAAACGTAAAGATTTTTTGTAAAATAAACCTGTTGAAAGATTAACTTATAGACGAAGCAGAATCAAGTGATGTGAGTGAAATCGAATTGTAAATAATACATGATATCGTCCGGATCACGAACATGTCTAAAAGTCAAGTAAAAAGTCGGTGTTCAGTCACAGAACTGTCCAACACAGCCAGCCATCCAGATATAAATCTATTTTACAAATTCAACATAATGAAATATAATGGTACGATTTCAAATCAAAAAGTTGTATACTTCGATCAAGAAATCAACGAGGAAACTAATCAATACCGAAAGTAATAAGTTTGTAACGAGTGCCGAAAACGGGAACAAACAGGCGGGGTGTTCGATGAGTTCTACGTGGAGATCTATGGCTATAACTAGGACTACGTGAGTAGATCGCCGGGTTGGGTGATCGCAACTTACTTGGCGGTGGTCAGATTGAGAGCACTTGCTAGGCTAAATATGCATTCGATGTGAATGGAGATTAGGTTACTTGGGAATCGGGCGGGAAATGTACAAAACAAAGAGCCATTTTTGGATTAAAAAGAGGTTTAGAAAGGATCGATCATTCATGTATGTATATATGTATATATAGATATGTATAAACGAGTGCAGGCAGGATACCAACTCGCTACTTTCGGCACTCTAATTGGCTAAGAATATTAAGACGTTAACAAACCAACAAATCTTGCATACTGAAGTCAAAAACTGAAATTCGGGCAAGCTTCAATCACTTTCGCTCAGATTTGGGGGTGCAGAAGAGAAAAGGGTGGCCAGAATACCCATACCCACAAACGAGCGGAGATCGGTTGAATCGTAGTTAGCTGGTGGGGATCGTACCTTCATGATCTTGCATTGGGCCACTCCGGTGACCGTGAGGGGAACACCCTGGGACGTCTCCACGTTCTCGCACATCGGATTCAGGGTCATCACATTGAGGGACAGTCGCTGCACATCGGTCACCAGCCACCACGCCCACGCCCAGCCGCCCACAATGGTGCGCTTCTTGGTCGATCCACAGCAGCCACCTGGAAAAGTGATAACAGTAATACGTGTTAACTAATTAAATAAAACACAAATATTAATAAACAGTCTGATTCCAGTTTGTTAGTAAATGTATAACTTTCTGCATGTAATGCTTAGCTTTTCATATGTTACGTTTGAAGTAACTTAAGAAAGAGTGAAGTAACCATTAGTTAGCATCTTTAGCATCTTCAACATTTCTTTGTTTTTTGTTTTGTGGGTATAAAGGTCCAACTTTTCCTTTGCCAACCACCCCGTTTGGCTGACGTCACACGCACAGTGACCCACAAAAAGGTGTTGCCACCAGGCACGCCACCTTTTGAAGATCGTGGAGCTTTTGGCATTTGGCCGGTCTGTTGTCCAAACAGTAAGAGTGAAAGCATTTCGCTGAACCGGGTGTTTCTTTCCGTTGGTATGTGTGTTGGCTACGTGCCGGCAAACACGTCACAAAGTCCGTAACTCCATCGATACTACTACTATCCATGTACACACATGTCCAGTCAAAATACAGGAAGTGTAATATTCATAGCTGCACTGTCCATTTAAAGTGGAGAAAAAAAGTAACGGTTACCCTGGCCAAAAGGGCACAGTACTGCACTCTCCAAAGAGCTTCGAAGAGAGTTGTGGAAAGAGAGTGGGAGTTCGAGTTCGAGGGAGAGCGGAGCGGAGCGGAGGAGAGGAGAGAGCAGCTACCATCACTAGCGGTTTCTTCGGCATTGCTGTCTTCAGTTACCAAGCGAACCTCTAAGCGCGAGGTGGTTTTTTGAAGCTCCGCCAAGGGAATTGTGACGAAAAGCGCTTGGGTAGTGCGCACGCATGCGCAAAGCCAACGAAAAGAAAGAAAGTGCGCACAGAAATATAAAAACAAACAAATCGCGCTACGGGAAGTCGAGAATTGTTATTTCGTTGCTCAAGTGAGTAAGGCAAAAACAAAACAGCACGACGTGAGAGAAGAGAGCGAAAAGAAGTGTGCCAAGCGCGAAAAAAAACGTACATATTCAAAAAAAAAAGAAAGAAAAGAAATCAAAGTCAAATAAGAAGAATCGGGGCTCCGAAAAAGAATACGCACAGCAATTCTTCGACGCCTACGCAGAAGCTTTCTTCTTTCAACGAATGTGATTCATGCCGCATTTCACTGTGGCAACTAATTTGCTAATTTATTTAGCAGAATATTTACATGTTGTATTTTAGTTTTTTTAACAGTGGAGTTTATGTATGTTTTTTTTTATACCTTGAACTTGATCTGTGAGCACATTCAACTCTTACAACCTGTTTGCAACAACAACAAGCCACAGCAGGAACAACAACAAGTTTTGTAATTGCCATTGACTAAAACAATAACAAAAACAAAAACGCAACATCAGTAACAGGCTCTAATAGTTACCAGACTTTGATTATGCAAAGATTGGCAAGAGAAAATGCATTTCCTCTCTCTCTCGGTTAGCTTTATCTCACTGATAAGGTTAATAAGGAAAATCACATGTGTTCCCTAAGAATTGAAAAAGGAAATGATTTTCCGCCACTTCAAAGATATTCAAAGATTTAATTTTGTATAATTTTGAGGTTTTAAATACTTTGCCTGCCACTTAACAACACATAGTTTTCTAGCAAGGGCAGTTTATGCTAGGGAAGTACCACTGTAGCTGCGCAAACTGGTTGCAAGTGAGAGGACTACGTGTGAGTGAATGTGTTAGGGAATTTGTGAGTGTGCATCACAATTGTTGCATGCGGCTCGACCGGGAGTGAAAAGTTGCTAGCTGCTGCTTGTTTTTTCAGTTTTGTTTATAACAATTGTTTTTGTATCGCTGCCCAGTAAAGTTTTATAATAGAGCGGGAGATTTCACTTTTATGCGGGAGGCCCCCTATCCAAACATGCCCCATCACACTTTCCCGCTCCAAAACAATCCATGCCACTTATTTACATTCCGAAACACTGGGTGCAACACGTGACGCGAGATTTTTGGAAAATCAGATAAAATATCACTGGGAGAAATAGTGGAGCTTGATGGCAAAGTACAACTTTAATATACAGCGAAACTGTAGACCAATTTATAGACGGAAATGTATGTTTTTCAGTGCAAAACGTAAATCTACGTAGTGACGAAGCGCATTGCGTTAGATGAAGTAGTACTACTATAAATTATCCAGACTAGAAATTTAAATTAATAAAAATACTCCGAATGCGATACAAAAATTTTAAACAATTTGTTGAATACTTTTTCTTAGAATTAAAAATGCCAAAATCTAAGTTACTAAGTTATTTATTAAACTGAGAAGCCAAAGAACCCTTTTCTTTCTTAACGAAAGCGGCATTGTTTGCATTACCCATTGGTTACCTAGATTTATCGATCACGATCATCTGGGATCGTAATACTTCACAGAGTTGAGGGAATCCAGCCAAATGCACGCATAACAAATGCAAGTTACGAAATCGACGCGATACGATCGTGATCAAAATATTGGGCATGAAAATCGCACCCTATAACCCGATTACATACGAAATGTCAGTGCCACTTTTCATGACATGTGCCCACTTTTTTCACTTCACCCATTCCCTTAAAACTCACTTCTTTAACCCAAAAATAATGTAATTGTCATTGCAGCCACGTTCCAGCTGAAATCAGTGACCTATATCTATATACATAAAGTACATAAAGTAGACACCCCCTAACTGAATCCAAATCGCATCCCGACCGATCGGAGAAAATGAGCTCGGCGATCGTGGGAGCCGCCTCGGCCATTGGAGGAGCGGTGACGGCGGCCACCAGCAACAGTTGGTTCATCCCGATGCTGATGGCGGCGGTGGCCTACTTCCAGTACGAGGAGATCATCGATCCGGAGTCGAAGCCCAGCGATGTGGGCGGCGACGACATCCTCGACCATTATGACTTCATTGTGATAGGCGCGGGATCGGCGGGCGCCGTGGTGGCGAATCGATTGACAGAGGTGGAGAACTGGAATGTACTGCTGCTGGAGGCCGGTGGCGATGAAACGGAACTCACGGACGTCCCTTTGATGGCTGGCTATCTGCAGCTGTCCAAGATCGACTGGCAGTACAAGACGGAGCCATCGGGTACATCGTGCTTGGGTAAGTCTTTCTAATGAGTAAATCTCGTTGACTTAGTTGGCTAACTATCATATTTTGCAGCAATGCAAGGAGGTCGCTGCAATTGGCCCAGGGGCAAGGTGCTTGGCGGGAGCTCAGTGCTCAACTATATGCTGTATCTGCGAGGATCTAAGCATGACTACGACAACTGGGAGGCCATGGGCAACCCGAGTTGGTCGTATCGCGACGCCCTGTACTATTTCAAGAAGTCGGAGGACAACACCAATCAGTATCTGGCCAATACACCCTACCATGCCACCGGTGGCTATCTCACAGTTGGTGAGGCCCCCTATCACACACCACTGGCGGCCAGTTTCGTGGAGGCCGGCGTGGAGATGGGCTACGAGAACCGGGATCTGAATGGCGAGAAGATGACCGGGTTTATGATTGCCCAGGGCACAACACGACGCGGATCGCGATGCTCCACATCGAAGGCGTTCCTAAGACCGGCAAGATTACGTCCCAATTTGCATATCTCCATGAACTCGCACGTCACCCGCATCATGATCGATCCCGTGACGAAACTAGCCTTCGGCGTGGAGTTTGTTAAGGATCAGAAGCTCTACCACGTGAGGGCCACCAAGGAGGTGGTGCTATCCGGTGGTTCGGTCAATAGTCCGCAACTGCTGATGCTGAGTGGCGTGGGTCCGCGCAAGGAGTTGGCCAAACATCGAATACCGCTCATCAAGGAACTGAGTGTGGGCGAGAACCTGCAGGATCACATTGGTCTGGGCGGTCTGACGTTCCTGGTGAATCAACCCGTGTCCATTGTGGAGAATCGCTTCCACACCATGTCAACTGTGCTGCAATACGCTGTATTTGGCCAGGGTCCATTGACCATACTGGGCGGAGTGGAGGGTTTGGCCTATGTGAACACCAAGTACGCCAATAGCTCCTTGGATTGGCCAGATATTGAATTCCATTTCGTCTCCGGATCAACGAACTCGGACGGGGGATCGCAACTGCGAAAGGCTCATGGTTTAACTGAGGCCTTCTACAGAGCCGTCTTCGAGCCGATCAACAACCGAGACGCCTGGAGCATAATACCCATGTTGCTGCGACCGCGCAGCGTGGGAAGTATTCGGCTGAGGAGTGGAAACCCCTTCGATTACCCCTATATCTTTCCCAACTATCTGACGGATGACTTCGATATGAAGACCCTGATCGAGGGCGTTAAGATAGCGGTGGCGCTATCGCGAACGAAAGCCATGCAGCGATTTGGGTCAAGAATTTCGAGCATCCGCTGGCCGGGATGCGAACAAGTGCCACTCTTCACCGACGCCTTCTGGGAATGCATGGTCAGGCGGTATACGTCCACCATCTATCACCCGGTGGGCACCTGCAAGATGGGTCCCTACTGGGACAAGGATGCGGTGGTGGACGCCAAGCTGCGGGTCTACGGCATCCGAGGACTGCGCGTCATCGATGCCAGTATTATGCCCAAGTTGGTGTCCGCCAACACGAATGCGCCGGTGATTATGATCGCCGAGAAGGGCAGCGATATGATCAAGGAGTTCTGGATCAAGAACACCATCGTCTGAACGAAACTTACTTTGTAGCGTAGTTAGAGTATAGTTTTCTAGAGCTGATTTCTCAATAATCAGCACAGAAAAACTGTGTTTTATCCATTGAATGTATCTATCTGTATGTCTGCTAAACGTGAATGTGTAAATGCTTGAACTGAGTGTGATAGCCTGTGAGTGTTAAGATTAAGTGTCTGTGAGTGGTGTAAATGGTTTAGAAATAAAGCCCCAGCTGATGACCCATCCGAAATTATTTTATTAAACTCGAATTGTCCCTCGTTTTTTTTTTGAAGTATCTTATAAGCTCGCCCTTGTATTTATTTTAATAATATGTGAACGCAATAAACAATGAAAATACGGTCATTGCATGGCTTTTGTTAAATTGGTCAGGAAAAATTGACTTATCGTCCAAATTTCAGTTATCAGAAGTTATATTATTTTATAGCTTTGACGCTATCGATGATTGCTTTTTAAAACACGATTCGATAATTGGAGCACTGAAGATAAGTTACTAATATTGTTTAATAACCCAAAATATGATCTGATGGCAAGAGTGTGTTCTTTTTCATTGTACTATATGTGCATACATATCTGTAATAAAAACTCCCATACTAGTTAACTTTCTTAACGGCGCCACCTGTTGGCCGGGGCCTGAAGCTCGGGGCTATAAATATATATGGGCTTGGAATTGCATTTGTTTGCTTTCGTATTTTTATGGCCGGCAAACAGAAAGCAGCCCGAAAAATTAAATAAACGCGGGCAGAGTATACGTATATTTCGGTTCATATGCTCATCGTGCGCGACATTCTTTTAATTGTGCCCGAAATGCCGTGCCATACGCATCGCTTACTTACATTTGTGCTTTAAATCAGTTAAAAATGGGCGATCAGCGCGTACACAAACCGCGCACAGCGGAGATCAGAACCCTGCTCCTCAATAGGAGTTTGTGGCCACTGTTGATCCTGTTTATTGGGAGCATTACTCCTACATCGGTTGTGGCCCAATTGTTTGCGGTGGACAGCAGTGGCCTGGGCATTTCGCTGATGCAATCGGTGGCCATAGCTCTGAATGCGTCCAGCCTCGCGCTGGCCAACAACACCGCCTGGCCGCCGCAGCACGAGCCGCCGGAGGATCGGTCGGAGATGGAGCAGTATGACTATATAGTGGTGGGTGCAGGCAGTGCCGGTGCCATTGTGGCCAGTCGCTTGAGTGAGCTGTGCCAGTTGAAGGTGCTGCTGCTGGAGGAGGGACAACTACCGCCGCTGGAATCGGAGATCTTTAGCCTGACCGCGGCACTGCATCATGACGAGCGGTACATGTACCTGGAGGAGGCTGTGCCCAATCCGCAATGCTGCCAGGCAATGGCGACCACGCACGGCTGCGTCTGGTGGCATGGACGCATGATGGGCGGCGGTGGCGCCATCAATGGCAATATCTACATACCCGGCAGTCGGGATAACTTCAGGCGCTGGAACTCAACGGGCTGGGACTGGACGCAGGTCCAGCAGACCTACGCTCGTCTGCAGCAGCGCCTGAACCCCTCCTACCTGCAACCAAATGCGCTCAACTTGAAGTTGGCCAACCTCATATACGCCGGCGCTGCCGAACTGGGTGTACCGCGGATGAAACAGCCCCTTGTAGCGGGTGCCACGTTCGGTTACACGCATCATGTGCCCGTGACCGTCAACCAAGGACGCAGGGCCAGCAGCGGTCGTTTGTACTTGGCCAACGATCAAGTTAATAGAAGGGGCAACCTAAAGGTAATCCGAGGAGCACAAGTGCAGAAGGTGCTACTCAATGCGAACGGAACCCGAGCAACGGGCGTGACTTACACCCTAAATGGTGTGGAACACACGGCGATAGCCTCGGGAGAAGTTGTCCTGAGTGCAGGTACGCTCAATTCCGCCAAGTTGCTCCTGCTTTCGGGCATCGGTCCGCGGGAGGAGCTGCAGCGATGGAACATAACCACGTACCAGGACCTGCCAGTGGGTCGACATCTGCAGGATCACGGCATGATGCCGCTGTTCCTGCTCTTCGGCGCGAATTGCGCCGTCAACAGCACACGGGATGCCACCGAGGATCCCTATGCTCCCGTATCGGTCGCAGAGTATCTGCTGGACAATCAGCAGGGTCCTTTGGCCAGTGGCTTCTACATGATGGGCTACATCAATTCCAGTGCGCCGAGCAGCAGTCGCGGTGAACCCGATCTGCATGTGGTGGCCCACACGCTGTTGCCCAAGGGAAGCACCGGTAGCTTTGGCTACCTGGGCTTTCGCCCGGAATTGGTGCAGGCTCAGCAGGATGTCTTGCAGCAAGCAGATGTACTGCAAATCATGGGCTCCCTACTGCGTCCCCAGTCGCAAGGCAGAGTGCGTCTATCGAGCACGAATGCCACCGATCAGGCAAAGATCGAAAACCACTATGGCGAGGCTCTGCAGGATCAGCAGACGCTGCTCCGCTATGTGCGATATATTCAGAAGTTGAGCAATACCCGATCCTTTCGTCGATGTGGCCTGCGACTTTGGCTGCCGCCCCTCGCCGAATGCGATGCACTGGCTCCCGATTCCGATGACTACTGGTTGTGCTACATCAGATACTTCTATGTGGGTGCCTGGCATTCCGTGGGCACTTGTCGCATGGCTCCGAGGAAGCAGGGAAATTCTGGGGAGGATGGCGGCGTGGTGGACGAAAGACTGAGAGTTCACGGGGTCAAGGGTCTTCGTGTGGTGGATGCCAGCATCATGCCGGAGTTGCCGGCGGGCAATACAAACGGACCCGCCATGATGATTGGCGAAAAGGGGGCACAAATGATTCTCGACGATCGGGAGGCAGATAACGAGGTGGTACAGGAGTGCTGATCTTTTATAATATGTATTACAACGTTAAGAACACTGCAAATGAGTTTGGATGTGTTTGTATTAAAATTTAAAATATAACTTTTTTTTTGTTCTACTTTTGTTTGTTTCATCATAGAGTTTTGAAAAAAAAATGTCAAAAATTTTCACTTTTAATTTGACATCCAGATAAATTGTAAATTTCATTACGAACTCAACGAGGTATGACATTCCATATTTGGACCAATATTTCGAATGTTCTGATCAAAATACTGCTTTTTATAACGCAGAAACACAGAAAACCGATTTTCGGCCAAAATCCAAATATCATCATCAAAAATTGGAAAAATTTTGAAAAAAAAATTAATTTTTTTTGGTAAACACAGTTTGATGGGAAATTTTATTACGAATTTAACGAGATATGACATTCCATATTGGGACCAATATTTCGAATGTTCTGATCAAAATACTGCTTTTTATAACGCAGAAACACAGAAAACCGATTTTCGGCAAAAATTCAAAAATCATCATCAAAAATTGCAAAAAAATTTGAAAAAAATTAATTTTTTTTAGAAAACACAGTTCGATTGGAAATTTAATTACGAACTCAATGAGGTATGATATTCCATATTTGTACCAATATTTTGAATGTTCTAATCAAAATACTGATATGATAGTACGTAAATTCGAGTGGTAAAATATAATATAATAAAATATAATATAATAAAATATAATATAATAAAATATAATATAATAAAATATAATATAATAAAATAATAGTGGTAAAATATTCTTAGCAAAAATGATTGCTTTTCTAGCTTCTAAACTACACTAACAATTTTTGCGCACAAATGTTAATTTGATTCTCATTAATAATATTTAGATCTTGGAGTAAAGGTTAAAGTCTGCACAGCTTTCGAACCAATTAACAAATTGCTAATTAAATATACCCGTACAATTGGCCATATGAACAAGCACTTTTTAATTGCCTAAATGCGAACTCAGTTGGCTTTCAATACACGAGTTTATGATCTTCGCCCTTATCGCATTTTCCGCTGTTTGTTTTCACTTTTTGAATGCTGTTTTCTTTTGGTCAGCCCATTTGTTTATGGTCGTGCGGGGGGTAAAGCTATAAATAATATCCATTGTTTTGTATCAAGACGATATATATTATATATTATATTCTTTTGTGAATTAAGACGAAACACTAAGCAATACAGATTACAGATTTTATGGCAAAAGGAACTTTAGTTAAGGTAGCATTTCTGTGTTTGCTGTTTTCTTTTGCAGACCAGTGTTCTCCATGGAGCAACTGGGATTGCAGAAGTCAGTGTCTTGCATGTTGGTCAATGCACTCACAGAAATAACGTATTTTGGTGGATCAGCAGAATGGACTTTAGCTGGAATCAGCAGTTTCGCTGGAGTACAGGAAAATAGTTCCGCCGAAACTCACTCAGTCAGTCAGTGTATTTTCACGATGTCGGCGATCAACACGTTTGTGGCCATGTGGCGGTTCTTGCTGACCCTCGGCCCCTCGGCCATGATCATCCTGCTCCTGAACCGAGGCATCTTGGAGCAGCGGCCGGACATTGTGGACGAGCAGCATCGCGTTCGCTCCATACACATCGAAGATCTGCGTGAATCCTACGATTTTATTGTGATTGGCGGCGGTTCGGCGGGTTGTGTGTTGGCCGCCAGACTCTCGGAGAATCCGGAATGGAGTGTTCTCCTCTTGGAAGCTGGCGGGGATGAGCCACTGCTCATCGATTTGCCGCAATTGTATCCGGTGTTCCAGCGCAGTCCGTGGGACTGGAAGTACCTGACCGAACCATCGGATCGATACTGCCTGGCCATGGAGGATCAACGCTGCTTTTGGCCGAGGGCCAAAGTGCTGGGCGGCTGCAGTTCCATCAATGCCATGATGTATATACGCGGCAACAGGCGGGACTACGATCACTGGGCGGAACTGGGCAATCCCGGCTGGAACTATGCCAATGTGCTGCACTATTTCCGCAAGCTGGAGGACATGCGGGTGCCTGGATTCGAGCATAGTCCGTACCATGGACATGGTGGTCCCATTTCCGTTGAAAGATACAGGTGAGTTGCAAATACTGAGCAAATACTGAGCAGTCGCAGTTTTCAGCGGCACTTCTTTGCAGATTCCCCTCGCCGCTACTGGACATTTTCATGCGGGCTGCCCAACAGCTGGGCATGGTTAATGCCGAGGGCGACTTCAATGGTCGATCCCAGACGGGATTCGCTCCGCCACATGGCAGCCTTCGCGATGGACTGCGTTGCAGTGCCAATAAGGGATACATTCGCCGGAGCTGGCAGCGTCCCAACTTGGACATCGTACTCAAGGCATTTGTGGAGCGCATTGTGATCGATCCGCAATCCCATCGAGCAGCCGGCGTGATCTTCGAGTACGGCCTGCTGAAGCACACGGTCAGAGCCAGCAGGGAGGTGATCCTGTCCGCGGGATCCTTGGCCAGTCCGCAGCTGCTGATGGTCAGTGGTGTGGGGCCGCGGGAGCAACTGGAGCCACTTGGCATTCCGGTGGTGCAGCACTTGCCCGGCGTGGGTGGCAATCTGCAGGATCACATCTCCACCTCGGGCGCCATCTACACATTCGACAGTGGACAAGACCGCCATCTGTCGTTCATTGTGCCCGAAATGATGAATGAGCAGGCGGTGGAGGATTTTGTTCGGGGATCGGATAGCTTCTTCTACGCCATGCCCGTGAGCGAGGTGATGGGCTTCATTAGCACTCGCTATCAGGATCCCCGCCAGGATTGGCCCGATGTCCAGATCTTCATGGGCAGCTACGGCTATGGAGCCGATGGCGGAATGATTGGACGCCGTGGAGCTGCCATCACATTGGACAACTATGCCGAGGCATTCGAGCCGATGATCTACCAGGATTCCTTTGTGATCGCCCCACTGCTGATGCGTCCACGCTCCCGGGGATACCTACAGTTGCGCTCCGCCGACCCGAAGGTGCATCCCCTCATCCATGCCAACTACTATGACGATCCGCACGACATGGCCGTGATGGTGGAGGGCCTGAAGCTGGCCCATCGTCTCACCCAAACGCCGGTGATGCAAGCGCTGAATGCCACCATGAACATCTACGAGTGGCGCAATTGCCCGGAGGTGGAGTACCTCAGCGATGCCTTCTGGGAGTGCCTGGCCCGGTTCTACTCCCAGACGATCTACCATCCGGTGGGCACCTGCAAGATGGCACCAGCCTCGGATCCCGGCGGTGTCGTAGATCCCCGATTGCGGGTGAGAGGCATGCGTGGATTGCGGGTCATCGATGCCAGTGTGATGCCCACTATTCCCACGGGCAACACGAATGCTCCGACTTTGATGCTGGCGGAGAGGGGAGCGGACATCATCAAGGAGGACTGGCATCACTACCGAGATGGTGGTTGGGGTTAGCTCAGTACTACGATGTCAGCATTCCCTTTGTACTTTAATTTAAAGCAATAAACTAATGGTTAAACACAACAACTTAGACTCGCCACAAAAAAGTGCGACTTGCGCAATAAGAGAACCTCTAAAAAACACTCGTTCATGAGAAGGTATTTATGAAAATGATAGGAAAACTATATGGCAACCTAGCTAAGCCCTTCGAGAACAATTCAATGAAATGCATGCCTGGCTAATGGCACATTGAATTGTTTCATTTTTGCCTGGGAGTCAACGAGTGCAATCCATATATCAATTGAAACTAACCATATATAATGGAGCACCATTCATTGTTGTCATTCCGCAGGTCAGCTAATTTGCTTTGGTAATGATCTTGGCATTCATTTGACTCTGGATGCACTTGCTGCAGTTTGTTTCCCTTTGCAATTCAATGCATTGCATTTCCCATTTATGTTGTGCGCTGTGTTTTCGAAGTGTGAGAACTTGACAGCGTTCTGAACTTTCGCAATCTGGCGCAGTGATTACCTATGATTGTGTATTCCGGTATAGTTTTTTTGAGTGGCGAGCATATTAGTTTTGTGATTGACTAGCTTTCATAACTTAGCTTTATGATAAAACCCTATTGCATATTTTCCTTTTCATTAATATAACTATTTTCCTCAAACGTTTTGGAGTAATTTCTATCTAATATTTTGTAGTTACAAACGTTTTAGAGTCTAATTTCTATCAAATATTTGGTAGCTACAAGGAGTATCTTTGAGTTTCATTCATGCTGCATGGAAGCATTGTTCTCAATCGTTTTCGGTCCGTAATTTATGAGCGGCCACTGAACTTAAATGGCAAATGGCAGCGCGAGCTTACGAGTTTTACCAGTTTGAGTGTCTCAGTGGGCCATGGCTTTGCTTTGGGCCGCAAATCGGAAGAGGTTTTCGAGACTTTTCATGCGAGTGCGCGGCGATTGTGCTGCTCAGTCCACGTCCGCCACTGCTCGCCAAATGACGCAAATGCCGCTCCAACTGCTGTCCCCCAAGTGCATCCTGCTCCTGGCGCTGCTGCTCCTGCTGGACTCCAGTCGGGCCAGACCGCAGCAGTTCCTCCTCGCAGAGGATCTGCTAACTGGAGCGGGAGCGGGTACGGATACGGGAACTGCCACTGCAAGCGGCACCGGATTTGGAGATGATCGAGTGCCCATCAACGATCCATCGGGTAAGTTTTAGGTTCTTACAAAAAAGTTAAACAAACCATCTTCAATCCTTGAAATACTACTTATACTAATAGTTCTACACAGGAAGTACAAGATACTTCAAACTTTGAAATTCAAAAGATGCAGTTTCCACCATTCAGCATTGCTCCATAACCATTTCAACTATTTGTTTCAACTCAATGAAGTGGTTTCCTTAGTTTATTTGGTTTAAGTTTAAGTTTCCTAAGTTTTGCTAGTTTAAGTTTAAGTTTCCTATGTTTACACAGCTCAAAGTTGCACTTTTCTTAAAGATCTGATATTTGTTTTTATAGATCTGAGTGCTGGTTTGAATTTGGCGCCCGTCGGCAGTCTGATTGCGGCAGCAGCGAATGCCGTGCCCCCCGCCCCCGTTCAGTTTATTCGCACGGCCATGAACAGCGGGCTCTGACCGCCAGGTGGCGCTAACCTGAATTATAATTGTCTCTAATTTTTAAGCGCCTTTTCGGGCACCACTTTTAATTACTTTGTTAAGCTGCATTTTTTGTTTTCTTTTTTTTTTTCTTTTTTTTTTAAATGCTTTTTATTAAGCTGAATTGCTTTAGTTTTGTGTGTGTTTGTGTGGAGCCAAGTGCTATAAGTGACTTTATATACTCGTTTAATCTGGTTACGACTTTTGCGGAGCGATAAAATGTGTGCAGTTTGGTGCTCAGTTTTAAACGATATTGTTCTTATCTAAATGTGTTATCATGGCAATCTCTGTCACGTTACTGCTTTTTTTATCTAACTCGGCTGCAGCTCTTAAATGGCAAAACCATTCGAAGATAGTAAAATTGAAATGCTAAAGATTTTCATAACAATTTTAAAACTTAATCACATCTTGGTTTGATTTCAGAAATATACATTTTTCACACATAAATTAGTATTAATACTATATTAAAATATTTTATAACTGTTTGCTTGTACATATATTATGAAAAAATGCCAATTGCATCCAGAATGCGATTGCAATCAGAAAATATACTACGTAATTGGAAGAAAGTAGTGCATATAAGCGATGAACTCATTTCGATTGCGATTCTGGTTCTCATCATGATGATGCCGACTCACACACAGAGAAATATCTGTGCACTACTAACAATTACTTATAACGTTTAAGAATCCACTCTTTATAAATTAAAAATAAAAAAATATTTCCACTCGCTCAAAAGACAAACAAAGAAGCTTTCGATAAGCAGGAAAGTAAGTACGAACTTTTTACAGTTTTCACATTGATTAAAGTTTTACAGAGCTGCTAAGAAAGTCTAAAGATATTTTCAAACAGTTTTTAAATGTTTGTTGCTCTCATTAACATTTTGTATTTTCTGCTTGTGCATTGAAAAATGAAATTATTCACCATTATATGTATATATGATGACTGAGTCAACGTCCGCGGGGGGAGGCTGCACTGTACCCGCTTATCAGATCCGCGGCTATAAAAGCGAATCTTCAGGCGCGACTGCGCCGCAGATACAGATGAAACCGGGTCCAAACCAGAGGCAATCGCAAAAGCAATCGCAATCGCAATGTCACTAGACGGCGGCCAGAATCTCAACATGGATGCGGCGGCCAGTGGCCCAAATCCGTGTGGATCCGGTAGTACGCCAGCAGCAGGAGCAGCACCTGGCATTGGATTGTGGGGTGGCATGATGACCGTGCTGGTGCAAACCCTTCTGTCCTCGCAGTGCCTCATTTCGCCCGCCAGCCAGTGGCCAGTGGACTATGCCGGCGATTTGAGTCAACCCTATGACTTTGTGGTCATTGGCGCTGGATCGGCGGGCTCTGTGGTGGCCAGCCGGCTGAGCGAGAATCCCGACTGGAAAGTGCTCGTCCTGGAGGCGGGCGGAGATCCGCCCATCGAATCTGAGGTGAGTCCACTTACTATCACTTACTAGCTAACTAAATCTTTCCACTCTTGAGCTTTGTCAACCACTCACCCCGTTAGTAAACAAAGTCGTAAGCTACTTCATACCATAAAATAATAGTAGGCTATATTATATTACATTTTGTATTGCAATCAAAGCTTTTTTTCTATCTACAAAGTTAAAAGTTTCTCAAACAGGAGGTAATGATTATTGATAATTATAGCATTCTTCAAAGCAGCAAGTGCAATTTTAGCCAAAACCTCAATTCAGCTTTATGTCTATAAGTATGCAATAAGAAGAAACTAATATATATATATCTATTATACATTTGCCATATCTTGCAGTTGCCGGCGCTTTTCTTTGGGCTGCAGCACACGGAGTTCACGTGGAACTACTTCACGGAGCCCAGCGAGGAGGCGTGCCAGGGAATGAAGGATGGCCGCTGCTACTGGCCACGTGGCAAGATGCTGGGCGGCTCGGGAGCAGCCAATGCCATGCTGTATGTGCGTGGCAATCGCCGGGACTTCGATGGCTGGGCGGCCATGGGCAGCACGGGCTGGAGCTATGACAAGGTGATGCCATTTTTCGAGAAGTCCGTCACGCCCCAAGGCAATGCCAGCCATCCCAAGGGTTATGTAACCCTGCAACCCTTCCAGCGACAGGACAATGCCATACACCAAATGATCATCGATGGGGGGCGCGAGTTGGGTCGCCCCTATGTCGAGCGCTTCCAGGAGGGCAGTGAGACGGGCTATGCCCATGTGCCGGGCACGGTGAGAGATGGTCAGCGGATGAGCACGGCCAAGGGCTATTTGGGTGCCGTCTCCCGAGCTCGTGCCAATCTGCATGTGGTCAAGAATGCGCTGGTCACCAAACTGCAGTTCGATGGCGATACGGTGACGGCCGTGAACTTCGAACGAGCTGGTGTGAGCCATCGAGTGCAGGTGACCAAGGATGTGGTGATCTCGGCCGGCGCCATCGATTCACCAGCGCTGCTCCTGCGTTCCGGCATTGGACCCAGTCGGCAGTTGGAGCAGTTGGGCATACCCGTGGTATTGAATATGCCCGGCGTTGGACGCAATCTCCAGGATCATGTGCTGGTGCCTGTCTTTTTGAAACTGGACGAGGGTCAAGCGGAGGCCCTGACGGAGAAGGGCGTGCTGGATGGCATCTATCAGTACCTAATCCATCGCACCGGACCGCTGGCCACGCACAGCACCGCCTCCCTGGTGGCGTTGATAAACACGAATGCGAGTAGTGATAGTGTCTATCCGGATACGGAGAACCATCACCTGTTCTTTCAGCGAGCGAATCACGCTGCGCTGGAACTCTTCACCAAGGGTCTGTCCTTCCAGGACCAGTATATAGACGCGCTGCAAGGATATCTCAAGGACTCCCACTTGCTGTGCGTTTTCATACTACTCTCACATCCAGTGGCCAAAGGGGAATTGCACTTGAAGAGCACAGATCCCCGGGAAGCGCCCATCCTAACCAGTAACTATCTAACGGAATCGCAGGATGTGGCCACATTGATGCGTGGCATACGCTACATTGAGTCCCTCGAGCAGACGAAAGCATTCCGGGATCACCTGGCCGAGATGGCCAGGATTCCGATAGCCGAGTGCGATCACATAGAGCCGTACCGCAGTGAGGAGTACTGGCGCTGCTATGCCAGGTACTTCACCGTCACCTGCTACCATCAATCGGGCACCGTGAAGATGGGACCCGACTACGATCCCGAGGCGTGTGTGGGTCAGCGCTTGAAGGTGCACGGGCTGGAGAACCTCCGGGTGGCGGATGCCAGCATAATGCCAGCGGTGGTCAGTGCCAACACGAATGCGGCCACGGTGATGATTGGCGAGCGGGCGGCCCACTTCATCCGGGAGGATTACGAGGGCGAGTCACTCGGCGCCAACGGTGGCATCTGGGTGCCGCACATGCATGCGGATGACTTCTAGTTTGAGCATTCCACACACAGCCCTCTGCTCGATTGGCAA
The DNA here is from genome assembly GCF_016746235.2 of Drosophila teissieri. Classification (NCBI taxonomy): domain Eukaryota; kingdom Metazoa; phylum Arthropoda; class Insecta; order Diptera; family Drosophilidae; genus Drosophila; species Drosophila teissieri. The sequence continues at coordinate 13,467,051 of NC_053034.1, forward strand.
GTTGTCAACAACAAGCTGTTGATATCCACACAAAATACATCCACTTAAATCTGTAGATTTCAACACAATTTGGTTTTTCAAATCATGTTAGTTACTACACTACAAAAATAAGAGAAATCCAGGCTTAACTTAATTCTGGAATGCATATTTATAGAATGTTATGCAAGCATTTATCTATTAACTTTTTTTTGTTATCGTTTAAGTATTAGTAATTTAATAGAGCTTTTTTGTTTTCAATTATTATAAAATATATATAAAATATATATATATAAACTTTGTTTATAAGGTAATGGGTTCTATAAAGTTCATAACTGAAGCCAAGTAATGAAGTTCATCAGCTGGCTTCCAAATGCAGATAGTTAACCTGTTAACTGAATTCAGAACTGAATAGTTATTCAAAAGGCAATCTTTAACTAATTTAGAACACTGTGGAAGAAACTGATATATTATATAAAAATCAGATTATAAACCCCCCCCTAAAAACTAATATAATATATAAAAATCAGATTCTAAACCCCTCACCATTATTAAGATGTTTAGCATATATTTTAGCCCAAACTTGACCCACAAACCCACAGAACAGGTTCTCGCTGGCGATACCTCAACAAAAACATAACCTGTCCTTATCAGCTGGAAACAAAAAAAGGGAAAAAGAAGAATGAAACCAGCCAAAAACACGGCCACCAACGAGCATAAAGATAACCGAGTGCAAAGCTGGGCAGGCTCTAGATTCTCCAATCTCCAACCTCTAATCTCGATTCTCGATTCACGATTCTCGATTTTGGGTGGCTTCCATGGGTCGCTGCGGGTTTATCACACCTCGGCTAGCTAATCTTCGAGTGATAAGGGGAGTGCCGCGCAGCTGCTGAAGGCGGAAGGTGCGTCTAATTTATATGTATATACACACATGTATATATAACATATATAGGTATATAGGTATATATGCCAAACACCTAGGTACGGCTATATGTATACACATACGACTGGAAGCGAAATGCAAATGTCTCCGAGTGATATTGTTGTTTGTTGATTTACGGACGCCGATGGCATACGAAAAGCATTCGCTGCCCGGCCGTACAAATTCCGGTTGAAAGCCGGCCCCGTAGAACAGTTGCCGTCGAGCGGAGAGAGCGTTCGCACGTGTGCCGCACTTGGATTACGGATTTCGGAGTCGAGGATTACCGCAGGAGCACCGCAGGATAATACAGAGCACAGCCAGTGGGTATCCCTTGGAGTTTCAGTGCATATCAGTAGTTGCCAGGATTATTTGAAGTGTTTTATTTGGAAATTTTAGGACAAACCATCGGACTTCTAAAGCAGATAGATTATTACACATAATTTCAGAAATCCTTGGCAAAGAAAAGGAATTTCTATTGTTTGTTTGCTAAGCCAGGAGCTGTTTTTCAATTATATATTGTTTAAGAATAACTTTAAAAAAGTTTTTCAATTATATATTGTTTAAGAATAACTTTAAAAAAGTTTTTCAATTATATATTGTTTGAGAAAAAGTTTAAAAAAGTTCTTATACGTGTCTTATTCCTTTTTAAATATTTTCTATCTTTTTTTATGTTTTTTCCAAAAACCTTTTGGGATTATTTTTCACTTTTTACAATTACAATTACTTTTTACTTTACAGGAAGTTTAAAAAAGTTTATATACGTGTCTTATTCCTTTTTAAATATTTTCTATCTTTTTTTATGTTTTTTCCATACACTTTTTGGGATTATTTTTCACTTTTTACACATTTTTCACTTTTTTTCACTTTTCACTTTTTTTTACATTTTTTTAATATTTTTTAGCCCACTTAAAGGACTTTTTCGAGCACCACAATGGAGTTCCTGAGCGCCCAGTGCGCTGCCCGTTCGGCGGGTCCGGCGAACACGCTGATGTCCTTGCTGCTGTCCACGCTGATCGCCAAGTACTGCGATCTGAGTGGCCAGAATCAGTGGCCGGAGGACAAGGGCGACTGGCTGGAGCAGGCTGGTGGCTTCCAGCATGACTACGACTTCATTGTGATTGGATCGGGCAGTTCGGGCGCCGTGGTGGCTGGGCGACTGGCCGAGGTGAAGAAGTGGAAGGTGCTGCTGCTGGAGGCCGGCGGCGATCCGCCAATTGAGACGGAGTTCGTGGCCTGGCACATGGCCACGCAGTTCTCCGAATGGGATTGGCAGTACCACTCGAAGCCGAACGGACGTGCCTGCATGGCGATGGAGGGCGAGAGTTGCCACTGGCCGCGGGGCAAGATGTTGGGCGGCACGAACGGCATGAATGCCATGATCTATGCCCGGGGCACGCGCAAGGATTTCGATGACTGGCAGGAGCGGGGCAATCCCGGTTGGGGCTACGACGCGGTGCTGGAGCACTTCCGCAAGGCCGAGGATCTGCGCTCCACGCGACCGGACTACAAGGCCGGTGATCATGGCGTCGGTGGACCCATGGGACTCAACAATTACGTGAGCGACAACGAGTTCCGCACCACAATACGCGCCGGCATGCAGGAGATGGGCTACGGCAGTGCGCCGGACTTCACCGAGGGCTCGTTCGTGGGCCAAATGGACATCCTGGGCACTCAGGATGGCGGTCGTCGCATCACCACCGCCCGCTCTCATCTCAAGAAGCACACGCCCAATCTGCACATCCTGCGCCACGCCCACGTGAAGAAGATCAATCTGGATCGCAACAACCGAGCGGAGAGCGTGACCTTTGTGCACCGCGGCAAGAAGGAGTACACGGTCAAGGCCAGCAAGGAGGTCATCGTGTCCGCCGGCGCCATTGGCTCACCACAGATCCTGCTGCTCTCAGGTGAGTTGATATTGTTGATATTATCATAAGAATATTTGGTTTTTCACAAGTAACATATCCGCAACCTTCAAAGATATCACTAAACCCCTAAATATTAACGAGCTCAACTTATTTGTTGATGGCATAAATAATGCAGATAAGTGAAAGCCAGCTTAAAACCTATATTTTTTGATAACATATATATCTTTTTGGATATCCTATTATTCATTTGATAATTTGCTGGCAACTGCTAGTTTGAAATAAGGAAATATAGAAACATGATAGCAAATGTAGATTAGAGGTTCTCTCGGTGCACAAGATATACATCTATCCTTCAATCCCACTTTAAGCCCCTAAATCTTGTTGACTTTGGTTTTAGCTTCTGTTTCTGTTGGTTGCATCCAAAAGCCAGTGAAGACTTTTGATAAGCGCGGATCGGGCGACGATTAGATAGCCGGAATACGATATCAGACCCAAGCAACGGAGCCTCTTGTCGATGAGATGTCAATGTCAAATCGTCAAATCGCAAGGTCGAGCAAGGTCAAGCGATTATGTCTGTCCGATCGGGCAGGGATTGTAAAACTATGTATGGAAAATAACGCCCTAGCGAGATATAACAAAATCTTTTACGATTGTGCGCTACGGTACTTCCCCTTTAAGTAGCGAGCACCATAAATTTACCAGCTGGCGAGTTCTAGACTTTATGTGTGGTATTTCATCATAGTTAAAGTTCACAAACCTGCAACGAAATAGAGTAAAAAAAACAGTTAGTGAAATTGTTTAAGCGGAATATTTAGAGAAAATCTTCTTGAAGAACAAGTTCTAATAGACTTTTCATAAAATTCACATGAATTTTAACTAAAATAGGACAGGTTTTTGAGTTGAACTTAGGAACAGGTTTCTCTATGTCTAACAAACATTCTAAACAAGAAATACGCAGTAGAATATACATACAGCTGCTTATGATGATACACCGAAACTAATTAGGCATTTGAGAGTTTATATAAATATAATATATTTATAAATGTTATATATATCTAATCTTATCTTATTTTCCCAGGCATCGGACCCGCGGAGCACTTGAAGAGCCTGGGAATCCCCGTGAAACTGGACCTGCCCGTGGGCGAGAACCTCAAGGATCACGCCAGTCTGCCGGTGATCTTCCAGATCGACAAGTCCACCGCCCGCAAGCCCACCGAGGAGGAGCTGGTGGACGCCATGTACAACCTGCTGATGGGTCGCTACAGCAAACTGCTGCACCACGAGGCCACCGCGCTGACGGGCTTCATCAACACCACCTCGATTGAGGGACCCAATCCGGACATCCAGACCACCAACTTCTTCAGCCTGATGCAGAGTCCGGAGCTGAAGGGTTATGTGGCTGCCACCGGATTCAATGAGCGCGTGGCCAAGAGCATCTTGTCCGCCAACCAGGAGACCAATACCTACATTACCTATTTGCTGCATCTGAAGCCCTTCTCGGCGGGCAGTCTGACCCTGCAATCTGCGAACTACTTGGATGCTCCCATCATCGATCCCGGCTATATGACCGATGAGCGCGACGTGGACACCTACATCAGGGCCTTGAACATCTACAAGAACCTGCCCAACACCAAGGCGTTCAGTGAGCGGGAGGCCGCACTCCACCAGCTGGATTTGGAGGCCTGCAATGGCCTGACCTATCAGTCGGATGACTACTGGCGCTGCTACATCCGCCACATGACCACCACCGTTTACCACCCAGTGGGCACCACTCGCATGGGCCCGTCCACCGATGCCACTGCCGTGGTGGACCCACAACTGCGGGTGCATGGCGCCAAGGGATTGCGGGTTATTGATGCCAGCATTATGCCCGACATTGTGGGCGCCAACACCAATGCCGCCTGCATCATGATCGGCGAGAAGGGGGCGGACATGATCAAGGCGGAGTATCTGGGCGGCCAGCACACCGAGCTCTAAGCTCAGCGATATTTTACGATATAGGCTTTAAATATTTGTCACATTTTTTTTTGTTATAATAAATATATGCTTCTTACATATAATTACAAGTTTGAATCATCTTCTCATCTAAAACTATTATCTTTTCATTTATAAAGTTATTAACATGAGTTTCTGAGTTTCTACATGCTTATCTACGTTTCCTGGATTTTCTACACGCATGCCTTACATTTTTGTACCTTTTGGTTGGCGTCCTAACTAAAATGTACAGTGGCTGCCAAACTGTCTTGAGCTTCCAACAACTTACGTTTGTCCTTAATGTTTTTCTTAGAATAAAGCATTCAAGCTAGCTTGGCATTACTTTTTTTTTTAAGTTTTATTACCAAAAAATGCCTGCCAATTTAATGTTGGCTGTAAAATTCGATTGGCAAAATGATTTATCTGGCAAATGCGAAAACCGCACCATCAGCATTAAGTGGCGATTGTATTGAATCTCAGCGATACTTGATGGTCGGCCTGGTTAGCTACGTTTTGCTTTTGATTGACAGCTTTCACTTTTCATTTTTATTTGGAACTATGTATATATATATATATATATATAATTTTTCGATTTTTCGACCAGCAAATTGCCGCTCATTGCGGACAACTCATTATCTATGCCCGGCGACCAACGCAATATGTATATTATTTCCAGGCGCCGCGAAGCGTGCCAGTTTTTCAGTTTTTGTTTGAGCATTTCGGTTTTCATCTAATGCCTGGCGCTGCATACCAAGCTAAACGCAATTAATTGTTGGCCAAGTGCTGTTGGCCACCAAGTGGGTGGACGCCGCGTAATTGTATAATAGAAGTGTTAGGGAAACGCCAATTAGCGGAAGGCAGATGAGATATACAAGTTAATCAATAACTTTATTTAAACAAGTTGCAAGTCCTTACTAATTAATTGAAAAGGTTTAAGTTGCATGTACACCATGGTATTGATATGACATGAAATGGCATTAAGATATCTTGTTAGCCATAAACACTTCACTTTACAAATTGAACTCCATCAAATGGAAAGACATATCCGTACTAACCGTTTCATTACGAAATCCACTTTAAACAATTGCTCCATTTAGAGTGTGAGAGGTTACACTATCTAAAACCCCCACCCACTTCTGACCCCCTCCACTTCGCCGCTCCTTTCACGCAATTAACAAAGGTCACGTAATAACGCTTTTCTTCTCGCCATGCACTTGACCAAAGCGCAAAATGGAAACCAATTAGATGAAATCGCTCGCGATACAAGCCAAGATAGTGGCCACATTCAGTGGCTGCGCTGGAAAGTGAAAAATGAGCAGAGCTACGCGGGAGTATGCACGGAAATTCCAAAAATCCGAAAGTCACACATATGTAGGTAAATAGGCAAAAAGCAAAACACTTTAGGCAAGTAAGTGATTGGGATGATTTTCTACTGGCGGAGGAAATGTCCGCTCACCGACTACCAGACTGCCAGTTGGCCACTGTCTGCCACGCCCCCCCCTGTTGGCAACCGCCCATCGGGTAACCTACATATCTATGTACATATGGCACACATCTATGCGAAGTCTTGGGCACGTCGGCCAAATCGGCCATGCGCGACTGCTGTTCAGATACACGAGCCGAGATACAAATCGGAGATGGACGTGAGTTGCGGTGATACTCACTACTATATATAGTAAATTATAGGGGAGTTACCATAATTAATTACCCAAAAATATGAAGCAAAACCTGAGGGGCTTTCTAACTCCAAAGTCTAAGCATGCCACTTGAATAACATTCTAGTTGAATAAACATTCTATATGGAATTTAGTTTATTAGCCTTTAAACATGGAAACATTTTAAACTGTTTATCTGATTAGATAAATATTTGAGCTATTTGAATATTTACGATTTGCAGAGAATCGTGTCACGCTGCCATTTCTAGGGGAGTTACGAGCACTTGGCTCACTGGCTGCTGTTACTCCATGGCTTCGTTTCTTGCATTTGTCGTTTAATGAAGTTCATTTCCAGTGCGCAGGCTGCAGATACAGATGTGGATGACTCAGCTGAAAGACAAAGTCATGGCTGGCCTCAAGGGGCTGAAAGGGGGGGATGCGTAATTGTTATGTCACCCCAGAGGGAGCTTTCTTCTGGGCCAGAAGAAAAGGGGGAGAAGGGAAAACGCCTCTTCGCTTTACCCAACTTTATTTGTATATTTTTTTTGGAGCCTCTTCTATTTTCACTTTTAATTGCCCTCGAGCAGAAATTTGTTTGTTGATTGGGCAATTGGCCCAAAAGAAATATTGCGTCTAGTACATATAGTGCCAGTGCTCATATGAAAAGTGGTAAGTGCCGGAAATTGTTCGTGTGTATGTTAAACCATACAGTAACACTAATTGTAATTGTAATTGTAGCGGAAATCGTTGATTAAATATGCACAGAAGCCTGGGAACCGAAAGTGTTTTCTGGCCATTATGATGCATTAGTATTCATTAGAGAGTAATTTGTTTGGTAAGAGCCGCTTTAAAGGGGTTTCTTTAAAGATATATTTTACATTATTTGAGGTAAAAGTAGAAAAGTTACCTCCAGAATATGTGCAACAAATCAACACATAACAATAGAGCCTTGCATTCCCAAGATTTGTCAAATGCAAAGACCTCCCCGCAAGAAGGTCACCTCACCTGACCATTGAAGTATGGCCCTTGACCAATGGAGGCCCTAAGACTGAAGACTTCAAGTTAGAAACCAAAAAAAAAACTACAAAGAAGAAACCAAAACAAACGCCGGCAAGACACACTCAACGCAAAAAGTTTGACAAGTTTATTTGTGCCCTTTATTGTCATGTTTTATTTGTTTATTTGTGAGTTTCCGCGACATTCGCATGGAAAACTCTGCTTGAATTGCTTGTGCTGCTGACCTTGCCCCATTAGATGGTGATATATCAAACGATCGTCACATCATCGCGGCTCCGTTAATTTGCCGGCATTATGTTGTGTGTGAGACTTTCGTCATTCCTTCGGCAGGTGGAAGTGGTTCAAGTTTTTCGGCCAATTGGGAAATGCTCCAGTAAACACGAAAATAGTGTCAACCCCAAGATAACTGACCATAGATAATGCCAAATGTGAGATCAACAAACCAAAAAACAAAGTAATAAAGACTTTATAATTCGGGGAAAAAGTTTTACAAAATATAGCTCATACGTCCTGTTGTACCAGCGATAAAGATTATGAGCGTAAATTGCTGTCTAAAAATATAGATTTATTTAATTTAATACAAAACTGTTATTTTCCATCGTATTGAATACATTTAGATTATTACAATTAATAATAAAGCGGCCTACACTTTGAAATTAATTCCCATTTCGCCTTAATCCTTCCCGGATATCACATTGCACAACAATGCACAGTGCAACCAGGAAATTGAATGGAATGCAAAAAATATGGCTTTCTATAAGCCCACAATTTTTGGGGACCACCATCGAAAACATCAAAACCTCATAGGCAGAAATGGAAGCAATTTTGGTGGTTCCATTGAATGTCGATTGATACCACAAACTAGTTGCGTTGAATATCCGTTCGATGTCAGGTGTGTAATGTAATGTAATGTAATGACAATTACTTGGCAAAAATCGTGTTGTGGTTTGTCAATTGGCAAATACACACAAACAAACACACACTGATCGAAATAAGGAAAAACCGGTTAAACAATGAAAACAATCGACCAACAACTAAATGCCACAAATTTCACTTTGATCTTCACTTTTTTACTCAACTCTTCGGCTTCTTCAATGCCAAAAACTGGTCAATTGATTGTGGTTCTTCTGCCAGCTGTCGTTTCAAGTTGAATTTAAAACCGATAACGCATTGTAAGTACAGTGAAGACAATCCAACTAAAGTTATTTTTGAACCGTTGTACAAAAAATATTATATGAAAATGAAAATAGAAATAAAAACACTTTTAATATATAAATCAAATGTACTTATATAAATAAAACGTTAAATTTATGAAAATTCAGTAATCATCTAAATGAATCGGTTATGGTTCGGTTCCTTGCTAACGGGAGCTGCTGCGAAGCGGTATCGGACAGTATCGGTTAAAAAACATATGACTTTACACATTTGCACTTATCGAAGTTTGACTGTACATCTTGTTGACGTCTCAGCTGAAAAGGCTTACGTGCGCAATCCCAACTATCCAACTGGCCGAGTAACTCGAAGTTGCAACCCGAATTTCGACTCAAAATCAAGCCCATCGTTCGCGGAGAGAAGTGCACATAACCGTAAAGTGAGCATGAAGGTCGTCTGGCGTCTGCAAGGAAATTCGAAATCGAAGAAGAAACAGAAGAGAAAAAAAGAAAGAGGAAAGGAGAGGAGTTGCTGAAGGGAAACAAAAAACCGCAAATGTCAGATACATCTGCGCATGTGTGTGTGTGAGCGAGAGCCAGGAGCTGCAAGCGGTTTATTGTAACCGTTTCGCAATGCACAGCATCAGTCATCAGCCATCAACCGCAACCGCATCGCATGTGCATGTGATTGTGTCTGTGCGTGTGGGAGAGTGCGAAAGAGAGGCTCGCGAATCGGTAACCGTTTCACATGGCAAAATGAGCGCAGGCGCAACCGCAAATGGAAGCGGAGAGAACAGGAAGGCGAAACGGTTAAAGTTTTAAAGCAATTTCTAAGTTCTCAGTTTTACTGTTGAGATATAATTTAGATATATATTTAAGTGAATTACAAGGAAGCAATACTCCATATTTACTTTAAATGAATTTTCTGGTGAATTTGTTGGGTTTCTAAAAACCCAAATCAATAATTTTTCTGGTGAATTTGTTTTGTTTTTAAAAGCCATTTAGAAAATGTAGATTTTTTCAGGATTTGATAAAAATCTCAGTTTAAATCCAATTAAATGTGCGTGCAAATGTTTGCGATCCACAACTGTGGTTAAAACTCAGCTGCCGCGGAAAATGCAGTTGGATTCGCTGGGGAAAAACGTGCGCATGCGCAACCGCCTGTTGGCAGCGACGCCGGCGTCCGCAGCCGCGGCTACCGCCTCTGCCGGCGCTGCAGCAGCGGAGACAAAACGTCGCAGGCCAGCGGCTTTTGTGGCTCAGAAACGCAGCGACTGCCAAGCGAGGCGGAAGGCCTAAAACAAACGAAACGGGCTGGCGAGGCGATGCGAATTATCCAGTGAACCGGTTAACCGATTATCCATTTTTCATTTTCCATTTTCCATTGCACGATTACACCCATAATAACCGATACCAAAATCAGCGCGCGCGCGACACAGCCAACTATTTCAATTACAATTTATTTATTTTTGTTTCTGTTTGCTCAATGTGTTTACGAGGCCTAAATGAAAGTGCAGAAAGGCAAGTGACTGTGAATGCGAACGTGACGGATGGCACCGAGAGAAAATATCACAATATAGTCCATTAAAAAGTTGAAAAAAAAACCTCATTGTTTGCCCTATAAACTCAAAATATTATTAACAGCCTTTTTATGTTTCAAAACGAAAGTTCTGAACATTAAATGTCACTTTGATTTCCACATTAGCCTTTGATTTTTCAAATGACCGTATTGTGATGCTTTTTTCTCAGTGTGCTTTGATAGTGAGTGCAAAATTCCAATAAAAGTGGCCTGAATAACTCAACGCAATGCAGTCGCAGCAATAAAGCGGAACTAAACCCAAGGAAGCGCCCAAAGAAATTCGTGAAACAAAAATCCTTCGGGAAATCCTTCCCTGAAAACATCGCCCCAGTAAACCAAATCCCCTCCTCCACCAAAAAAACAACAACAACATGGTTGTAGTTCCCGCTCTGGGAGCCGCCGCAGTTTCCGTGGGCGGCCTGCTCTTCAAGGCGAGTGCCGCCTCCAAGGCGGCGGCAGCAGCGGGCGTGGCAGCGGCAGGCGCCTCCAAATTGGGCCTGGCCATCGCCGGTGCTATCAAGCTGGCCACCGCTGTCATTGGCGTGGGCAAACTGACCATACTGCCATTCCTGATAGCGGCCATTGCCTACTACAACTACGATCTCTTCGATCCGGAGAATCGACCCTTCAACGTGCAGCAGGTGGAGTTGGCCTACGATTTCATCATCATCGGTGGCGGCTCGGCCGGCACTGTGCTGGCCTCCAGACTCTCGGAGATCCCGCACTGGAAGATCCTGCTCCTGGAGGCCGGTGGCCATGAGACGGAGATCTCCGATGTGCCGCTGCTGTCGCTCTATTTGCATAAAAGCAAATTGGATTGGAAGTATCGGTGAGTGGTTTTCATTTTTGTTTTCATTTTTGTAGAAAATGCAACATTCAGGTTCTATAAATTTTTAAAAATTAAATGCATAGTTTGGAGGGAAGTTGTTACTCAAATACTCTTCTTCAAATTCATAAATCTTTGATTTTTTGACCTCATTATATTTGTAATTCTTGCTACATTGTTAATTGTTTTAAAAATATATATATATATTCGTGGTTACTTCCTTATCTCACTTAAATACCAAATATTTTTCAATTGCTTTTTTGGGTCAAATAGTTGGCCTTAGCAGTGACCGGACATGCCCTTTGTTTGCGCCTTTTTTTGTTGTTTTTTTTTTATTTTTTTTTTTTGTTTTGGCCAACTCATCTCGATGACGTTGGCATTTTTCCAAAAGCTGACAACGAATTCTGTCCATATGCTAATCTGCATCGATGTGCTGTAGTCATTAGTATTCGGAATAGACCAAATAGACAGCTCAACTTGAATGGGTTGCGGGTTCAGGCGACCCAAGACGATGATGATGATGATATGATGGTGCCAAAGGCCGGATTCGTTTAGTTAGCAACCGCCTGCCAAATTTCAGACTATTTGCACGCAAACAGCAAAGCGATTTCAGCACTCGTCGCAAAGAAATGGACAATGGAAATGCACTGACTTACATATACGATGTACTCGCATTTAATTTGCAGGAAAAGCGACATGTTGGAATTGGGAAATACTTAATGGCTTCTTAAAGGCACTTTAAAGAACTATAAACTAATTACTTGAAATTAAAAGTTTAGTGCCTTAAATTATGAAACATATGTAAGAGATTATTTGAATATAAGAAAAATCCATTTTGGAAGTTAATTGATGCCTCCAAAAGTCATGTTTAATATACCACTTAATATAAACTATACTTTTTCCATGCTTTTAGTTATTTTCGCTTTTAATTTATGTATTTTCATGGTTAAATCTTTGTTCAGCATATTGACAGACATTTTATAACACCATTAACAGCAATTACTTTACGACAGTTTTCATTGCATTTCTCTTGATTTGTGGCTGCTGCTCTCCAGTGATCCCATTTCTCGGCTCTTTGATCTTGCAACTTGGATCTCTCGCATCTTTCACTTTTCCCCGGCCCACTTTCATTTCCCGGCTCACCCCCCCACCCCCCATCCACCATCCACCATCCCCCATCCAGAATGTTCCAATTAGATAAAGACAAACGTAGACCATTACCATTTACCATTTACCAATTTAACCACTAACATATCGATGGATAATCTTCCGCCTTTTTGTGGCTGTGTCTCGCTTTCAAATAGCAATTAAGTGCGGCTTTATATGGCGACTCGAGCATCCATTAACCAGAAACTTCAACTTCGGCTTAACAATAAATGGGAAATTATCAGTGCTGCTGAGCGGCTGATTCGAATTAGAACGGGCTACCGTTAGGCAGGCCCTTTGCACCTCAGGCTTCTAAATTTTGTTTTTTGTTTTTGGTTTTTTTTTTGGGTTTTGGTTTTGGTTTTGGGGCGGGTCCCACTGATTTCATTGAGATCGTTTTCTATCTCACGGCATTTCATTAATAACAGCTGATGCCGATGATCAGCGGCCGGCCACCTGTGGCCACCGGCTCTCAAATTAACAAATCGAACTTCACTGCTTAATTATTCATGAGCTTTGGCATTTTTTTTTCGCTTTTTTTCGTTTTTTTTTTTCTTGGAATTTTGTTTGAGCGTGTTACCAATACCGTAATCCATTTAACTGTTTAATGCGACAGGGGGCTGGGTGTTTTGGGTTGGGTCTGTAGGCCTAGCGGCGATATACGTTCGGTTTTCTTTATGAGTCTTCTTCGCTTCTTCTTTTTTTTGGCTGCAAGTTTCACTTTCAGAATTCCAATTCCATTAGTATTCCCATTCTCTTGCATTGTCTTTCGTTTCGTTTCCCTTCCATTCCTTTTCTTTTCTATTATTTTCCATTCCCATTCCATTAGTTTTTGGCATAATTGAATGCTAACCGCATATTGCATTGCGCACAGTGCATGCGAAATAAATCAAAGGGTGCAAAAAAGAGTAAACAATGTAAGATAGATTATTATGCTAATCTACCCACAAGAAATACACTTTAAAGCACTTTGTTAAATCACATTTAGGGCACTTGCAACATTTTTATTTATGTAGGGTAGGAAAAGATACATTTTCAATCTAAAGATTATATTTTGCATAAGAAAAACTATCTATCTATATCTAAAAATGCGAGCAATTATTATTTTTTTCTTTTATTAAATTACCATTATTACACAAATTCAATTCTAGTTTCATGTGCAACTATCACCCATAATAATCAAAAATCGTTCAGTGTGCACAACAAGAAAAACCCAAACTAAGTGCATCGAGTGTGGCAATATAATCGAGTGTGTTTCTGAATCATTGCATCATTGGCAACTCGGGGAGAGCCGGTAGCAGTATCTGCATTTTTGTATCTCAGTGTTTTTGTATCTCAATGCTAGCAGCTCCAGTCAGCTGGATCTGCAGAGAGCAAAGTATCTGAAAAAGTGTGGCGTTGTTTGTTTTGGGTGCAATGTGTCCACAAATCGACACGCGAAAACGGGAAATTCAGTCGACAAACTGCATCGAAATTGAATCTGAGTTGGAGAGGAAAAAAAAAAAGACAGATACTTGACAATCACTCTCACGTCAATCATGGCCGGTTATCTTGATTGACTCACTCACTCGTGGGCTTAAAAGTTTCACCCAGCTGAGAAAGTCACGGAATTGGTGTCATCAGTTTGGTATCTGATTGGATTCAGTGGCAAGTTTTTGGAGTTCAAGGTCGTGGGAACACGATCATCACAGTTTTTAAACACCAAAAACTCTTGCAGCACTGATAATAAATCAATAATTCAACCAACTACTTTCGTTTGTGATTAGAGGACAAGTGCCGTAAAGTTTACAACTTGCCGCTAAATATTTCATAATCCATGTGCAACTATAGTTGCAAGACCAATTTGAAAGTATTCAAATGCGCAGTCAGCCACAGTAGGCGCCGCCTAAAACCAACAATGGTTCTACAGGGTAAACATGTGGCATGGAGGGCCCCCAAAGGAAAAACCTGACTCGAACCTGAACCCCCGCAAACAACCCATCTGCGGATCTGTGGTGCATTCCACTGGGGGATTACGCAAGCCGAGCTGCTGATGACCCCCAGTCTTATCCGCATCATTAAGTTCCCTCCCTCCTCGCGTTCGCTAATGCCAGAGTTATTTTGGCAGCCACAGTGGAGACACACCCCTGACGAATTCGAATGCAAACTGCAAGTGCTTACATATAATACATTAAAGTAGTTAACTCTGCAAAGTGGAAAATCTTTTATAGAAATGAAGAAAGAAGATGTACAAATGCAACTTCCATTTTAGAACCCTGTGAGTTTGCACATCACTTCTCGCAGTGTATATTCTGAGATCGGGATATCCTACGCCGGTCCAGTTCAGTTTCCCAACATCAAACCGGATCGTATCGCAGTTGCTTCGAGCAGCATGGTATGGTATCATAGTATAGCATGGTACAGTATGGTAGAGTATAGTATAGAAGAGTAGAGTAGAGTAGAGTATGGTAAAGTGGGTTAGGGTGGAAATGGCACAAAACGAAGCGAATGAAACGAGCTGAACTGAAATGAAATGAAACGGGCTGATACTTGGCAATTGCAGCTGAATGGAGCCAATGTTGCCGTGTTGCCAATCGCCAAAAGCCGCTCAAATCGGTGAGGAGAGTGGCCCATACGTGAGCCGGTTAAATGGACAGGCTTCGGTGGGTTTTTATACTCGAGACACAAGTGCCTCGTAGCTCGAATTGTGTCAACCGGGCAATAAAAACCAAGTGAAAAACAAAACAAAACAAATCAACTGCACACCACGTTTGCCTAAAATGAAGAATCACCGATTAACACTAAATATTGATATGTTGTATATCATTTCATTTGCATTTACACAATCGAACACATGAAACTGGTTATGACACCAGACGGATCGCAAATATTTGCTGTTAATCTAATTAACACCAATGCAACAGCGGATAGATTATGTAAATTCAGTTATTAGACAGACTTATACATACGTGTTTAGGATATGTTTAGGATATTTTTAGGATATGTTTAGGATATGTTTAGAATATGTTTAGCATATGTTTTGTAATAATACGAGGACATCGAACCATTGTTTATAGCATAGTTGCTCATCATGAGCTGTTTACATTTACTGTGCAAATATTTTGAAACCAACTAATAAATATTTGCACATTTTTCCCACATTTCACTCAGCCAGTCTGCTTTGATTAATAAACATTTCCATTAATAAATCGCATGGAATCGTTTTACAGCCTAATGCGGCTGCTAAGCGATTTTATATGGCAATCGACGGCAGTTCCATCTGAACGCGTTTCCCCTTAACATTTTTTGGGGTATTACTGACTCTGAGGGGCCTTAACCAACTTTCGGTTAACGAGCATTAAACAATTACGAAAATAATGCAATCAACTCGCATTTTCGGCATGCATATTCATTTCATAAGCGGCAATTATGATAGTTGAGCACGTCGAATGTCCCTAATGATTCACTGCCTTTAGAACGGCATTCAAGTGCAAAATAAATAGAAGATATGTTTGCCAACTTCCTGGAAAGAAAAAGGACTTCCCAATTCAGCAACCTTTTAATTCCCATTTCTCAACAATTGCCTTGAAGAAGACAAGATCTACGCCTCCACACCCACTACAAAAAAAGACCCAAAAAAAACCCAAATAAACTAAGCGAAATGAGTTAATAATAATTTGTTACGTTTATGTGAGTTAACTGTTAAATGGCAAATAAAAAGCAAACAAATTGCGTCAGTTGGGCTCAGTCTCGCCCAAGTGGAAGGCCGAAGTTGAGGCGAAAGTTATTTCTTTTCTCATTTTTTCCCTCTCAATTTTGTTTGCCCGCGCGTTTCGATGCGTGGTGGTTGCACCTGTAGTGTATCCGTGGTATCTGTGGTATCTATGAGAAATGGCCGCAGCACGTAGCCAATAAGTCAGCATGGCAAACAATGGGCCACAGTAGAGCTACAGTGGGGCTACAGTGGCGCGAATCGATATTAATGGCTCGTCAACGGACTGCACAGGGAAATAATATCCATCACCGATCTGGGCAGCATAAATCAGACGCCCAATACGTGCATGTCGTATGCTAATTACCCTTACCCTCTAACTTAGGGAAAAAGTATAAACAAATCAGTTGCAGGCACAGGTTTTGACACCCTAATCGCCAGAGATGCAAATGCATTTTACCAGACATGTGAATGATGATGATGGTCCATGGAGTGCCTGCAATTAACACTAATTCATTGAATAAAATTATCAAAAGGGTATCACGGCCGCCGTGGCAATATGATTATTTTGATGGAATTTTAAACTCTTTCTTTCTCTTTGGCTTTGCAGCACGACGCCATGTTGGCCAAGTAAAATCATTGCTGACCAAGTTTTCCGCAACTGACATTTGATTTCCGTTTGTTTGCTTCGTCGTCGCGCGTTTCTCAGCCGAACGTGGCCAAGTTAACTTGGCTAAGTCGCCTCTTGATTGTTGCCTGTCACTTGGTAATTTGTATTTTCATTAACGACAACCAAAGACAAAAAAATGTCTTCCTATGTATTTAGCAGCGGCTCTAATGGGCACCCAAAAGAAATGGAATTTCGGTTTATTAGATTCGGAAGAGCTGAGATGAAAAAAAGGAAAATAAAACACCGCAGTTGTCAAAACGTTTTGTTTGCCAATTTGTTGGGTTTATATTGGCTGCACTCACGGCAGGAAAAAGTATGCGTATAATGCTGGGAACTTTGCAAAGAGATTATTATCCCAACAAATGCGTAACTTCGGCTGGGATTTCCGCTAATTGGTAGTGCTTGAAATTGCTGGGTGGAAACTATCGTGTTTTTTGCTTCTTATAATTTTGTTAGGTCTTTTTTGTGATAATTAACAAATATCTTCTTTATGCAGTTAACTTCCTAACCAAGCGCATGTTTCGTGTAATGAACTTTTATGGCTAAATATTTTACTTATTTATTTTATTTACTTTTCACTAGATCTTAAGAAATTTCCATGAATTTATAGGCTGTCTGGTTATGCACCTTGCTTACATCATCAAGTAATTGCATTTTTTATCGCCCTATGTGTTTTACTCTTCAAATTTTTACCACTTTCAATTTGCCTTTAAAATAGCTATAATTTTTGATTATCCTAATCCTATTTTATATATAAAAAACACAATTTGGCGCCAGCTGTGTGGTGTTTTTAATGCTTTTCGTATGCTTGAGCAACATATGTAGCTGGCATTTTTCAAAGCAACCTCCACAGTACTATAAGCCACACTTTAAATGCCATTCGTAGATACTCAGATACTCGCACTCATGGATACCATTTAAAGGCACTGAAAGGGCAAAAGTACGAAGGGGAGGTCGCTCGGTTCATTGCCTCATAGATATTTCTGAGTTTGTGGCCAAACGAGCGTTTAACACCGGCTTTTGTGTTTGTGTTGTAATTAAGTTGGCCGCCACTGGGCAATTTGCCATTATACCCCACCCCACCCCTTTTTCGGGGGAGTGGGCGTGGCAGCTCTGAGACTAATGCGCTTTCATTGTCGCTTTTGTTGACTTGCCACAAAAAAATAATCGGATATCTCTGGCCGCTTGTTTGGTCTCGGCGAGATTCGCTAATTGTTTTCACTCAGTCGCAATCTTTGCGGCTACTGCAAACCCATTTCAATAAGCCAAATTTGCAGATTTTCGCTTTCTTGGCGTTTTCTAATCTATAATATGTTTATGTTTATTTTTTTACAGCACCCAACCTCAGCCGACAGCTTGTCAGGCGATGAAGGACAAGCGCTGCTGCTGGACGAGGGGCAAAGTGCTGGGCGGCAGCTCGGTGCTGAACACAATGCTCTACATCAGGGGCAACAAGCGAGACTTTGACCAGTGGGCGGAGTTCGGAAATCCCGGCTGGGCATACGAGGACATCCTGCCCTACTTCCGGAAGTCGGAGGATCAGCGCAATCCCTATTTGGCCAGGAACAAGCGCTACCATGGCACAGGTAAGTTGAATGTGGTCTCTGAATGCTCAAATGAAAGTGTGATTAAAATTTATTTAATAATTGATAAATTGAATCAATAGATGTAGTTTCTAAAAGGATTTTCTTGAAACGATTGTGAGAAAGTATTTTTAACTGAGCTTTTAAAGATCGCCTTATATTCGTAATATTTCAATTGGTAATACAATTTATAACAAATACATTGTCTTTAGGTGGCCTTTGGACCGTCCAGGACGCGCCGTACAACACACCCATTGGCCCGGCATTTCTGCAGGCCGGCGAGGAGATGGGCTACGACATCGTGGACGTGAATGGAGAACAACAGACGGGTTTCGGTTTCTACCAGTTCAACATGCGACGCGGTTCCCGCAGCTCCACGGCCAAATCGTTTTTGCGACCAGCTCGTTTGCGACCCAATCTGCATGTGGCACTCTTTTCGCATGTGACCAAGGTGCTAACCGATCCGCAAACGAAACGGGCCACTGGAGTTCAGTTCATACGCGATGGCAGGCTGCAGAATGTGTATGCCACCAGGGAGGTGATTCTGTCGGCAGGAGCCATTGGAACGCCGCATCTGATGATGCTGTCGGGCATTGGACACGGCGAGGAGTTGAGCAGAGTGGGCATACCGCTGGTGCAACATCTGGCGGGCGTGGGACAGAATCTACAGGATCACATTGCCGTTGGCGGCATTGCCTTCCTCATCGACTATCCCATTTCGATTGTGATGAAGCGTATGGTTAATATCAATACCGCTTTGAGGTATGCCATCACCGAGGATGGCCCTTTGACCTCCAGCATTGGCTTGGAGGCGGTGGCGTTTATCAATACGAAATACGCCAATGCCAGTGACGATTGGCCGGATATGAACTTTATGATGACCTCGGCATCGGTGATGTCCGACGGCGGTAGCCAGGTGAAGACCGCCCACGGCCTGACCGATGAGTTCTACCAGGAGGTCTTTGGGGAGGTCAACAATCGCGATGTCTTTGGCATTTTCCCCATGATGCTGCGACCGAAGAGCAGGGGCAGCATTAAGCTGGCCTCGAAGAATCCCCTCCGATATCCGTTGCTGTACCACAACTACCTCACCCATCCGGATGATGTCAATGTGCTGCGGGAGGGCGTCAAGGCGGCGGTGGCCATGGGTGAAACGCAGGCGATGAAGAGATTCGGCGCGCGTTTCTGGAACAAACCAGTGCCGAATTGCAAGCACCTCAACCTGTACACCGATGACTATTGGAACTGCTTCATCAGGCAGTACACGATGACGATCTACCACATGAGTGGCACGGCCAAAATGGGACCACCCACCGATCCCTGGGCCGTGGTGGATCCCCAGCTGAGGGTCTACGGCATACCCGGGCTGCGGGTCATCGATGCCAGCATAATGCCGGCCATTACGAATGGCAATATCCACGCACCGGTGGTGATGATCGGCGAGAAGGGTGCGGATATGATCAAGCAACTGTGGCTAACGCCCACCACGGCGCCCGCGGGCGTTCAAGGTCAGGGGCCGAGTCCGCGTCAAGGTCACAACACAAGTCCACCACGAACCCAGTGGCGAAGTAAACGATCACTAAACTCCACAGAAACGGAAGCGGAAGCGGAAACGGAAACGGAAGCGGAAACAGAAACAGAACCAGAAACGAAAACGGAGAGCAGTGCAAACTTGGACATTGAAACATCACCGGTACAGCAATGGCCACTGCCAAGGTCGTAGCTATTGCAATTGCGTGGGGGTTTAAATGGGGTCAATCGGGTGCGGTGGGGTTCGTTGGGGTGTGTTTGGTTCATCAGTTGGACGGGGGACGGGAGGGGGGTTAGCACAAATTTCCGCCTTCTAAATAAATTTAATTTATTAAGCTCAACTTGCTCTTTCTCATTCTCACAGTTATTCGCTCTCTAGCCCAAAAAAATAATGCAAGAATTACCCTTTTTTCGCAAGGAGGCCCCTGTCTGCTCCGCCCATGATCGTAGTCATTTAAGTGCTTCATGTAAATATCGAGTCATTTATGCTAATTTTTTATGTATTTTTTTTTTTAAATATCGCTCGTCTGTTGTGTGTGTCTAATCGAAATGTGTATTTTTGTTATACTTTTATTGTTTGTTTGACGCCGCGTACACTTGGAGTACCTCAATTAGTTCGTAAGCCGAAGATTACGATTACGATGCAAATGTTTGGTTAGTTCGCAAATGTATAGAAACCCAATAAATCGAATAAATACAAATATTACCTCAAGCGTTGCTTTAATGAAAATAACTGGCTCAGTTTATTTCAGATTAAGTAAGTAAAAACCTTGTAACCCAGCTTTATTTATTTACTTTGCTAATTTAACTATTTAGGTTTGTATCTGGTCTACAAATGAGGCAAAAGTTGAATAGTAATAGCTTATAGTTTGAAATACAAGGTATATTTCGGCCAACTTACAGTATGAAATAAAAGGTATATTTTAACAATCTTACAGTTTGAAATACTAAGTATATTTCGGCCAACTTACAGTTTGAAATACAATGTATATCACGGCCAACTTACAGTTTGAAATGCAAGGTATATTTCGGCCAACCTACAGTTTGAAATACAAGGTATATTTCGGCCAACTTACAGTTTGAAATGCAAGGTATATTTCGGCCAACTTACAGATTGAAACCGGGCTCACGAATTTTTATTAAGCTACAGTTTGAAATGCACCATCAAAAGCTTATCCAAAGCTTACCTGCAATGAAAGACATCAAAAGATATTATTAGTAAACTAATATTTTCAAAGAAAGCTTAACATTTGTAAAGTCGGCTAAAAAGCAGGCTTACGATTTGAAGAGCTTTCAGAAAGCTGCACACTTTCTTTAACCGAGTTAAAGTAGGAAAACTTAACTAATTTTATAAATCCCACAATTATAAAAGCGTTTAAAAAAGATATAAATGACAATCTTCAATTGTACTTCTTGCAGGAACATGGAATAATAGAAAAACATGTTAATCAATTTAACAAATGAAAAGCTAAATTTACAAATGTGACTTAATAAAATGGAACATACAACTGTATTATCTTAAAAATAGTATCATTAAAAAGTATCTAATGGATGAAACCTTTTGAGTTCCGATTTGATTCCATTATGTAAGACACGTACTTCCAGCATATCAGCACTCAGAAATGTGCGAGGAAATGTTACGCAACCCGATAACCAATGCAGTTCCTCATTTTCCACATCGGAACGGATATTTTCCACATCGGAACGGATATTTTCCAGCGGATCTGAGCAATTCGATGCGGTTAGGTGCGTTAATGCCAATGCCATAATGCGATCATGATCACCCTTTTGGCGAATTAATAGCATTTTTACAATTTCATTTACGATTTCGGTTACAGCCGATGATGATTGCAATTAGCCACACACATTAATGGCGCTCGCAATCACAGTAGCTAGCGGTGCGTAGAGCTATAATAAATAATTCCCAATTGAATAATGCATTTTGGCCGGCCAAAATAATTTGTTAACAAAATGCACTACACACATCTAGGCGTTGTGTGCTTGGCTAATTGCCGCAGGCACTCTGCTTTTTGCCATAGATATACCACATCTCTGTTTTTTTCTCTTTACCATTTCTTTGTTTTTTTTTCACTTGGGTCGCGGAAGACGGCCATAAATCTGATCCACATGCCCAACTAGATTCCAGCTCCATGTGTGCAGTGTGTGTGTGCAGCACTATGGGCCCAACATTAAGGCCCCGTTTCCAATTCCGATTTCAATCCCAATTGCAGCGCTCTCAAGTGCAACGCATAAATATTTATGCTGCAAAGCAATGACCGTCCAAAATTTTACAGTCATCTGAACGAAAATGAAAGTTGCCCGCCACCGGCGCCTTCTCAGGCCCCCCACGATCCCCTTTTCCTTTCCCAGCTGCTCCATTTCAAACCTCTCCACTTTTGCCCCCACCAAATGCGACACTTGCAACAATTTAGTATGAGTAATAAAAATCAAAATATGCATTGGTTCTCTTTGAACACAGAAATTTAATTACGAGCTCAACAAGGTATCACATTCTATATTTGAAGCATAACTTTAAATGTTCTGATCAAAATACTAATATTTATAATCACAGAAAAACGATTTTCATTTCAAGTTTGATGCACCATTTTTCCCAGTGTAATGTCAAGCTCAAAGTCGGCTCGTAAGCCTAACTTTTGGCCTGGTTGTCGGAAGCCGGCAACATGCAAAAATATATTTGCATTCGCAGCGGAACAACAAGCTGCGCCGCTCCGCTGGCGAAAATAAAAAAGCATTTATTTATTTATTTTCGGGCTCCGTGCACAGAGTTCAATGGAGGGGCAATTGCACCTGACAATGCCCCCAGAGGTCGCAGGTTGCACAGAGTGGGGTTCAACTCTTTGACTCGCCTAATGAATGGAGCTAATGTGAGTGGATTTATTTCGAGTGGGCTGCAGGTTTTCCGCTGGCAAGGTGGAATCAACGGGGGCGAAACAACGAAATAAATCGTAGTAATTTGCAAAAGACTTAAACCATTTCATTTTTACTACTAAAATATAAAAAATATACTTCTGAGCTATCCTGGGTACCTCTTACTTTGACGAGTGCAAGCATATTAGCACCAAAAGGAAATAAATGTTGGACAATAAAGTGATGGACTAAATAAGGAACAACTCATTATAAAGCTGCTATTATATTGTAATTCCTGTTGATCCCATAATCCTATGTACATTTTTCGAGCTGAAAGTAGTGATATCGCAATACTTTTGCTCCCCAGACGCAAGTACTCCTAATAAATTCGGTATGGAGCACTTTTACCCTTCGATTGCATCGCCTGTCAAATGAAATGGAATGGAGTACGTACGAGTAAACAAACCGGAAATCTCCATCTTGGTGCCGATCTTTATGGCCTTGTTGCCATTGGGCCCCCCCAGTTAAACGCTCAACTTTTGAATTGGGAATCATGAATAATAAAACGGTAAGTCAATTGCCAGACTTGTAAATCGCTGGCGATGATCGCTGCCAGCGGTTTTGGCTCAGCCAAAGAAAGCCTCCAAAAAACACTGGCCAACGTATGTACTTCTCTCTTTCCAATGCATCGCCCCCTCTCTTTCTGAATCGCCATCCCCGTCCTCTTCTACAAAGTCCCGAAAAGCTTTTGCAATGGCAACACAAACGTTGAATGGAGCACGTAGCTCAATGACAAAACCCGAAGACAGCCGAGTTGAAGCGCCGAGAAATGGAAACGAAATCGAAAGTGCCGTGTCTTCTCAACGGTGAATCACTGGAAAAAAAATTGTAAGAACTTTATTTCCTAAATATGCTACCTAAGTAACAAATGAAAGTTAAAGGTTTGAACTGATACTAATATTAAAGTCAGACTAAATCGAAGGCCAATTATTTATCTACCAGAGAATAGATAAGTGTTAGTGTATTAATTTTCTTCCGGTGTACCCATTTTGTAAGCAGCTTTACGGATGTTTCTCCCTCTGCTTTCAACTCTCTCTCTGTGGGCCTGAAGCTCGGACTTTTGTTTGTGCTGCGACTTGGACTTGGACTCTACAGACATAAGTTGTGGTTATCATCTGGGAGTGCGAGGGAAAAGCTTTTGAAGGCCGTACGAAAAGCTACTTCTTCATCGTTTTGGCCGTCTTCAGGCAGTCGAGTGTGGTGGCCAAAAGCAAGACCTAAAAGCGAATTGCTCATTGAACAAGACGAGCTCGTGGCGTGCGTTTCGCAGTGAGCGGCAAAATATATATTATATATCACAGATATATGTATATAAATGTTTGAGTGATCGGTAGTGAAACGAAATCGCCGTGGACAATTATCACTTGCGGTAGAAATTACAGTGCAATAAATCGTACTTTGTCCCTTATTTTTTTGTTAGTTATTTTTTTTTTTTTTTGCATTATCTGTTGCCGTTTGGAAAGATGAAAGACGGCAACAGCAGTCATGGTAATCGTGAGTGAGACAAAGGAAAGTGGCAGGCAGTCGCGTTCAGTTTGAAGCCGCCACACCACAGAAAAAAAAATATAAATAAATAATCCGTACTAACTTCGGAGCAGCAGCAGCTACTGGAAAACCAAAGCAGCGGCCACAACTATAACAACCAAAAAACCACAGGCAAGTTTACTAAACTCAACTGAGGCTTGATAAATATATTTGTTTACATTTTTGCCGCAAGAATTAGTTAGCAGTTGTTTTCCAACTACACAACTAGTTAATAATTGCATATATCATAATAAGTACTGAATAAATAAAAGCCTAACTTTTACAAGCTTTATAAATACATTCGTTAATAAACAGACAAATAACCATTAACTCGTACATTAACACCTATTTGCATTCATCCAAGACAACAAGCGCACACATCAAGTGCGTTCATTTTCACTTTTATTTTTTATGTAACAACACCGATTTCTGACCCTTTGGCAAAGATGGAAAATAAAAAGAGGGCGCAAAAAAAAACTAAGAAATGGAGGTAAATAAATATTTGGAAAAAGAAGGCGATTACTACTAGTAGTCAAATATTCTTATATAATCCTCCTAACAAACACACCTTGCGCTTGGAATTTGTTTATTTGTTTCTGGTCTATTCACACTTTCTACCGCCAATACGGTGGCATTACTCCAGCGATCTGTCCAATCCGCCGATCCGGCGATCGCTATATCCATCGCCTCACACCTCTGTGCGAATTATTATCAATTTGTGCACGTCGCAGCCATAAAGAGGCAATCATGGAGCGCGTGTATCGCCACTGGCACTTGGCACTGTGTGTGCATACGACTCGGGCAATTAAAAGCGCCAAGCAGGCCAGCAGGAAAGTGACACTATACTCGCAGAGCCAGAGCTACATAACCATATGATTCGAATACTCAAACGAGAGAGGGAAAAATTGAGTGGGGAAAACCCTGCGGGAAGCAACGACAAGTTGGCCCAAATGCAAGGGTCAGTTCAGTGTTCTTGCAAGCAGAATTCTTGAAGCAATAGAAAATGTAGAATCTTCTACTGCAAAGGAAAAAATAGAACAGCATGAAATTTTTATTACAATTAATTTATGCCATTATAAAATAGAAAGCAAGAAAGTTAGAAATGGTAGGGTAAGAAAATTGACAGATAAGTTAAATTAGCCATGTGCAGCTCAGCTACGTGAAATTCATATTTAAATAAATACAATTAAATAAGTTATAATACTTAAAATATAAATTTATGAAATGAAAATCAGTGTATACACCTTTCGTGCTTTAGACTCTCAATAAATCACAGTCTACGCAAACATAAAGGTAGTAATTATTTAATTTTCAGGTGTCACCTAGCAACTGCAGCACACATAGCAAGGAAATTAATTTTTCTATTGTTTTTCTTCTTTTTTTTTGATACTATTTCGACGTTTTCTCGCGTGTGTTTGTTGGCCAAGTTGGGCTTCTTTAATGTGTCACGGTACCATGACTCAGCCGGCTGTCGAGAAAGCGTTCAGCCGGAGTAAAGTAGCTGAAATTACTTGCCACACTCGGACTAGATTTATGTGTGTGGCTGTGCGACGACCCACAGAAGAGGGCAGGGCACGCAGAAAAAACAAAAATAAGCAAGCCAACAGAAATCCGTGAAAATGTCGTCAATTATGGGGCATAATGTCTGGCCATAATTAAAAGCTGTCAAATCATAATTGGCAGGCAGTTGAGCACCAACAATAAAAATATAAAAAAAACTAAGCCAAAAACTGCGGCCAGTTGCTAACAATGTGTGAATTGCATAATGACGAGCTGAACCAACGAAATAAATGGATGAATCGACATCAATGTGATGTAAAAATGCCCGAGAAAACCTGGCCCAGTATTATTGCGTCAAACAGAAGAAAAAAAATGAAAAAAATAGATATAGCTTGGAGGGTTTTCCTTTGTCACTCCGCCCAAGGGCGTTGCATAAATTAGCGGGCAGTGTTGCGTCTGCCTTTAACGGGGATTTGAGTGAATGAATTTTTCAGATTTTGGATTTAATTTCTGCCGTCTGCCGCTGATGATGTTTGTTTTTTCGGTTTTTTAGTGTTGTTAGTTACATGGCAACCGTCGAGCCGTTCAAATCGCTGGAGCGAAATTGCTTGGCAAAAATCGTTATATATACGCATATACATATATATCTCAATTTAGCTAACAGCATTTTGCGCGGCTAAAAATAGACAACTATTTTCGGTGCGCTTAATTAATCGAGAGCAGTTCCAAGCATTTATTTTCCAGTGTTGTGACAGAGGTACCCAAACAAATACAACAAAAAATTAAAACAAAAACTAAAAAACCAGAAAACATGAATAAAAAGGGAAAAATAAATTAAATATTACATACAATAGTGATTACATGAAATACGAGTACCGTATGTAGGAAGCTCGATGTCGCTTGGCTTTCACTGCGATCGCTTTAAATCGAGAGCGCAGGGGGAAAACTGGAAAAACCACAGAAAAAACAACAACAACAACAGGAGCTGGACGGCAATTAAGCCCCGATGCCGCCAATGGACAAACAAAATAACGAAATTGCATTTTACAGGCTAAGACATTGAGACATTCAAGACTCTCGAGAGACAAGAGACACAAAAAAAAATCAAGAGTCGAGGATTTTTTTTTCTTGCTGTTTGCTTTTTCCGCCTGTCAAACGGCATTGAACTTGAAAAACTAGCCAGTAAGAGAGAGAAAATAGGAGAAATATACGCAGCAGCCGCGGAAAGACAAAATAATACTACTATATACAAATAAGAAAAGAAAAGCAAAGAAATGGCTATCTAATGAGATGCAGCTGACAACATTTGAATATTTATATTTTTAAATTCAATTTCAATGCGATTTGATAACGTTTTATTTTCGTTGCTTGCGAAAATGTACGCAAGTTCGTTGCCTAAGTCTTTTGTTTGACTGCGCGTGTGACAGCGCCATCTGTTGGTTAACGATTGCCAAACTGGAGGCTTTGGAATATATACACTAATTTTGGATATCTAGCGGCTTCCGCTAGTCAATAATGCTTGCATGTTGCTGACTTACGAGCCAGTTTCAGTTTCGGTTTCGTTTTTGTTTTTGCCTGCCAAGTCATGCAACAATGGCAAACATGTTAACAAGAAATCCAAAAAAAACCAAAAAAAAAAGCCACTACAATGCTCATCAGTTACCCATCATCCATAGATGGACGTATGATAGCGCGGCTCCCACGCTTTTGGGTGTCGTTATCTGGAAATGGTCGAGAGCTGGTTGCCTCATCAATGGATTAGGGAGGGAAATATTAAGATGTTGCCATTGCAATCAAAGCAATCAATCAAGAGATTTTTACTTCACTTCTTATATAAAAACCAACTCTTTTGCAATGTAAACGGAAACTATATTTAGTAATTGAGTGCACTAATTTCATTTTAATAATTCTAATTTCTGGGTTACTTTATTCTATCATAATAATATACATAAATATTATATATATGAATGTCATTTTTATAATAACTAAGTTTACAATTGTATCATTGCAGTTCTGTTCATATTTCTGTCAAAATATGGGCCAAGAGATATCGCAACAGCAAAATCAGCAACACCAACAACACCAGCAGCACCAACAACAACAACTACCCCACCACAAACGACAACCACAGCGCAAAAGCTTCAGCGGCATTAGCAGCACCAACCAGCCGATCTACACGCCCACAAGTCACCTATCCACCAGCTCCTCCTCCACCACCACCACCACCAACAACGAATATAGCCACAATAATAATAATAATACCAGCAATAATATCAACAATAATAACAATCAGAACTATCGATTGCGTCACAAGTACAACGTGAGCAAACAAACCTACGAGCGGAGCAAGATACCAGCGAGTGCCAGTCAATCGGATACGGATTCGCACTACGCCAAACTAAATCTGCAAAGGAGCAGTTCGCAGAGCTCCGACAGCGGTATCTACAACTCGTCCTGCCACTGCAGTTCCATATCCTCGATATCCGCCGTCAGCAGCAGTGCGAGCAGCAGTCGCAGCAGCAGCAGCTCTAGTCGCGGTTGTCCCAGTTCGCTGGTGTCCAGCAAATCGAACCGCTCGCTGGACAAGCAGAAACACTACCTAAGCCATCACCTGTACATCAAGTCGTATCTGGACATCTTGGAGGAGGACGAGCGGGCACGGGCTCACTTCAAATCCGCTCGTCCCGGCGGCATTCGCAACTATACACCCAAGATCTTGGCCAGCGGCGAGTCGAGCTTATCGGCTAGTTCCAGCACCAACACAGCGCTATCCTCCAGTGCGCCAGCGCATTGTTACGGACCGGGCAAGAGGACAACAGGTGGAGGCGTCTCAGGTGGATCAGCAGGTGCATCAGGAGCAGGAGCAGGAGCAGCGGGAACGGATCCGTGGATTTGACAATTACTGAAACATGGCGTTTGGCACAATGACGTCTTTGCTTGGCATGATCCCGCTGCTGGCGATCGGCATGAATTTCTATCGCTATCAAAGCGTAGATCCCGAGAACAAGGTCCAGGAGCCAACCGTCGTAAGTTCAATTCATTAAGCTAATCATGCATGATAATATGTACCAAGTACCAAGTATCTTTTGCATAGATTTTAGAGATCTTTCATTAACTTCCCATTGTTTTGTTCCAGATACGTCGTCAGTATGATTTTGTGGTGATTGGCGGCGGATCGGCTGGCGCTGTGGTGGCGAATCGCCTGAGTGAGGTGCGCAATTGGACTGTTTTGCTACTCGAGGCCGGCGGCGATGAGACGGAGATCTCGGACGTGCCCGCTCTGGCGGGCTATCTGCAGCTAACGGAGTTGGACTGGAAGTACCAGACGACGCCCTCATCCACGCGCCAGTACTGTCAGGCGATGAAGGGCGATCGCTGCTTTTGGCCGAGGGGCAAAGTGCTGGGCGGCAGTTCCGTGCTGAATGCCATGGTCTATGTGCGTGGCTCGAAGAACGACTACAATCACTGGGCATCGTTGGGCAATCCGGGCTGGGACTACGACAGCATGCTCAAGTACTTCCTCAAATCGGAAGATGTACGCAATCCCTACTTGGCCAAGACGCCATACCATGAAACGGGTGGTTATCTAACGGTTCAGGAGGCTCCATGGCGTACCCCACTCTCCATAGCCTTCCTGCAGGCGGGCATGGAGATGGGCTACGAGAACCGGGACATTAATGGTGCCCAGCAGACGGGCTTTATGCTCACGCAGAGCACGATTCGCCGCGGTGCCCGGTGCTCCACGGGCAAGGCCTTCATTCGCCCCGTGCGCCAGCGCCAGAACTTCGATGTCCTGCTGCATGCGGAGGCCACCAGGATCCTGTTCGACAAGCAGAAGCGAGCCATTGGCGTGGAGTACACGAGGGGTGGTCGCAAGAATGTGGTTTTCGTGCGCAGAGAGGTGATAGCGAGTGCTGGTGCTCTGAATAGCCCCAAGTTGCTGATGCTTTCCGGCGTTGGTCCAGCGGAGCATCTGCAGGAGCACAATATACCAGTGATATCGGATCTGCCGGTGGGCAGCAATATGCAGGATCATGTGGGTCTGGGCGGACTCACCTTTGTGGTGGATGCTCCACTGACCGTCACCCGCAATCGTTTCCAAACCATACCAGTTTCCATGGAGTATATACTAAGGGAACGTGGTCCGATGACCTTTTCGGGCGTGGAGGGAGTCGCCTTTCTGAACACCAAGTACCAGGACCCATCGGTGGACTGGCCCGATGTGCAATTTCATTTTTGCCCCAGTTCGATCAACTCCGATGGCGGCGAGCAGATACGCAAGATATTGAATCTGCGCGATGGTTTCTACAACACGGTGTACAAGCCACTGCAGCACAGTGAAACCTGGTCGATACTGCCCCTGTTGCTGAGACCGAAGAGCACGGGATGGGTGCGCCTGAACTCGAGGAATCCGCAGCATCAGCCCAAGATCATACCGAACTACTTTGCCCACCAGGAGGACATCGATGTGCTGGTCGAGGGCATCAAATTGGCTATCAATGTGTCTAATACGCAGGCATTCCAGCGTTTCGGCTCCAGATTGCATAACATCCCGCTGCCAGGCTGCAGACATCTGCCATTCCAGTCGAATGAATACTGGGCCTGCTGCATCAAGGAGTTCACCTTCACCATCTATCATCCCGCCGGCACCTGTCGCATGGGACCCAGTTGGGATGTAACGGCCGTGGTTGATCCACGATTACGGGTGTACGGGGTATCCGGTGTTCGAGTGGTGGACGCCAGCATCATGCCAACGATTGTCAATGGGAATCCCAATGCGCCGGTCATCGCCATTGGCGAAAAGGCCTCCGATTTGATCAAAGAAGATTGGGGCGCCAGGCGGGCGCACACTTCCACTACCACTTCCACTTCCACTTAGTTAAGAATTTGTCTATCGCTTATTTATGTTTCAACTAGTCAAATGTGGATTAACTGATGTAATGTTATCGCTATGTGTTTTTGTTCTATCGAATTCCTCGTTTTGTTCACCGTTCAGTTTATGCTTAGTTATTTGAATAAGTTTAGTGTACAAAAACCCACAAAACTGCTTTTTTTTTGTATAACCTTATCAAGCATTTTATTAAATATTTATGTACCTATTTATGAAAAAGAAGCGTTTCTTACTTTGGTTACTTGGTTATTTACTGTGACATGAATTAGTCGGCTACTGATGGGACTTTATTAGAAAAAAAAAACAAAAATAAATTACCAATTTTAATTAATGTTTTTCGGTTTCAATTTCAACTACTTTATTCGTATCTATTAATGGAACCCTTTTTCAACTATTTCATGTACGCTTTCTTGATAAATTATATTTTTATCATAAGGATTTACTAACTTTTTTGTTGTTAAATACATTTTATCTACATGAAAGCCTCATGTTACACAATTTCATGTAATCTTACATGACAACTGTCATTTATTTGATTGTTTTGAAGAGTCAGTATTTAAGCTCAACGAATTAATTAAAAAAGAGCCTAAAATAATATGCATATATATCATAATAAATAATAATATTTTAATATTATAAATAAATAGTTTAATTATTGTTTGTTTACTATGGCTGTCGTTGTATCAGTGCACTTAGCATGTACATGAACCACGGCTAACAGTTAGCTAAGACTTCAACCGCAGCGAAAGTGAAGTCACGAAGTTTATAAATTGTATTTAATTTTTCGATTTGCCTTAAGTGCTGGGCGTTATTTTGCACACGCCCCTTTTGGCCAGCTTTCTGGGCAGCCCACTCTTCCGCTTCGCCAGAGCCAAAGCCAAAGCCAAATGTCAAAAATTGCCAGTATGATCGAAAAATGAAATGCCCCCACGAAGGCCCCTTGAAATGTTATAAACTCTCTGCATTTTTAATATGCTGATGGCCGATGATGGTTTCCGTAATCCCCCGCCTCTTTTCTTTCGGCCGTGGGCGTGGCTCTTTTGATAGTCAGGCTTCCGTGTTGCCATAAAAACAAAATATATACCGTTTCGCTTTCGAGCGTTCAAGTGTGCCAAGGTTATTCAAATTTGTTGACCACATTAGCCAGCCAGCTTTTCGGCACGTTTTATTTCGTAGGTGTCAGTTGAAAGTTTGGGCAATGCCCTGTCCACAATTATCGACTGCCAGCGAAAAGCCGGACAATTGCGAATTTCGCATGCAACTTCCAGGGAAGCCCAATACCATACCCACCCCCTCCTGTAATAATATTGCAAAAATAAATAACAACAAAGGGGAACACAGCGATAAATGAAACCGAGTCTATAAACCACCCAAGGCGATGCCCAGACTTCTTATATAAGGCCCTCTTTCGGGGTTATGGTATATGGCATGGTATGGTATGATATGATATGGTATGGCATGGTAAGGTATGATATGGTATGGTATGTTTATGGTATACAGTATGGTATACAGTGGGAAATAACTAATAAATAAATGCAAACAAAGTTTCGGGCAAATATTTGATTTGATTTTAACGAAACGACAAGTCATTGCGACCGCATACTAATGGAAAGTGTTATGCCCAAGATGAAGATGATGAAGATGAGGGAAGATGGGGAGTCAAGAGTCGGGAGTCGGCAGTCGGGATGATGACACACTATATAATATATGTACATATAGCGGGCACGGCAAAGATCGGCGGACGTGCGTTGAATATCTGTGTCTGTGGTCAGTGAAACACAGAAATTGGGTCATTAAACCGCCGAAAGATCGATCGATCGATGAGACCATCTTGAAAATGAGACGGCTGAAGAGATAAAATAGGAAATGCACGCAAAGTAGAGGCGTGGATTTAAGATGGATTGAATAAGCCATTAAAATATAAATATATCCATAAACATATTTAAATATCTATATAAAACTATCTATGTTAAATTGGCTTTTTGTTTAATGAAGTAAGTAAGTAATCAATCCAAGCCCCTATCAATTAAACGAGCAAGATCATTCATCTTACATCCTCTAAGTAAGCTGCAACACATGAACTGAATAAAATGAATCATTTGAGGAACTCATTGGCAACCATGCGTTGTATCATCAGTGCGCGTATGCATTGAATCGAAATTAATCATAATGCATGTCAAGGGAAGTTGGCATTCGTTTGAGTACCTTTTTCACCCATTTTTCTCTTTACCCATAATCTATTTTCTTCACTTTTCTCCCACATCGTAATCGTCATCCTCCTTAGCTTCATAGTGCAAACAGAGATACGTGATGTCGAACACACGCGACAAATCGCACCAGCAAACGAAAGAAGCAAATGAATCCAAGACTGGTTGAGATTTATTTTTGTTTTTTTTTTTTGGTTTTTTTTTTGGGCGGGAAGAGGCTTGTGGAGCCACGGGAGGGATTGAATAATCTTTGGTTAATTTCGGTCAATTATGCCGTGCCTCAAGTCCGCCATCGAAGTTGCAATTGCAGCGAAGCCAAACTGAACACACAGAAAAACCAAAACCAAAAGCGAAGCAAACCAAACCGAACTGAAGTGAACTGAACTGAACTGAACAGAGTAAATCGTACAGATCCGAACCCGAAATCGTTCAAGGCATATAATTTCAATTGCAAACTGGAAACAAAAAATAAAAAAAGGGGGAGGAGGATGGCGGCGCAGTCGGAGGAGCATTGTCAAAAAAATATCAAGTATCCGCCGCTTATGTCATAGATGGGGCAAGGTGTTAGGTGCCGCGCCTCACGTAGGCAATCAAAAACCAAATCAAAGCCAACAAAATATATATACACATCCGCGCTGCTATCCAGCTAACGAGGCTTAATCCAAAGTTAAAGCCACTTGTTGCCCTTTTAATTCGAGCGCTGATTTGCTGGTGGCACAGCCTTTCGCCAGATGGTGCACTTCAAATCAGCCCACCCTCTCTTTTCTTCAAGGAGTCTCTACGGATGAGGGAAAGTTGTAATACTCTCGAAAAAGGTATGGCTTCTCTGCTAGTTTTTTAGAAATTATAAAGAAATTCAATATAGCATTTTTAAGCAATATTCTATAATATTATTATAATCCTGCTTTACTTTAAATCACATTTTTTGTTGTAACCCTCTTTTGCAGTGTCAAATTGGCACGGGCACTTAATAGTTACTTTTCCCAATGAGTTGCACTTTTTTTTGTTGAGGGGGCGTTGCTATTTAAAGTCGCCACATTCCCTTTTCGGCAGGCAGCTCAGCTTATCTGCATGGCGTCCACCTCCTTGCCCATGGCCCCTCTTTATAAATAAGGTATACGACATGCATATATCCCTCTTCCCTGGGCACTAATTGCACTTTAACACCCAACAGCCAACAAAAACGGCGAGCTGAGAAACGAGGCGAAATGGGAAAAAGACAGCAGTGAAATATTTCAACAGCTTACCTAAATCATGTTGTTGCTCTTTACCATAGCCGTGCTGTTTTTGTTTTTGTTTTTCACTTTTTTTGGCTCATGATTACATAAATTATACCCGTTGACAAAACACAGCCAGCCAGGTTGTCCCAGGCAATTGCCAAAGAAAAAAAAAATCGAGAGAAAAAAAACAGAAAAAACCAAAACAGAAAGACAGAAAAAACACACACAGATTTTTCTCAGCCATGTTTATGGGTTAATAACTTCATTTGACCATTTTACGCTTTTGGGTTGCCACTTTTCTGCTGAGTTTGGCATGCGAGGAATGCGGTCACTCAGGCGGAGAGAACTTCCCAGAAATATGTATATAAAACTGCTTTATAATTAAAGGGGAATATTTAAGATTTCATCATTTTTTTATCTGATATAATAATATATATTTAATAATATTTAGTTATAATATGCTGGCCCATTGCAACCATGCCTTAGCCTTATTATTTCTTATTTTTTTGTGCATTTAGACCCAATTACCACCTCTTTCTCTCGCCTCTCGGATTTGACCTTCTGAATTTCTTGGCCTAATGACCGCATCTTCCTCTTCCTCCTCTTCATTGGCAGTTCGTAACAAACCACTACCACTACCACTTTCGTACCGTTATCAGCGCTTCAAACTTGTTGGCCATCCAACGTGTTCGATGTGCCAATAATATGCAACATCCATGGCGTTGGCTTTTCGGAATTTCGCGGCAAGCGGATCGTTCAGTTGACTACGTGCAACGCAGCCGCGCAGACGCAGTCAGCGGCTTAGCAAATCCGACCTAAATAATCCATATATGCATATATACATATATGTACGTATTTCTTAAACATCGGCAAATTCAATCAATCCAAAGGATCCGGTGATTTGTGATTTGCTGTGCCAAAAGTGCCAGGCTACGTGGGCTAAGAATCGCAAGTAAGCCAGTGCAGAAAAGTGTTGTGAATCAAACCACCTGTAGCCGGTTTCGAAAAAGAAAATATACAAAAAGATTTATATTTAAAAATAATGGGTGCAAACAGTTCGACATCAAATGCACTCAAGTGCATAGTTTTTTTTCTGCTTTTTTTTCATTTGCACAATCCACCCACAAAAAACCCACATTAAACTATGAAATACATTCGGGCAAACAAATAACGAAGACAAAAAATAATGGAAAACATTAACAATAAAGAAAGAGCGGCTTTGATAAGTAGGCTATATGTTGCACACTAACGGTTGTTGGGCGATTGTCATTGTTTTTCATGTTGCTGCTGCTGTAACATTTTCTTCTTTTTTTTGTTCGCTTTTTTTCCCCCTTTTTTTTGCAACGCTAAAGACAATAGAAAGATTTGTCTTTGCAACATCAACAGCAGTTGTTTCTCTATGAACACTGGGCTCTCGCGGAGACACAAAGAAATTTGCATTAACATCAACCAAAATAGACAAAAAAAAAATGGAAAAAAGAAATGAGAAGTGGGCGACGTCGGCCACGCCCATTTCGCATAACTTTAGCGCAGTAGCAACATCTTCGAAAACAGCAGCCACATCATAGTGGATGCCTCCAGTTTGACACTGAAGGCTTTTTGCCAGCAGGCTTTTAAGATAGATTAGGCTTTTAAATGGAAGATACTTGATCAAAAATGGGAGTTTAATATCACTGAAGCTGTTTGTAAAGTCATGAAAAAGGGTATCTAATTTTGATAGTCAGCATACAAGTCATTGGAATAAAAATGCATTTAGTTATACTCTTCAAAAATGAATGGCTTCTCGGTAAAGCAATTCAACTTGTTCAGCTTTATGAATACATTTAAATGGTTTTCAAACTACAAGAAGTAACGATTATCTGGGAACTATCTCCACATAAATATACATAAAAAATATCCAAAACTTTTAAAGATGCCTATCCTTTGGGTGCAGTTTGGCCATTATGTTTCCAATTTATCTTTATTTGCTAATAAATAAATAGCGCAAATTTGTGCAATGTTTGTTTTCCTTGAAACTATCTCCCAGTAGTCGTAAACATCCCTGTTTTATTCGATTTGTTGCCTCGATGGCCAGTGCATAGTTTTAATTAACATTTGGCACGCACCAGCAGTAATACACCGCGAAAAATCAGTATATTTGCCAATTTTTTGTAACTTCAACTGCATTATTCTGGCATTGAGTTTATTATGAAAAAATTTGTTGCTGTGCAGCAGCAGTTTGTGGCGCGCATTTTCCTGGGTGTTGTTGCAGCTAAATGAAATTTGCCGCTAGGTAATTAAAACATTTTACTTCAGCCATGAGTATTATAATTAGCTAATTGCACTATTTGAATACAGTTAGGTTGCTGATGCTGCTACTTTTGCTTGTGGCCAAAATCAAGTCAATGACACAAACAAAAAGCTGAAGAATCCAGCCGGCAAATGAGTGTGGCACCTGTGGCGGCCAAGGTGACTGACACCAAATGACACCAAATGACATCAAATGACACCAAATGACACCAGCTGACATTGTAATCATGAACCCAGGCAACTGTATAGCAATGTCGAGTGGTAAAACAACAACCTGAAACTGAGTAGCTGACTGACTGACTGACTGACTGATGTCTTGTGTTTGTTTACACCAAATTAGCGCACAAAATCGGCAAACGAAATCACTTAATTGTCGCAATCATCAAATGATAAAGTGGTTGAGTGCGTGGGTGCTAAAAACAGTGAGGCATATAAAAACCTCTGAAGTAGTAGGGGTAGTGATCACGGTGATCTTGGCCTTTGGCTGGACAGGAAATCTAATCGGTTTGCAACGATACAAGATTGTAAATATAATAATCCACTCACAGCAGTGCTCAAGATATTAGCTTTTGGCTTTACCACTTCAACTTGTGTTTATGCTCCATTTTAACTTAAATAGGCACTTTTGATACATTTTCCAAAGACAGTATTCCTTCTTCCCCACAAAAGTATTCAAAATAGAGCAGCAATATAGCGCTTTTATGTATATTGTACTACTATTCTTTTGCCGACAGCTGTTGATGTAGATGTTTGACTCGGGCCTAAATACAACGTGATTTTTCTCCACCGTAATGACGCATGTCAATAGCAGTTGGGAGTGAGGTGGGGAGTGAAAAGTGGAAGGGGTAAGGGGTAAGCGGTAAGGGGTAAGGGGGGTGGGGGGATGATAACTCCGGGCCGGGCCAACAGGTTTACCTGGTCCCGGAGCCGCAAAAGTAAACTTGTTTGCTGTCGCTGCTGACCCAATTTTGTGCAACTTTTTTTCGACATTTTTACAACGATTTTTGTTGCCGCACTCTCTGCCCCGCGGAGGTTTTTCGCACAAAAAAATAAAAACCAAAACAAAGCTCAGAAAAAACGAACCCTAAGAAATGAAGAAAAGCAATCTGTAAAAGAAATGCAGCCGCAGCTTCCACTCTTCAGATACTGAATCTGAATCCGAATCCAAATCCGTATCTGCATCTGTGGCAAGATAGCAACCTGTTGCTTTTTTTTATATATATATATATTTTTTTTACTGGTCTGGCCTTTCACTTGGTCGCCGGAAGATCGGGTTTTGCGGTTGGCAATTGAAGTGATAAGAAATCGACATTGAAACTGATTACGTCAGTGGGGCCGGGTTTCAAGGAAAGCAAAGCGAGAGAAAAGCGGTGAAAAATCTAAAAACTATTCCAAACTCAAAGAGTAAGTAGGCTACAATTCAGCTTGGATGTCATTCAATTTATAAAAACTGGTCGTAGCAATGAATGTCAACCTGTGGTAATAAAAGAGTTTACTGACAATTTCGCTATACATTTTACACAAGCTTAAGGCGGATTTTATGATAAAGAATTTTCATAGGCTTTACAAATGTTATAAAACCAGATTAGCAAAGTTCCAAACTATTATTAAAAAAAAGTATCATTACAACATTTAGTTTTAACATTACAAAATTTACTTTTATCATTACAAAATTTAGTTTTATCATTATAAAATGTAGTTTTATCATTACAAAATTTAGTTTATCATTACAAAATTTAGTTTATCATTACAAAATTTAGTTTAATCATTACAAAATTTAGTTTTATCATTACAAAATTTAGTTTAATCATTACAAAATGTTGTTTTATCATTACAAAATTTAGTTTTATCATTACAAAATTTAGTTTGAACTCCAACTGCATAACTTATAATTATAGTTGGTAATTAATGAGATACCTGCTTTTAATTAG
The DNA here is from genome assembly GCF_016746235.2 of Drosophila teissieri. Classification (NCBI taxonomy): domain Eukaryota; kingdom Metazoa; phylum Arthropoda; class Insecta; order Diptera; family Drosophilidae; genus Drosophila; species Drosophila teissieri. The sequence continues at coordinate 13,505,126 of NC_053034.1, forward strand.
ATCTCTTTATAGGCCGTGGTGCGCTTAATTTGCGCCATAACTTAGACTTAATGAACTTGTAAAGCGCGGCAAATCGATTTGTTTATAAATAGCAGGCGGCATCGTTAATCACTCAAATGAAATGGCCATCACTTCCCTGTCTTTCGACACCACCTGTCACTTTTATTTCTCCCATCCCTTCACCTGTCTCTCCTCTCTCTGCATCGCACACTCATTAGGCCAGGTATGTAAATTGTGGGTTTCTCACCCACCACTCCCACTCCCACTCCCACCCAAAACGCCACCCCCTTCTGAAATCAAGAGAAAAGAAAATAATAAAAAAGGAAGGAACCCCGCACTTATGGGTAAACTGGATAGACAGGCGTTAAATGGCGTTGGGTATTTGGTATTTCAACACCCGCTCGATAACAACTCAACATACAGCCGCCATGTGTCAACAGATCCCATGTCCACATATACACTCGTATCTATGGCCAAAAACCAATGGCTATTGAGTTTCGATCTGGGCTTAAGTCCGGGCTTAGCTCAAAAAAATACAAATACTGCTCGCAAAACAATCGAAATGAAACGAAACCCATTTCGTATGTCTTTTGCCCAATCGAGCACGCCAATTACGAATACCCCAAAAGATCCAAAAATAAATTTAAAAAAAAAATAAAAACCATAGGTCCACCGGTTACGTCATTGGATCGTACAACAACCAACGAAAAATGATTGTTGTAATCCGAAAAGCGAAAAAACGGCCGACGAATTTGAAAGACAAACAAACAGAGAGATGGTTGCATTTACGTGGCTAACATTATAAACCAAAAAACGTAGAAAACGCAAAAAGCCGCTAACAATTCCCCCTTTGTCGCTTTTGGCCGCTATATATCGTCAAGGTCGTCGACGTGTTAACATCCAAAATTGGTCGGGAAATATTATTATGGAGTTTAGTGGCTAGTGTGTCTTGGATGAGTGCAACACAAATGCAACTGTTGCAACCGAATGCATTCGATTGGGCAGTTAGGTTAGGCAAATCAGCTCGAAATTGGTAAATCATTTAGATCGGCAACAACCAGAACATGCAAGAATGTTTTGCAAGCGATAATGGCGCCTTTTTGGTTGGTTAAGCCTGCGAAATTACATTAGATAATCAGCGGGATTGCAAACACCTAGGTTTTGTAACTTCAAATGTGAAAACTTAAGCCGTGAAGTTGCATAAAGTTCTCTTTTAACAGCGATACAAAACAACATCAATGGAAAGTAAATGCTGCCAAAATATGTATATTAATTAAACTATATTTCTTATCTTTCAGCTGGCCTACGAAGAGCACAAGGATAGCACAACATATAAGGATAAGGAATGACTAGACTACAATTAATCTACCAGCAATAATTACTTTAAATGCAAGGAAGCAAAGAATAGTGGAATAAGGAATTACTGTTTAAAAAACCACACAGAAAATAGAGAACTCTCTTCTTATAAAAAAAAATAGAAAACTAGGAACGCACTAAACTTGGTGGCACAAAAGCACTGGAGCAGAGCAGCTTTGAAACTGAGCAGTTTACTGAAAATCGGGCCACCTCAGAGCCCCGCCATGCACAAAAGAAAGAAACCCTAGACTTCAGAGAGTGGCAAGAAGATAAAAACCAAAAGAGTAACAATATAGCAAGAACTATATAGGGATAAACCCACAGAGAACCCAAGTAGACATCCGTAGGCCAACATGGTGCTCAATCTGCTGTTCATCACCACTGTGATCAAGTCCACTTTCGGCGTGGTGACCACCGGACTGTGGCTCATCCCACTGATGCTGGCCGCCATCACGTACTATCGCTACGATGCCGTGGATCCCGAATCGCGGCCCCTGGACCAGCTGAATCTGTATCCGGAGTACGACTTCATAGTGGTGGGCAGTGGTTCGGCGGGAGCTGTGGTGGCGAATCGCTTGAGCGAGGTGAGGAAATGGAAAGTGCTGCTGATCGAGGCCGGTCCGGATGAGAACGAGATCTCCGATGTGCCATCGCTGGCGGCCTATTTGCAGTTGAGCAAACTGGATTGGGCCTACAAGACGGAGCCCTCGACGAAGGCGTGCCTGGGTATGCAAAACAATCGCTGCAATTGGCCAAGGGGACGAGTTTTGGGCGGCAGTTCGGTGCTGAACTATATGCTCTATGTGCGCGGCAATCGCAACGATTACGATCACTGGGCCTCGCTGGGCAATCCTGGCTGGGATTACGATCATGTGCTGCGCTACTTCAAGAAATCGGAGGATAATCGCAATCCCTATTTGGCCAACAATAAGTATCATGGTCGCGGTGGACTGCTGACGGTTCAGGAGTCACCGTGGCATTCACCTTTGGTGGCCGCCTTCGTGGAAGCCGGTACTCAGATGGGCTACGACAATCGCGACATCAATGGCGCCAAACAGGCGGGCTTCATGATTGCCCAGGGAACGATACGTCGTGGCTCGAGATGTTCCACCGCCAAGGCGTTCCTGCGACCCATACGCTCGCGCAAGAACTTCCATCTGTCGATGAACTCCCAGGTGACCAGGATCATCATCGAACCGGGCACCATGCGGGCCCAGGCCGTGGAGTTTGTCAAACATGGCAAGGTGTACAGGATAGCGGCCAGGCGGGAGGTTATCCTGTCGGCTGGTGCCATCAATACGCCACAGCTAATGATGCTATCTGGTTTGGGGCCACGAAAACATCTGGAGAAGCACGGCATCCGTGTGCTGCAAGATCTGCCCGTGGGCGAGAATATGCAGGATCATGTGGGAATGGGCGGACTCACGTTCCTGGTGGACAAGCCCGTGGCCATTGTGCAGGATCGCTTCAATCCCACCGCGGTCACCTTTCAGTATGTGTTGCGGGAACGCGGACCGATGACCACATTGGGTGGCGTCGAGGGTCTGGCCTTTGTGCACACACCCTACTCCAATCGCAGTCTCGACTGGCCGGACATTCAGTTCCACATGGCACCGGCCTCCATTAACTCGGACAATGGCGCCCGAGTGAAGAAGGTGTTGGGCCTGAAGGAGTCGGTGTACCAAGAGGTCTACCATCCCATAGCCAACAAGGACAGCTGGACGATAATGCCACTGCTCTTGAGGCCAAGATCGAGGGGTTCGGTGAAACTACGTTCGGCGAATCCCTTCCACTATCCCCTCATCAATGCCAACTACTTCGATGATCCCTTGGATGCGAAAACTTTGGTGGAAGGTGCCAAGATAGCGCTTCGCGTGGCTGAGGCCCAGGTGTTCAAGCAATTCGGCTCGCGATTGTGGCGCAAACCGCTGCCCAATTGCAAGCAGCACAAATTCCTATCCGATGCCTACTTGGAGTGCCATGTGCGCACCATTTCGATGACCATCTACCATCCGTGTGGCACCGCCAAGATGGGACCCGCCTGGGATCCCGAGGCTGTGGTCGATCCCCGCCTGCGGGTCTATGGAGTGCGTGGACTCAGGGTGATTGATGCCAGCATCATGCCAACGATTAGCAGTGGCAATACCAATGCACCGGTCATAATGATAGCGGAAAAGGGCGCGGATCTCATCAAGGAGGACTGGCTCACGAATCCCGAGTACAAAGTGAAGCGGCAAGCTAATGGAGTTAGAGATCCAGTGCCAGCTGGCAGTGACATTCAGGGCATCAGCACACTGCCCAGAAACAGCAGCCAAAGCGACAGCAGCAACATCAGTGACAGGAGCAACATGGAGAGCAACTTCAGCAACTTCAGCAACAGCAGCAGTCACATCAACTTAGGCAGCAGCAGCAACACAAGCAACAACAGCAGCAACATTGACAGCAGCAGCAACTTCACACTCAACTATGCGGATAGTTAGTGGCTAAGCGACTTCACTTAGTTAGTTAGTGGCTAAGCGATGAAGAATACATATAGAGCTCCAGTTAGCTCCCGATTTTGTGCTCAGGGCTCCATAGCTTTAAACACTCACAGAAAGTGTCCACAACGAGAGAACAACACAAAATGTTTGCCATTGCTAAAGTTGCAGCATGTTGCAACATAAACTCTTTGAGTTCGTTATTAAACTCAACTGAAACTAAAACCAGAATGTGATTCGAAAATGCACCGAACATTCTTTACCTAAATTCTTTATCTACACTGAAACCAGAAGCTATCTTATGTATGAAAACAACCAAAACGTCTATATCACCGACTTGAAGTTCATTATCATTGGATGGCCATCTTGTAATGCTCATAAAAACTTTACTACGGAACCAGAAATGATTGATGCTTCCTTGTGAAACCATTTAAAAGTACCACTCATAAAAGGTTTACACCTGAGAATCATGGTACCGCGTCGTTTGTCTTTCATCAAGACAATAAGTACTCCAAAAGCCTATACAATTTCCACAACACATTAGGCTAGAAGTTACTATCTGCTGGCGTTATCAATAAAAGAATATAGATGTCTATGTGCAACCAGGCGGAGTTGCGTAACTCGTACTTCCCATTGAATCTCATCGCACTGTACACAACGATCCATTGCTAGAAGGAATCCAGAAATCGAGTCATAGTTTAACTGCTTACCTAAGTAATTGTTGTCATTTTTTTTTGCTTATGTATTATTTATGATAAGTTAGCTTAGTTAGTTTAATGTTCTTTGACTATTTATAGAAACCTTCCATGAACTTCATTATTTAAATGACATTCTATTTAATAAATTAAATTTGCATAAACATGAAGGCGAAATGCTTGTTATTTGCTAACAGCCGAAAAGCAGGCAACACAGGTGAGGTAAGCAAAATGGTTTAGTGGCGTAAATAAATTTGAAAAGTTGAATCATCAGGTGATTGGGTGTATTTGCCCATATTTTGTTTCAGCAATTTGTGTTCTAACTCAAGATATATGTAGTTTGTTTAGGAACTAACATGAAGTTCCATTGCTTATAGTAAAAACGTGTAGTTTGTTTAAGAACTAACATGGAGTTCCATTGCTTATAGTAACTTTTTTGTATCAGTATTGAAACTGAGTAAAAGCTTTCTACATTTAATTACATCATAGGCAGTATTTGATTGATTACATCAGACACGATGAGTGACAACTAAATAGGCCCCAGCCCAAGTGAAAATATTCACGAAATACATAGTGGGGCCCAACCCTATTCAACTTAACTTCAAATAGCCATCTGAGTATTTATATACCATAGCCTAGCATTTGGGCGCGGTAGTAAAAAAGACATAACACGCAACATTCTTGTGTAGAAAATGTGTATATTTAATTACTTACCAGCAGACAAGGCACGTTTTCAACTTGTCGCTGCAACGCCCAGTAAAATATATAGATATATATACGAAACATATTAAACATTTTAAGTTGCCTAATCGAAGTGTTATAAATCATATTTCTGACAGGCCAACGAGGCAGACCATGGCCTTGGTCAACAATTTTCATTTTCATGCTAGTATCGGAAGCCGGAAATGGCCAACGGAACGCAAGTTGGTCTAATCAACTCAAATTATAATCACTTTGGATTGTCTTTTTCCGGACCAACGGATCGATGAAGATGCCAAGATGCTAAGTGAGTGGTCCCTGTACCACTTTTCGACCACGAAACGTTCTAATTGACCGGCAAAAAATGAAGAAAAAAAAACCGGCTTATAATCATTTCAACTGAAGCTAAGCACAAAAAAACAGATTTTATGGCTTATTAATGGAAATCTCCAAGACGCTGCTAAGCGCATTTACACAAAACATGGCCAACAAATCACACATTTTAATGGGCCAGCGTTTCGGGCAAGTTCAAGGTCTAATTGGGGTTCTTTTAATGTAAAAGTATATTTAATTCGTAGGGTATGCGAAGTTGAAAGGTACAAAGTGCAATATTTCGATATTGCGTATACGCCCTGTGAACATAGCAAACATAAGTTAATGAGTGAAGATCACTAACTATTTACTTGCAATATTATATGTAAATAAATTGTATAAAATCTAGCTCTTATCCTTTATTTAATCAATAAAGAATAAGTGTTTTGTATTGATTTGTTTGTGGATGCACATTACGTATACGCCATGTGGTTATAAACGGTATCCACCAGTCGCATACCTATCAGTTTACATATGCGGACTTGTTTAGTGAAATGAATTCAGCCACGCCCCCGAAAAATAGGTGTATAAAGCACAGAGAGAACGGCTTAAGCGGAATGGAGACCCAATGTCTACGTGACCAAGTGCAATTTCGCCACGAGATCAAATCGCCAGCTCTGCCCTAGACACATGTGTCCACACGCAAATCTCCCAGCGGCCAAACTCGGCCACAAACGCAATAAACGCAAGCAAATAGCAAATATGCAAAATTTGGCAAGAGAGTCTGCAAAAATTCACTAAACCCCAAACTGGGTCAATGCCCAGCGGAAGTATGTATGTATCTACATGGCAGCGGATCATCTGCAGCAGAAATGATAAAATTGATAAACTTCCGGATCGTTGTGTTACCGTTCCAGTTAGAGGTCAATCAACTTGTTGTGATCTCCGATCTCCGTTAGACAAGCGCCATCGTGTGCGAGCAGTTGACCCAGACCCAATGAACTTGATCTCTGCCTCGTTATAGTCGTAGTATTCACTTATTTGCATACTCCGCAGCAAGCCACTCACCTGTAAATAGAAAAAATACAAAAAAAGAGGAAAAATATTATAATTGGTTTCGATAAATCATGAAAAACTGAGAATTGTGCGAGATTACAGCATAAATATTCATGGTAACATGGCAGCATTCTTTGCGCAAGCGGAAGTGTCTCGTTTCTTTCGATTTTCTGTTAATTCTGTTAATTCTGTTAACTCACGACCCTGGTTCATGATTAGTGACCCATATAGACGATCGAGGAACCCGAGCAGCCAGTTCTTTAAGTTGTTACAAAGGTGCCAATCAAAGGTGAACAAATACTTCTTAGTCACTTTTTTTGGGGGGCAACCTTGGGGCTCGGAAATGCTGGGCAGACATATCGGGTTTTATGATTCAGTGGTAAGTTTATAATTTTTTTTATAAGAACTATTAAGCTCATGTTCTGCGTCGATTGAGTCAGTGATTTGCATAATGGAAGGTAGAAATCTGTGGATTTTTCCATTACCTAACAGAGTATTTAAAATTATTGCCTTACAGTCAAAGCTCCGCCCTTCTTAATTAGTTAACAAATTATTTTTTAGAATTTTCTTTTTAAGAATTGTAAGCTAGTACTCGTAAAATGATTGCCTTACAGTCCGCCCTTTTTAATTAGTAAACAAATTATTTTCTAGACTGATTTATGGCATTTATTTCGTTTGATTAACTTGATCCATGAACCCCAGGTTCCATCATCATCTTTGCGCTGATCTATCCAATCAACTTCCTGACTTCATCAGCTATTTCATTTTTGAACTGAGTGTACTCCATTGACCATTGATCACAACAATCGCACCGAATAGTGGACTTCAAATCAAATAATTGCACACTTTAATGTGCTTTAGTGCTTGGCAAACAATAATGTTATCTGGCCAAACTTGGTGTGTGTATCTATTTGGATTGTATCTGTATCTATATTTGTATCTATATTTGTGCGTTGGCGTATAGCAATTATGCACATTATGATCGTATCAAAATGTTATTCAACTTCTGTTCTGCTTTGTCATGTCAATCATCTGCAAATGAATCGATTGGTTTCGGCTCCAAAAATTCGGGGGAAGTCTCAATAATTGATTCATTTACTCAGCTAGACTTCCTACAATGAAATGCGTCGATTTCCTTTGTGTAATCGAATTATGGAAATCACTCAATAAACTGCAATAATACTTCTATTTACGCAGGGGTTCCGGTTGTGCATAATGTATATTTGTTTTATTTATTGATTTGATTTTATACCTATTATATTGAACATATATTTTACAGACTATTGCGATGCGGGGTTTAATGGTAAAGATATCACATCGTTGTGGAACTCTCGCTGTTTTGCGGATTTGGCGGCAACTTCGCAAGCAAACTGGGCGCGGATGGATCCATAAGATGGACACTTTTTGGCTTGGAACCAGGACTTTGCCAGCAGTTCTTGTACCAGGCAGATTGCTGATGTCTCAGTCCAAGTCCAGTGGCCATCCTGGCCAAAGAGCGATACAAACTGCGGGAGAGGACATGTAGAAATCCACCAAATCTATGGGATGGAATCGATTCTGGGAGCACATAGTTGTTCAAAGGGATTGAGCTCGATGGGCTACAATTCGGCAGGTTTGCAATTGTGGCATCATCCCCTTCATCCCCATCATCATCACCAACTTCATCGGTATCCCCATCGTATCCATTTTCAGAAAGACCAGGAATGCGATACTGAACACTAAAGCAATTGGGCTTTGGAGCCGCAGTTTCAATTATGTTTCTATCGATTTGCAGCTTTTTCAAATATTTTGTGGAACAACTTGGCTCGCTGTCGGAACTCGTCGAACTTGAAAATATTCTAGATGGCGGTGCACCTTTAGGATGGATTGTAATCCTAGGTTCACGTTCCTTTACAGCTGGTCTGTGCATTGCCCAGAGTTTTAGATGTAGTATGCCCAAAGTTTTTGCTTCACCCTTTTCTATTTGGAAATTTTGACAGTTCTGGCTTGACCTACTCGATTTAAAAACATAAATATAACAGAAAAGCAATTGTTGAGCAAACTTCAAAGCAGTTGCAAAACATTTCTATTACATTATGTAATATTATGTCATTGCTGCCTGTAATGACCTCTCGTAAAATAACAGATAATAAAGCTACTGCATTTGGCATGTCGAATTAGGAAACCCCCAGTTTGTACTAAAAATGCACTTTAAAATGCTTCAATTCAGTTTAGGAAGTATAAAATAAAGCCAAGAAATGATTTTCCCGTAATATGTATAATAAGAATTTCGTTTTCTATAAGAAAAATGTATTACCAAGTAGATGAGAACATTGAATACATATTCTACCTTCATTCATTCATAAAACAAAGCGCCTCTTAATTCTTGCAAATAAACTGGTTTTTGGCTTTAATCAGGAATGGGATATTTTAACTGCTTTCGATCGCCAAATGTTACCACATCTAAAGCACTGTCTATGCAAATTTTTCGAAGTGAACGAGTTGCTTCGTCATGATGATCGAAGTCAACGCAATTAATCGCCACCAACAAAACAGAAGAATGAAAAAAACAAAACCATAAGTCGCGTTTTACGGCTAAGTTGAGAACATTTTATGGCCAGCACATTTTCTCAAATTCCGCCAGTCATTCGGCAGAATGTCAAACCATCAGCAGTATCAACAGAGGAAATTCGCTTCACATTCGCAATAACAAGCGAAAAACATCCTTCTGCGAAGTGAATTAAATGCATTGAAATCCTGAATGCCATGGGCTAGCTGGTGTGAGTGTCAAAGAGCCAGTAAAGCGACATGGTCGAGGCCCCAAATTTGAAAATTGTCAGTCGGTGCAAAGAGCAGCTTGGCCAAAATCGGCAGTTGCCAACTATGAAAACTCGGTCAAAGACAACGAGTTTGCTTAAATTCTTGACTCTATGCGCACAAAAGCAGTCATTTTGCTGCTGTTTCTTAGCCAGCAATCGATAGTTAGACTCAAAGCATGAATTGCCGTTAGCTGGCTGCACTGGGCGAAAAACAGCAGCTAGTTGTTAAATGGGTAATTTAATGACATGAGTAATTACTAGCTGCAGTTATACAAAGACAAAAAGTTCCTAAAGCAACTCAAACACATTTTATTTGTTTAAACTGGAAAAAGTACTTTTGTTGCTCAGAAAATCAATCTGTATCTTTGGCTGTAAAACAAGTTTACTAACTTGAATACCGAGTTTAAAATGCATTTTTGCGGAGTTCACAGGAATTGTTTGCACTGCACATAATCGAATGGCAGCTCAACGAACTTGAAGCTCGCGAATCGCAGACGAATTGCGAAATTGGAAGCCGCAATGGCTTTTGCAGCCTTGACTCCAAAGTGTCCAGTGTATCGCTTCATTTGGGCTTGAATGTCAACGGAGATTGGTTCTGGGCTGCCCTTCAGATGGTTTCTCGAGGGTTCTTAGCTCATTTGTATGCCAGTCATGTGCTCTCTCAATGATGATGATGATGATGATGTTGATTATGAGTAGTAACTCCTTCTGGCAACGGAATCTCTGGGCGATGTCCTTCGACTAAGCATATACCACATCAGAACGTCGCCATTGTGGGGCGGAGAATACATCAAAAAACCATTAAGCAGCATTTTAATTTATTTTTATTTTTATTTTCCTTTTTTTTTATACATTTTTACTCTTTTTAGTATGTCATACGGTTGCGGTCGACTGGCCAAGTTTACGTTGGCAAGTAACCATGATTCCAAGCTTGGTGGCTACGGGTATCTTGGAATTTTTCACAAACTGCCAAACTGGCAAACAATCGACTCTCTTGGGCTCTCCCATTCTAAGCTCACGAATATTCACATGCAAGCGGAAATAATTATAAAAATTACTTACTAAACACAAAGCTTTGCTTCAAAGAAACAAAACAACGAAAAACAATCAGCCCCGTGAATAAAAACAAACATTACATGCCACTAAAACCATTCACCATTTACTAGGAGGTGAGTATAATTAGAAGCGACTACTGATCGTTTGGAAACAAATCAATAAATGAACTATTAACTATTAACTATAAATTGCCAGCTGCGATAAACATTTTCGCAATACATTTACGAGCTGAGAAACTGAGTTTATAATGTTAGGTTTGCTTTGTAAATGAAATCTTCTTGGTATATTTACGTTTCCCACTTTTGTCATGGTGTATTTCATGCTTCTTTTTATATAACTTAAATACTCTCTCTCATTACACTTGGCAACCGACATATTTTGTACAATTATCCATCTTTTTATTTAATATTACTGCTTTACCGAATAGAACTTAATTCCAAGCAATTAAAGTTCTAGAAATTGTGTTGTTCCCCATTGGGTATCGTCACCTCCAAGTTCTAATTTCGTTGTTATTTTCCCTTAGCCACAATCCATCGATATGATTATTAGATCAGACCCCGTTATTAGGCGATTTCTGTATTCAGCACACAGTTGAGAACATACAATACCCCGTGAATCGTTGATTTGTGCATTCGCACTGCATTTTGGTTGGAATGTTTACGATCTTTGAACGATCGATCAATTGCACACACTACTTAGTACACTCTCAGTTTTCACTGTTGTGGAAAAATATAAAAATAAGAATCAAACTGGACTGATGACTGATGATAGTTGGGCCCAAGAGTCGTAATTGTCAACAGTGCAGGGCCCCCATTGAGTTTTCCAGTTGCAGTTACCCGCAGCCTCTAGATTTTTTAGTTCTGCTCTTAGAACTCAGCGTTCCAGTCGATCGCGGCAGTCGAGTGAGTCCGGCTGCAAGGTGATGAAGCAGCTCCATGATGCAGACTCTGCCACGGAATCATTGGAACATTGCGTCCCTTCTTGTCTTCTGGCTATTGGAGTACTCCATGGTGATCAGCCAGATCGACAGTGGCAATGCGCTGAACGACATGCTCGAGATCTATCGTCGCGGCCAGGCGCAATTGGATCTGGAGAATCTGGACGAGGGCCAGCACATATGGGCGAAATATGATTTTATTGTAGTTGGAGCCGGCACCGCTGGCTGTGCCCTGGCCGCACGTCTCTCCGAGAATCCGCGTTGGCGTGTGCTGCTCCTGGAGGCCGGTGGGCCCGAGAACTACGCCATGGACATACCCATTGTGGCGCATCTGCTGCAGCTGGGCGAGATCAACTGGAAGTACAGGACGGAGCCATCCACTAGCTATTGCCTGGCCATGAACGACAATCGCTGCAATTGGCCCAGGGGCAAGGTGATGGGCGGCAGTTCGGTGCTCAACTACATGATGTACACGCGCGGCAATCGCAGGGATTACGATCGCTGGGAGGCACTGGGCAATCCGGGCTGGAGCTTCAAGGATGTGCTGCCGTACTTTAAGAAGTACGAGGGCAGCAGTGTGCCCGATGCGGAGGAGGATTATGTGGGTCGCAATGGCCCGGTGAAGGTGAGCTACTCGGAGACGAGGACTCGCATTGCCGAGGCCTTTGTGCGCGCCTCCCGGGATGCGGGATTGCCGCAAGGCGACTACAATGGGGAGCAGCAGATACGCGTGTCCTATCTGCAGGCGAATATCTACAACGAGACCCGTTGGAGCTCCAATCGGGCCTATCTGTATCCCATCAAGGGAAAGCGCAAGAATCTGCATATCAAAAAGAACGCCTTGGTCACCAGGATCTTGATTGATCCGCTGAAGAAGACGGCGTTCGGTGTCATGGTCAAAATCGATGGCAAAGTGCAGAAGATTGTGGCCCGCAAGGAGGTCATCCTGTCGGCGGGCGCCATCAATACACCGCAACTGCTGATGCTCTCGGGCGTGGGACCCGCCAAGCATCTGCGGGAGATGGGCATAAAGCCGCTGGCGGATCTGGCCGTGGGCTACAACCTGCAGGATCACATTGCGCCGGCCATTAGCATCCTGTGCAACGAGAGCTCGCTGCAGATTAGCGAGATGTTCGGCTCGGAGGCCATGGCTGAGTTCCTGAAGGGACGCGGCGTGCTACGCATACCGGGTGGCGTGGAGGCCATCTCATTCTACGCCCTGGACGATGCACGCAATCCCGATGGTTGGGCCGACATGGAGCTCTTCATGGTGGGCGGTGGTTTGCAAACGAATTTGGCACTACGTCTCGCGTTGGGCATCCAATCGAGTGTCTATGAGAGCATGTTTGGCGAACTGGAACGCCAGAGTGCCAACGGCTTCATGATATTCCCCATGATACTGCGCGCCAAGAGCCGGGGGCGCATCAAGCTGAAGAGTCGCAATCCCGAGGAGCATCCACTCATCTATGCCAACTACTTTGCGCATCCCTATGACCTGAACATCACAGTGCGGGGCATCGAACAGGCGGTGAGTCTACTGCAAATGCCCGCCTTCAAGGCGATCGGTGCGCGTTTGTTCGAGAAGAGGATACCCAACTGTGCCAAGTACAAGTGGAAGAGCAGCGCCTACTGGGCCTGCTATGCGCGCCACTTCACCTTCACCATCTACCACTACTCGGGCACCGCCAAGATGGGTCCTCGCTCGGATCCCTCGGCGGTGGTGGATGCCCGCCTGCGGGTCCATGGCATCGATAGGCTGCGGGTGGTGGATGCCAGCATTATGCCCTACCTGGTCTCCGGCCATCCCAATGGACCGGTCTATCTAATAGCTGAAAAGGCGGCCGACATGATCAAGGAGGATCATAACTTTGTATAAGTCAAAAACCAACTATCAGTAACACTTATCAATCAATAATATTATTTGCTGAGTGATTTCTAGTAAATTAAACACTATACAATACAGTACAAATGCTTCAAGTGGAATGTGTTGTAATGTGTTGAATGTGTTGTAGAGTGAAAAAGGTTGCGAATTCTTTAAGTGGCATGCGTTGTAATATCAATGGATGATAAATATAGATTGCAAAAGGTTGATAGAGAAATGAGAACTTTGATATCAGTTTATCACCATTAAAAAGAAATTACAACAATAATAATACTGATTCATGATTCCTGTCATGAAATTTTGTTTTGTTTCCAAATTATAAATTAAAGCTAAAACGCTATTAGCATAGAGAAAAGCTATTAACAAATGCAGATCATACGATTGCAGTACGTTTCAATTACAGCAAATCAATTGGAAATTGTTAGTTGCTTGTCATCAATTTTATATGACGATGTAGTAACGAATGATTCAACAATTCCCTGCATTAAAATTAAAATTGTACAGGTGTAATATTTAAAGCGAATTGCTAGTAGAATAACAACTCGTTGGCATAAATAGTAGTTATTATTAATAAGCCCGATGACATGAATTAACCGATAGACATCTAGAACCACAGAATTCTAAACATATTATGCAGATTATTATTATGTACGATCTGGTTTGACATTTAACCAGATACAACGGCGACAGGTTCTTCGACGAACCCCGCCCGAATTCTTTTACTGAATGACGATGACACTATGCTAATTGCAGGCCAAAACCCAAATCGAGGAGGATCTTAAGCACCGGTTTTCCATGGGCCATGGGAGGCCCTTTAATGTTTCGACACCGGCTTCCGCATCTTGTTCGCAGTTGCTAACGATCGTCAATCGGCGCAAGCGCAACTCAATGTCAGATACAGATACATTTTCAGATTCAGATTCAGTTCGTCAGATCGTCGGAGCTTTCAGTTTTCAGCCAGCTCTTCGTCTTTGTCTGCGTGGATGTAGATTCGTTGTGAACGTGTCCATAGTCAAGTCTTCCGAAAGATTTGAAGATTCTTGGTGAGCCGAAGAAACCAAAAAAAAAACCGAAAACTGAAAACCGAGTGCCGAGAGATTCGCAAAGCGATCGTTTCTCTTCGGCGATCGGCGCCGAATTTAATATTAAATTGAACTTGGCCACAGCATTTGTCAGCATTTCTAGTTACGTATCCGATTGGGCAACACGCTCGCGATCGCGTCGATCACACAGCACTCAGAACGCGTTCGTCCATCATATCCCAAAAATATACAAATAATTTATTATATTTTTTTGACTGTGCAATTGGTGTGAAAAGTGCAGAAGAATTCGTGGCAAGTAACTAAAAAGGCCCCCCAATGGCAACAAGCAAATCGCTGATATTCGTGGGCCTGTGCCTGTGTGCCTATGTGGCCACCTGGAGTCGCATCTCTGCGCAGACCAACAATAATGTCCTCTTCGAGACGATCAACTTCCTGCGACGCGGCCAGGCGGACGTGGAGCTGGAGAACTACGACAACAATGTGATCCTCGACAGCGAGTACGATTTTATAGTAGTAGGAGCTGGCACAGCTGGTTGTGCCCTGGCCGCCCGACTCTCGGAGAATCCCAAGTGGCGAGTGCTGCTGCTGGAGGCCGGTGGGCCCGAGCGACTCGTCATGGACGTGCCCATTGTGGCGCATTTCCTGCAGCTGGGCGAGATGAACTGGAAGTACCGGACACAGCCCTCGGACCACGCCTGCCTGGCCATGAACAACAATCGCTGCAATTGGCCCAGGGGCAAGGTGATGGGCGGCAGTTCGGTGCTCAACTACATGATGTACACGCGCGGCAATCGCCGGGATTACGATCGCTGGGAGGCACTGGGCAATCCGGGCTGGAGCTTCAAGGATGTGCTGCCGTACTTTAAGAAGTACGAGGGCAGCAGTGTGCCGGATGCGGAGGAGGATTATGTGGGTCGCAATGGCCCGGTGAAGGTCAGCTATGTGAACTGGCGTTCGAGGATCGCCGAAGCCTTCGTCGATGCTGCCCAGCAGGATGGGCTGAAGTACAGGGACTACAATGGACGCATTCAGAATGGTGTGGCCTTCCTGCACACCACAACGCGCAATTCCACCAGATGGAGCTCCAATCGTGCCTATCTGTATCCGCTGAAGGGCAAGCGGCGCAATCTGCATGTGCGAAAGAATGCGCTGGTGACCAAGGTGCTGATCGATCCGCAAACCAAGACGGCCTATGGCATTATGGTGCAGACCGAGGGACGCATGCAGAAGATCCTGGCCAGACGCGAGGTGATTGTCTCCGCCGGCGCCATCAACACGCCGCAACTGCTGATGCTCTCCGGCGTGGGACCAGCGAAACATCTTCGCGATGTGGGCATCAAGCCAGTGGCGGATCTGGCCGTGGGTTACAATCTGCAGGATCACACGGCACCGGCGGTGACGTTCACCACCAATGCCACCTCCTTGAAGTTCGAGGACTTCTCCGATCCCACGCTCATTAACCGATTCAACCGGATGGAGGGACCATATGGTTCGCCCGGTGGCTGTGAGGCGATTGCCTTCTGGGATCTGGATCACGAACGCGACGAGGATGGCTGGCCCGATATTGAGCTCTTCCTGGTGGGCGGTTCCATGTCCTCCAATCCGGCCATCTCGCGTGCCTTCGGCTTGAAGAAGGTCATCTACGATACACTATTTGCGGAGATCGAGGACAAATCGTTGAACGCCTTCATGATCTTCCCCATGATACTGCGCCCCAAGAGTCGCGGTCGCATCATGCTGAAGAGCAGCGATCCCTTCAAGTATCCCCTCATCCATGCCAATTACTTTGCCCATCCCTACGATGTGGACATCTCGGTGCGGGGCCTGCTGAAGGCCATTAGTTTGATGGACCAGCGTGGCATGCAGGCGATCAATGCGCAGTTGTGGGAGAAGAAGATCCCCACGTGCAAGCAGCATCCCTACAAGAGCTGGGCCTACTGGGCCTGCTATGTGCGGCACTTCACCTTCACCATTTACCACTATTCCGGCACCGCCAAGATGGGTCCCAAATCCGATCGCGCCGCCGTGGTGGACCATCGACTGCGGGTGCACGGCATCAAGAATCTGCGAGTCGCCGATGCCAGCATCATGCCCGAGATCATGTCCGGCCATCCCAATGGACCCGTCTTCATGATCGCCGAGAAGGCAGCCGATATGATCAAGCAGGATCATGGCTTCATCCAGTGAAGCCAGTGAAGCCCACCTTAGGCCAAAGTTGATTCCACAATCAGGTGTTAGACCCATTTACACTGGCCTACCAAATCATCAGATCATCTCGTTAAATCACTAAACCTTAAATGCAGTGGCCAGTGTAAAAGGGGGCTTAAGTTATAGTTTTTTAGGTCTTTGAAAACTTGTTTGTTATTATCTGTAGTAATTGTTTCTTGCCTGAACTGATTCTAGCCTAAGATTTAGCTATATAAGCAACATAAGCATAAATAAATGAACATAAGTTTTGTATGTACTATAAACAAAAATTGGTTTTCTATATTCTATAATTCTATAAATTAGAAATTTATATATACAGCTGTTGCCTCTCTGATTTTAATTGGATTTTTACTAAATTTCAAACTTCTTAAATTCCTAAAAAAAAAAACAATAGTTATAGGCCTGCCAAAATTTGACTTTGACATTGAATTTTATTGGACTTCTGTCTTCGGCATTGTCTCATTTATTTCAATAGAGATTTTCAGCGCCGGCACTTTTAATGCTAATCAATTTGTGGCTTCATAATCAAAATCTGTGAAATCCGTGAAGTTGTTCGCTTGTTTGACGATTTTTTGTTTTGATTTATTACACGCCTTTGTTTCTGCGCGTCTCTCAATCATTTTATAGTTTTATTGTTGCGGAAATGATCATTTTTTTGCCTTACTCTCGTTTTTTTTTTTACGAACAAGCCGTTGTGAGTTTTGTTAGGTGTTTTGTTTAAGCAATATTTGATGCTAGGTCTTTGGATTGATCTTGGTATAATTTGCAGCGATTTGACCTTAGAATTATTTATGTATGTGGAGTGTGTATAAATCAGTCGAAAATTGAGAATAATTGCCTTAGCATAAGTATTATATCTTTCAACATCCCAAGGGTAGACTACATTAAAATTCTATTCAAATCGAAGTGAAAAGCTTTGAGCTCAGCTTAAAGCTCTTGAATTTTATATATTTTAGATGGATTTTCAAAGCCAGCTTGTGATTCCAAGTCTAACAAAGCATATTTGTAACTACGTGGATAGGAAAACTCAGGCAGTGAAAACTCATGGCAGCATTTCGCTTTCCTTTCACACAGAAAGTCACTAAAGTTACGCCAGACTTTTCATTAACACAAATTGAAATATTCATGAATCGAGGGGGCGGTTTGAATCGCAGAAAAAAAAAGGCAAACACAAAGGAGACAAATTTTGAATGCAATTGCCATGACCAAAACATGGCCCTTCCCTCAAATTTCAGTTCCATGTCCTCCCAGTGAAATCCCAGTCCTGTTTGGTTTCATGTTCCCCTTTTACTTTTTGGTTGCTGCGATTTTGTTAGGGCATCCAATGAAGGAGGAACTGCATCCACATACTGGGGTTGATCCCAACTGCACTGAGCCACCCCTTCATCCCCTTTATATTCATTTATTTCCCTCGCTTTGTTTTGTTTTTTTTTTTGGTTTTTTGGCTAGACCTAAAGTCGTTTAATCGGCTTTGGTTTTGTACTGTTTTTTGTTGTGTTTTTCTTGATTATAATACGCCATGGGGTGGCTGGGAATATATTAACCCTCGAGTGCCCGAGCCGCTGGAGCTTCAATCTTCACAGATTCCAGATTCAACTGACAGTCCAGCGGCATGCGAATAAAATAAGCCATAAAAACAGCCAGTACAAGATGCCCCTACAAATGCCATTGAACTGAGCTCAGATGCAGAGGAAATACAGAGAGAGAAGTTATGTATAACTTGTAAATTTTAATGTAAATAATACAATACATCAGCTTAAAGGAAAATGGATCAATAATTGCTTAAAAATATGTACCATAATATAAGTATCTATATATAAGTATTTAATCTCAACATAAATAATCCTATTTTTTTTTTGCCTGCATTAGAAAAGAGATAGCAAATGAAAGAGAGGCAGCAAGCAGAAAGCGCAAATTAGCAGGTGGCAATAAAAATAATAAAAATTCTGAGACAATCTCAGCCTCTCAGCCTGTTTCGACCCTACAAACCTGGCCATAAAGTCAACCAACTTATCTCAGCAGCGAAGAAAAAAAAGAAAAGAAAGAGATAGAAAGAGGATAGAGATCAATGAGGGAGAACCAAACCGGCAAGGTAATCCACAGTGGAGCAAGCAAGCTTCAATTAGAAATCAAATCAATTAATATGTTTGCAGAATATTCAGTAACTAACTAACTCTCCACTAACTAACTCTCATAAGAAAAATTAAATAAAAGTATGAGTTAAATACCACATAATCCATATATATATATATTTTTTTTTGGTTCCACTGTGCGTTGGCAGCGGTGCTGCCGCACAGAGGTAGAAGTCCAATTTCACCCGACGCTCGGTAGCCACAGAGTTCAGTTACCGGCCATCGCAACCATGGAGAAGCTGCTGCTGTCCCAGCTTCTGTGTCTGCTCCTCAGCCCACTGATCCCGCTGATCCACTCCCAAAGGAGCAACTCCCAACTGGACGAACTGCGGCGACTGGGCCTGGGAAATGTCGTCAATGTGCCTTTCTTCAGCGATGGTGAGCAATGGGTTTACATTTCCCACTCACATTCATATATTTCCAATCCTCTTTCAGTGCCCCAAAGAAACTATGACTTCATCGTGGTTGGCGGCGGAGCAGCTGGCTGCACGTTGGCCGCTCGCCTCTCGGAGAATCCCAACTGGAGTGTGTTCCTCATCGAGGCCGGCGGCGTGGAGAACATAGTGCACCAGGTGCCGCTGCTGGCGGCCCATCTGCAGTCGACCGCCTCCAATTGGGGCTACAACTCGACGCCACAGCGCCATGCCTGCCGTGGCATGCCCGACAACAGGTGCGCCCTGCCGCGGGGCAAGGTGCTGGGTGGCACCAGCTCCATCAACTATATGATCTACAACCGGGGCAATCGCAGGGACTTTGATGCCTGGGCGGCAGCTGGCAATCCCGGCTGGAGTTACGACGATGTGTTACCCTACTTTCTGCGGAGTGAGCATGCGCAGCTGCAGGGACTGGAGCAGTCGCCGTATCACAATCGCAGTGGTCCCCTGAGTGTGGAGGATGTGCGCTATCGCTCGCGACTGGCGCATGCCTACATTCGCGCTGCCCAGGAGGCGGGTCATCCGCGCACGGACTACAATGGGGAGTCGCAGCTGGGCGTGTCCTACGTGCAGGCCACCACACTGAAGGGCAGAAGGCACAGTGCCTTCCGTGCCTACATCGAGCCCATACGATCCAGGCGTCGCAATCTGCACATCCTCACACTGGCCAGAGTCACCCGTGTGCTCATAGATGCAGCCACCAAGTCCGCCTACGGCGTGGAGCTGACCCATCAGGGCAGAAGCTTCAAGGTGAAGGCCCGCAAGGAGGTTATCCTATCGGCGGGTGCCTTCAACTCGCCGCAGTTGCTGATGCTGTCGGGGATTGGGCCAGAGGATAACCTCAAGGCCATTGGCATACCGCTGATCAAGGCGCTGCCGGTGGGCAAGCGAATGTTCGATCACATGTGCCACTTTGGACCCACCTTTGTGACCAACACCACGGGCCAAACTCTGTTCGCCGCCCAACTGGGCGCACCGGTGGTCAAGGAGTTCCTACTGGGCCGGGCGGATACCATCCTGTCCAGCATCGGCGGCGTGGAGACGCTCACCTTCATCAAGGTGCCATCCGGCAAGAGTGCGGCCAGCCAGCCCGATGTGGAACTCATCCAGGTGGCCGGCAGCCTGGCCAGCGATGATGGCACCGCCCTGGCCAAGGGAGCCAACTTCAAGGACGAGATATACGAGAAGATGTACAAGGAGCTGACGCTGACGCAGCAGGATCACTTCAGCTTCCTCATCATGCACTTCAAGCCCGCCTCCGTGGGTCGCCTGTGGCTGCACAATCGCAATCCCCTCGAGTGGCCACGCATCGATCCCAAGTACTTCTCGGCCCCCGCGGATGTGGAGCACCTACTGGAGGGCATCAAGGAGGCCATCCGCATCTCCCAGATGCCGGCCATGCAGGCCGTGGGCACCAGACTGCTGGACAAGCCGGTGCCAGGTTGTGAGAGCCACGAGTTCGCCTCGGACGATTACTGGCGCTGCTCCATACGCACCCTGTCCTACACACTGCACCACCAGGTGGCCACCTGTCGCATGGGCGCCGAGAGTGACCCCACCACCGTGGTCAACCATCAGCTGAGGGTGCACGGCATGCGGAAACTCCGGGTGGTGGACACCGGCATCATCCCCTTCCCGCCCACCGCCCACACGAATGCAGCGGCCTTCATGATCGGGGAAAAGGCGGCGGATATGATACGATCCGACTGGAGTTGATTAGCGGCAGATGACGAGAGATCAGCATCAGAAACGGCGGCGATTTATGTAAAGGGGTTAATAAAATGCGAGAGGAAAGTTGGACAGAAAGCAAACGGGTCAAAACGACGCAAGTTGAAAGCATTTGACAATTCTTTAATATTCTAAATGATTTTTGACTACCATACATAAGTAATCTAAATTTCACTTGTAAAGGGCATCATATTATTTAAATCTTATTTCAAATTCACAACATTACTAACATTTATTTTTCGAAATAAACATCTACGGAAATCATTATAATTGACTTGTTAAGCCAATGGCCACACAAATTCGTTGTTAAACTTGTTACACCAATGGCCACACAAATTCGCTGAGTGTAGCGCCGAAACGGGGTCGCCAGCACGGTGCGGGTCACTCCAATTGGGACCACGTCATGACCTAGCTTAATAAGTTCCCACCGATTCGTTCCGGTCTCGCGCTGATCCGAATCCAAATCGGGCCAAACGAGGCAGCCCAAAACGGGTTTACGCACTCCAGCAAGTTCAATGCCTCGCCAGTCGGGCCGAAAAATAATAAAAAAAAAAGAATACTAATAGATTGTGTATGCCTCATCGATGATGTATGTATATATGATATTATTGTATCTTACATACATATAATATTAACTTGAAGTGCATTTGGGGGCCCAACGCTGGGAGAACACGCGTCAAAGTTAAATGAACCCGCAAATGGCAGACGCCACTTAAAAAGTGAGAATCTTGTCTTGCTCCCTTCACATTTGGCCAGAACCAGGAAATAAGTCTACCACTTGCTGGATACCCTATAGTTGCTAGCTTTCACATGCATATTTGTCGTTGGTTTTATGGAAATCCTGCCGAGAGTTCAATGAATTCATTGCGAAAGACTACGATTTGGTTTTAAGTGCATACTTTTTCCTTTCCTTTATAAGCCTTAACATAAGCCTATATTTATGTGAAATCCCAGCAATTTTTCTACGTGTACCTTTTTAGCACTCAAGAAGAACCAACTGATTTGAAACTGGATCAAGCCAAGTTTATCTTAATGACTTCAGCACCTCAACTATGTATGTTTTGATGCTTCCAGCTAAACTCTGCGATATTCACTATTTATTTTGCTTAACTGCTAATTGGTGCTAATTTTATTTGGGTTTGTTTTTATTTCTTTGGCCGGTTCTGGCCAACTTGGCTTTGTTTTTATTTGTTTACTATTTCTGTTCGCCTTGCCATTTGGTTTTTTGTGGCTTAGTTTAATGCTCAATTGGATTTCTATTTGTATTCTATTTCTAAGTTTATGCGATGTTTAGTCTTCATAGCTTGGCGAGGTTTTTCTTTACGATTTTCCGTGTTTAGTTTAGCTATTAAGCGCTACTTAAGTTCACTGGAGTTTGTAGTTCATTTTATAAAATGCATTTATTTTCAACATCGTTCCGAATCGTGTACACCCACTACAGAACCCCAAATATGGCACACGGGGTGGGTGGGGCCTCATTTGGCGACGTTGGCGCTGGATTAACAGCCACTGAGAGAGCCACCACCACAACAACAACAAAAGGTAACCCACCGACGTGCGATTATGGCACCTGAGTCACTCGCTGCCAGTGCAATCGCGTCCAGGAGCCATGGAGCTTAAAAGCAACTCCCTCCAGGCGACAGCAGCTCATTTGCCCACCATTAGCCCCATGCAGTCCACACAGTGCTCACAGCTCTCACAGCTCCTCCTGCTGCTGCAGTTGCTCATTCTCGCGGCCGTTTCTCGCGGGGATGTCAACCGACTGGTGCTGGACCAGCTCAACCAGGTGGGATTGGTCAATCTCATCGAGCAGGCCACGCGACCGAATGGTAACTAGAGTCTCAGCTCCTGGTTGTTACAATCCTATAACTCTTCAGTTTGCTTATCCCCTTGGTAGTGCCCAGAGATCTATCCACCTATGACTTCATTGTGATTGGAGCCGGAGCAGCTGGTTGCTCGTTGGCGGCCCGCCTCTCGGAGAATCCCCAGTGGTCGGTGGCGCTCATCGAAGCTGGTGGCGTGGAGAACATAGCGCATCAGACGCCAGTGGTGGCCGGCTATCTGCAGCAGACATCCTCGAACTGGGGCTACAGGTCGGTGCCACAGAAGCTATCCTGCCACGGCATGAACAACAATGAGTGCGCCCTGCCGCGGGGCAAGGTGCTGGGCGGCACCAGCTCCATCAACTATATGATCTACAATCGGGGCAATCGCCGGGACTTTGATGCCTGGGCGGCAGCTGGCAATCCCGGCTGGAGTTACGACGAGGTGTTACCCTATTTTCTGCGCTCTGAGAATGCCCAACTTCAAGGATTGGAGCAGTCGCCGTATCACAATCACAGTGGTCCGCTGAGCGTGGAATATGTGCGCTTTCGATCGCAGTTGGTGGACGCGTTCGTGGAGGCGTCGGTGGAGTCGGGACTGCCGCGCACGGACTACAATGGCGAGTCGCAGCTGGGGGTGTCCTATGTGCAGGCCACCACACTGAATGGACGCCGGCACTCGGCGTACTCGGCGTACATCAAACCAGTGCGGGATCTGCGCGCCAACCTGCAGATATTCACCTTTTCCCGCGTCACACGCATTCTGATCGATGAGGCAACGCAATCGGCCTACGGCGTGGAGTTTCACTACAAAAACAAGGCCTATACCTTCAAGGCCCGCAAGGAGGTCATCCTATCGGCGGGCACCTTCAACTCGCCGCAGTTGCTGATGCTGTCGGGGATTGGGCCAGAGGATAACCTCAGGGCCATTGGCATACCGCTGATCAAGGCGCTGCCGGTGGGCAAGCGCATGTTCGATCACATGTGCCACTTCGGACCCACCTTTGTGACCAACACCACGGGCCAAACGACCTTCACGTCGCGGGTCACGCCGGCTGAGGTGATATCCTACCTCCTGGCCGGAAACCCAGCCACGCGCCTAAGTTCCATTGGCGGCGTCGAAGCCCTGGCGTTCCTCAAGACGCAGCGATCGAGTTTGCCAAGGGATTGGCCGGATGTGGAGTTGATCATGGTCACTGGCAGCTTGGCCAGTGACGAAGGCACCGGCCTGAAGTTGGGTGCCAACTTCAAGGACGAAATATACGACAAGATGTACAGGGAACTGGCGCAGGCGCAGCAGGATCACTTCACCCTGCTGGTCATGCAGTTCCATCCGCAGTCGGTGGGTCGCCTCTGGCTGAAGGATCGCAATCCATTGGGCTGGCCCAAAATCGATCCCAAGTACTTTGTGGCCGAGGAGGACGTGGAGTACCTACTGGACGGCATCAAAGCCAGTCTGAGGATCATGGAAATGCCAGCGATGCAGAGGATTGGCGCCAGGCTGCTCAAGCGCACAGTGCCAGGATGCGAGGGTCACCAGTTCGCCTCGGATGACTACTGGCGCTGCTCCATACGCACGCTGTCCTACACACTGCACCACCAGGTGGCCACCTGTCGCATGGGCGCCGAGAGTGACCCCACCACCGTGGTCAACCATCAGCTGAAGGTGCACGGCATGCGGAAACTCCGGGTGGTGGACACCAGCATCATCCCATTCCCGCCCACCGCCCACACGAATGCAGCGGCCTTCATGATCGGGGAAAAGGCGGCGGATATGATACGATCCGACTGGGAGTCGATCTAATAAGATCTGGGATCTGGGAGTCAGCCATAGGAACTAAGGAAACGCCATAGAGAATCCATTGTCGGATTCTTACCTTAACATTTTTTTCTAATCATAATATATAATTTTGGTAACCATAGGGTTGAGGAATAATGATGAAATTAGACATGAATTAATAGAGAATATTCATCTCAAAAATATTCAATTCATTAAATTCAATATGCGTGTCCAAATCGATTATCCTTCGCGAGTATTGAGCATCCTGTGGGAGAGGAGCTGCCCCCATTAGGGGATTATCGATGCCCGGTTAAGTGTATTATTTCATTAATCATTTCATTTCGCAAAAAGGCAGCGAAAGTGCAGAGCAAACGCGTCTATTAGGCCGCAGTTGTTGTTTGACTTGGCGAGTTAATTAAATAGAATTACCTTAACGAGACGAGCGAGTTGCAATTGGGTTTCTTGGGTTTTTGGGGTTGCCAACTCGCAGGGGGTTGGGGGAGGTCGAGAGGGGTTGGGGGTGGGGGGGTGCCCCTGGGGGTTGGACAGAGTGCATTAACCCATGCCCGCACAACCGCACGGGGGTTGAAAAAGTTTGGCCAGGCTCAGAAGAATGGCAACATACAAAACGGGGCATATACAAAACACACAGCACGGGGTGGTTTCCCTCATTCGCTCGGGATGCTGGGGGTGGTGGGTGGTGTGCTGGGTGATGGGCAGTGGGTGCTGGGTGGGGGGTGGTTGCATACAAGTGGTTATCACTGTCCCGGGCTTGTTGTTCCCGTTGTTGTGTGCGCAAAATTCAATATGCATCGGGGAGTTTTCTGTGCCGCCGAAGGGAGCGTCTTTCTGGCCTCAGACGTTGCACCGGAAAAAACAATCTACCAAATGTGATCTTTATCTGAATGCATTTCATTTCAAGTAAGTAAGGCTATCAGAATGATAAGGATGATAAGTCATCAGGTTGATAAAGGAAAACAAAACCCAGTACTATTATATGATTAATACGATACTTTCCGATTTTTTATATTTGTTTACAAGTATGTAATTTAAGGCCCCAACTCAAAGTGCCCATTTGATATATTTTAATGTGTGTATATCCATTTAAATGCATTTACACGATAAGCAATAAAGCGAAATTCGGTGTAAAATATTATAAATGAAAGTACAAAATATAACACAAACATGCCTGGAACTTTATTGGACAGGTAATACGACTTTTGGCGAAAGGGAAAATGTCAAAAGGTAAAAAATAAAAATGTAAAAAATATATATGGATTGCAAATTGAGTTTTTGTAAGTTTGTATTTTAATAAAACAGTGAAACAGTTTAGATTTTAAAGCTGATTAAAGCTGCCTCAGCATAGAAGGTAGCACACTTTTGCACAGCTTTTCTCTCAGTGCTGTCATTATCCTGAGCGCAACGCTATCGCAGATCAAAGCGAAGTCGAACGTCACAAATGTAAATATAAATATAAATATGTATGTACATATGTATGTACATATGTATGTATGTATGTAGGCGAGCCTGGCTGAATTCGCAATGTCCTGTCAAAATGCGGTTTCCTAATTGCAGCATTTCAAATTCAGTCAACAGGCGTTTGGGCCAAACGGCGATGATGACGCCAAAGGGTTAACCCATGGCTGGCTAGCAGCTGTGGTTGTGTGGGTGGGTGGGTGGATGGGTGGGTGGGACTCACCTGAAACAATTAACGCCTCATTGGGACCCGTCGTGTGTATGTTGCCCATCGTTGAGTGCTGAGTGCTGAGTCGTTCCGCGTCGTCGTCGTCTACTTGTTGGTCGCAATTTGTGTTTTATTTGTTTGCTATTGTATTACTCCTTTTGCCGAAAGCTCTGCTGAAAAGTTCTGCCGCAAAATGGGAAACAAGAGCGCACACACGAATGTATAATTAGCACACGGAAAAAAAACATGTAGCTATTACTAGCAAATTTTACACCGACTTTGAATACATATTACTTAAATACATTTCTAGGTGCAGTAACTTTTGGCATTGCAATATTACAAATTCCGCAATATTTTCTCGCTGTGTTTAAATAAATTTAGAAAAAAGATAGAAGCTTTCATTGCGCCGCCCGAAAGTATGCTACAAATTCGATATCCAGATTAGCATCAAAACACGCGCGATTTTCTGGTTTTATTTATTTTTGTTCTCGATTTTTGTTGTACTCGGTATTGCTATTCTCGTTTTTTTTTTCTTCTGTTGTTTTTGTTTTATATCGTTTTTATTAAAAGCTTATTTTTTATCTGTCTCTAGGGAGCAACAGCAGCAACAACAATTAGCAATGAGGGGCAACTTGTTCTGCATATAATACCTGCTATATATGTACAATATGTATGTATGTATGTACATGAGTGTATGTACATATATGTATGTACATTCTATAGTTTATTTGAACGATTGAATCGGAATGTGTGGGCCTGAATTATGGTCACTTGAGGAGTTTGGCGGGGTGAAGGCGGCAAGCAGAGCGGCCACTTGAAAATGTAAACTGTGCTGTTGATTTTTATTAGTTCTATGGCACTGGGACTCTTGTGCGCCGTTCTTTATCAAAGTTCGAATCAAATAGAAATAAGTTGCGAATAAAAACTAGAGCAAGGGGGTGCGGGGTCGTGCGGCATGACGTAAGCAGTGTGCGTGTGTGTGTGAGGGGGAGAGAGAGAGCGAGCGTGTGCTAGAAGGAGAGCGAGAGATGGGGCGCGTCTTATCAATGAGCTCATCATTTTTGCACTGAGAAAAATCAGAAGAAATTCCCAGCACACAACAACAACACCACACAACACAATACCAACAACAAAAATAACCCGCACACAAACACACTCGCATACACACTGGAAAATTAACCCTTAGTGTGTGCGTGCATTCTGATTGGGGTGGCTGATTGGAGTTGCTATATAAACAAAGTTTGTTATTGCCGCTTTGTTGTTGCTGTACCCAATGTTTATTAGCAATAGTTTTTTACGCTAGAACTCATAACTAGCAGACGTTTAGCAAAAACCGGCTTTGCATTACACTAGATTACTCATAAATCATTAAAATGCGTGCCGGGAAAATTTATCAGCATCCCACAGTTTGTTTTCCGTTTCTAAAGTTGTTGCTCTGCCACTGGATCTTTCAATTAGTTTCTCATTCACTCACTGACACAGTAAAAAAAATATGCAAAAAATATTTCGAGTTTAATTGACCGCGTCAGTTCAATTAAATAATTTCTAACTTTCAATTAAAACGCTTCAATTGACGAAATTTTTACCGTTCTTTAGAACCGAATCCCTTTGCGCTGGAGATGGAAAAACGCCGATTGCCAGTTCGCAGCGATGCGTGGAGTTTCGAGGAGTGCGACTATCGATTTGTATCGATGTGTTGGGTGTTCCGCTTTTGGCGATATTTTATCAAAGAAAATAATATTATAATGAATAATGCATTAGGCTATACAATAATGTTTTTTTTTTTACATCCACACTCCATAACTTAACCAAAAGTATTGTGCAGCCCTAGTCATTTCCAGTCGATATATACCGTATAGAATACCAAACACAAATACCCAGTCAGGTTATCGATAACTGCTCCAATTGGAGTCTTGATGTAAACAAAGCTAAAATATAATAAAAACTGCATCTAACAATGTCGCGCGGCGGCGAATTGGTATTTAAAACGAAGAAAACATCGGAGAAGATATCAGAGAACATACACATATTCGCCAACGATCCATCGCTGGCGTTTTTCCGGGTGCAAGAGCACGTTCGCAAGGTTTCCCCAGCGATTTTCGAGAAACGCGATGAAGTCTACCAGCTGCAAAATAATCTCCAGGGCCATTGCTACGACATGGAATACGGCATTCAGTAGGTTCTACTACCATATGTACTCCATACCCTATATGTATAACTGAACTTAATCTATTTAACCACCAGAGCCCTGCGAACGATTGAAAAGTCGGAGAGCGTATTCGAGAACATACAGGAAATGATCAAGGCTTCAATATTCCTCAAGCAGCAGCTGAAATACGAGGAGAGCAGGAAGAAAGTGAAGAAGGACAGCACCAAATCTTCCGTCTACAAGCGATTCTCCGCCCATCTGGCACTGGATCTGCCGGATCTACCCGACTTCGGTGGCGTCATGCGGGAAACCAGCCAGCGGATGGAGAACATGATAGGTCCTGGCACGGGAACAGGACGAACTGAGCCTCAGGCCGCGCCATCCAGTAATCCTGGGGAGCTCCAAAGATCCTACACGACACTGCACTAGTTAGATTGATTCATTGTATTCATAGTTATGTATGCTTTAGTATTGTAAAATAAATGTATTGTAAGTTTATGTCTTAACATTGATTTTGTTAAAATGTATATTAATCATAACTAAAGATTTATATGACTAATGAATGACTCATTTCCGCTTATGATTGGATATAGTAGTGTGTTTATAGGTTTTATATACATTGTGGTTGTTTTTATAAGGATGCAATATATATAATTTACATAAAATATAAAAGTATTGAAATATTCCGGAGTTTCTTGAAATGTTTGTAATCGAAACCCGTTGGGTAATCGATAGGCCGTTCCGTCGCCACTCGAGCTATCGATACATTTCAGCTGACACTTGAACAGCACTTGTTTTTATTAGATAATATTGCTTATATTATTATTTCCCCGAGCAAGTCGCCGCCGTCAGAATGAACCGAATTTGCCAGAGCCTGTTGCGTCCAAGCTACCGGATGCCCGCTGCCCTCACCGCCGGAGCAAGTGCATCCGCCACCACCACACCGGGCTCCATTCTGTCCCGCTTCTTTGCGGCGGATGCGGCGACCGGCGCGGCGGTGGACAAGGCGACGATGGACAAGCTGGTGCGCACCAACAAGGTGGTCGTCTTCATGAAGGGCAATCCACAGGCGCCACGCTGTGGCTTCAGCAATGCGGTGGTGCAGATCATGCGGATGCACGGTGTCCAGTACGATGCCCACGATGTGCTGCAAAACGAGTCCCTGCGACAGGGTGAGTTCGCTTCACATATGCACTAGCCTGCAATCCTTTAACTTAAGAATAAACCAATTGCCAACAGGAGTCAAGGACTACACCGACTGGCCCACCATTCCGCAGGTGTTCATCGATGGCGAATTCGTCGGCGGCTGCGACATCCTGCTGCAGATGCACCAAAGTGGCGATCTCATCGAGGAGCTGAAGAAGGTGGGCATCGTTTCGGAGCTGCTGAAGGCGGAGGAGGCCAAACAGCAGGACGACAAGGCCAAGTGATGATCCAATAGAGCACCCAAAGATCAAATCCCTTCCTAAATATGTTAGCCACGCAACGTTTTTATTATTAAATGCTTAACTCGTAACGACAATGCAGTGCATTGTGATTTAAATCAAAGGCATTATAAGTTTTGATTATGATTAAGATATACCAGACTTTGTAGATGGATAACTTTGATGTAGATAATTCATCTGCGAGTCGTGCGCCTCTCGTCGATTTGCTGCAGGACGGCCAGGATGCGACTGCGTGCCTGCAGAGCATCGCCCACCTGCAAGAGGGAAAAGCACCGCTGCCGATGCTGCGGATTAGTCATATTTAACAGGATCTCCATCAGGTTGTCGGCTATGGAGTGGCGCATCGTTTCCTCCGACGGCATGGGTGGCGTCACGCGACTTGGACGCACTTGAGTCGATTGGGAGGCGCCGCCATTGGGATGCCTACGTGGCAACTGGCTCCCCACATCCTGCTGTTGCTTGTGATTCTCGGTTAGCTTGTCCAGATCCTTTGTTTCCTGAATTTCAGTCTGCTGTTTCATCTCAAGATCCTGTTTGTCAGTTGGAAGCAGTTTCTGATCAATCCTAATGTATTCCCCTAAGATCTCATGATCCTCTACTGCTATTGGAAGATGCTCTGCCATTCTTTCATGCTTTAGGTCCTGATTTTTAGAATTACTTGATGGCTCCTTTTTATATCGATCCAATAACAAATTATAATAATAACATCTTTATAAGTTCATTATAATTTCCATATGCTATGATTTTAATTGCAAAAACCAGGATAACTATAAAAGAGGGACTCCTAAACAATCGGGAATGAAACAGTTATTTATCGAAGCTTTAAGCTATGTAAACCCTTGTGCAGTCCCTGTTTTTGTATTTATTAATTATTTAAAAATCTTAAACGCTCATTTTGTTGATTTTACACTTTTGATTTATTTAAATATACATATCGATATATTTAGTTACATACAATATAATACATATTGATTTAATTGGTGTTTTCGTACGCTTCGTTTTTGCTGATTTGTGTTTTGAATTCGTTTCACATCAATTGCTTGTCGTTACGTTTGTTATTATTATTTAGTCAATGTTACTTTTACTTTTTATCATGCAGCAATGCAATGCAGTTTAGTGGTAGTAAAACGAAATAAAAAAAACTTATACCTTAACTTGCTTATTAGTTAACAATAATCAAAGGTGTTAAAAGCGATATGCCATGTATATGTGAAGGAATTTCCTCTCTGTGTTTTCTTAAATCTTTTTTGTTTTTTTTTTATGTTTTTGTGTGTAATACTTCGAAAGTTCAGCGTTGAAAGTAAACAAGTGGAACGAGTGTGTTGGTGTGTGGGTGTGTGTGTGTGGTTGTGTGGATCAGACAATGGACGACTTGTCCAGGAAGGAGGAGGTCTCCATCAGCAGCTCGCTGCTGCTGCTCAGGATGTCGTACAGCTGGAGCGGCGCATCCCCGGCGATGGGATTGCCGAAGGGAAAGAACGACGATAGCGTCGACAGCTGCAGATTGCCGTTGACGGATGTGAGTCCGTTGGTGGGCGTGGCGGCCTTCGTCGTCGTCTTCCTGCGCCGCTCCACACCGTCCACGAACTCGGCCTCATCCTCCTTGTCCGGCTTCTCGTCCCTCAGCCGATTGGGCCGCGATTCACCGGTGGAGTCGTAGAACGCATCAGGCAGATCGTCAAAGTTCTGATACTCCAGGCAGCGCTGTATCTTCGCTATGTTGCTCAGCAGCAGGCGATGGAAGAGATCCACCTGCGGCTGGCCGCCGCCGCGAATGTCCAGAATGGGCAGCCAGCGGTAGTAGCACTGATCCCACACATGCAGATCGAAGATGCGGTGGGCCGGCTGCAGGAAACGATCCTGAGGCACTGACGAAGCGGTCGCAAAGTGCTGCGGATTGATGGTGTTGCGCGAGGGCGTGACTCCACTGCCAGCACCATGCGCTCCCTTATTGCCCACCGCCAGGGATCTGCGATGCGCCACGGCGCCCGCCTGGGCGCCAAGATCGCCCCTTTGGCGCTGGTAGAGCGGATTGCTGAAGAACATCTTGTCCTTGTCCGAAAACTGTTCGCCCCAATCCCAAACGGGACGCTGGACGAGCTGCGAGTCGCGCACCGCCTTCAGGCGCTGCGCCTGCGTGTCAAACTGGAAGGTATCGAAGATGGGCATGAAGCACGAGTCCCACAGCGTGGTCAGGTACGTCTGCGTGAATTCGAACTCGTCGGGGAACTGCTGCAGCAGCTGCCACACGCAGTCGAGGAAGAGCAGGAACACTGGACTCTGTTCGCTGTCCAGCAGCTCGGCATTGCCGCCGGCTGGCTGGGCGGGATAGACATGACCCAGGCGCCGCTGGAACGGATGCTCCAGGGCCACCCACTCCTTCTGCACCAGCGACTGGAAGCCATCGATGGTGCGGAAATGCGGATCGAGCAGCAGCTGCGTCAGACTGCTGATCACACAGCACAGATCACGACCATTCGACTCCTGGAGGACACAGGTAACGGCGCTGCGCAGCGTGGCAGCCGCTTCACTAGCGTAGCGTAGGCACAACGACACATAGAACAGCCAGTTGGTCTTTTCGAGTAAACCCAGGTACTTGTCATCCTGCAGCATGAACTTCTCCGGCGTTTCCGGCGTGCACAGGCGCCTCAGCTTCTGGTAGGCACGCAGCACATCCTGAATGCTCGGCAATCGATCCGTTAACTGCAGCAGCTTCAGCTGTCGCCCCGCATCGCACTTGCGCACCAGCTCCAGCATCACATTCTCCGATTTGGTGTCCTGCTGCGCAGCCGGCTGCAGTTCAGCTAATCTGACCAGGGCAGCGCTGCTGCCATAGCTGTACACCCAGAAGGCAGCTCGTGAATCGCAGAAGGCGCGCGACAGATCCAGGAAACGATCCACGCTGCAGCTCTTCGGTATGACGAAATGCGGCGGCACAGTGTACTTGCCCGCCTGGAGGGGATTCTGCAGCAGCTGAACACTGGCACTGCTCACCACCTGCCACTCGGTGGCGCCGCAACGTATCAGCTCCCTGGCCCAGTCGTTCTTCGTCGCATACATACTGGTGCCCGATGCGCCCAGCGTCGAATAGTACGGCTCGCGGTGCGCATAGGCGAAGCTCAGGTCATGCCGCATGGGATAGGCGAAACGCACCAGGGCGGAGGCAATCAGTTTGCCCTGATCACTGGCACCGAACATCTTCGAGTCCTGCTGCTGGAAGGCGAACTTCAGCAGGCGAAAGTTCTTGCACACGATGTGCAGGGCGGCGATGCGACCGCTAATGTTCTGCTGCTTGAAGGGCTCCAGTTTCTTGCGCCTGCTGATTCCCGCATGGCTGGCCATGCCGCGCGCCGCCTGCAGCGCACTGGCCGCCCGTCCCAGCTCGGCAATGGTGTAGATATGATCGATGTTGTTCAGCGTGATCTCATTCCGGCCCACATACGCGTTCTCCTGATACAGATCCACCAGTGGTGCTGTGCTCGCATGATTACGCTTCGCATGCAGCGGCACAAAGGCCAGCTTGAAATTGGTGACACTAAGCAGTCCGAAGGTGGCCTCTCTATGATGGTAATCCGCTGGTGTGCCCGACGCTGACGTTGTGGCTGTGAGCGTGGAGCCACCACTGCCACCGCTGCTGCTGTCCATCGGATCGATGGGTGAGTACATGTAGGCCGGCGCCGAGGCCACTATCTGCTCGCCCTGCAGCAGACGCGGCTTGGCCAGATGGACGTCCCTCAGATCGCTGGGCAGGCACCATTCGTTTGTGTCCGCTGTGGCGCGCAAATCTCCCGGTAGCGGTGCCACATAGCTGGTGAAGGTGTTGCGCTTGTGGTGGTCAGCACTTCCGGCGGAACCCGCTCCACCCAATCCACCGCTGCCTCCGTGGCCGCCGCCGCCGCCCGTGGCCATTAGTTAGTCTGTACGTCGCTGGAATATTCAATTATTCACCACTTCCTGTCTGGGGCGCTAGCTTTACCGTTATTTCGCTGCTGCTGCTGCTGCTGTCTGTGCCATGCAAGCAGAAAGAGAGAATATGGAGCAAATGAACGGCGAATGGAGCAGCAAATGGTTGTGTGGAAAACCAAATTAGAATTATCGGATTCTTTTTCTTTTTTTTTGTTTTTTCTTTTTTGGTGCGGGTGATAAGTTTTTATCAGTGAAACACAACTTACCGTTCGGATTACTACCTGTGTGTGCGTGTGTGTGCGAGCGATCGCCGTTGCTGCTGCTGTTGTTGTTGTCGTTGTTGCTGCTGCTGCCGCTGTCGCTGCGGCTGGTGTTTTTGTTGTCTTTGGGTTTTTGATTTCGAATGTCGAATGCGGCTCGAGCGGGGTCACTCGTTGTTGGGGTCATCTGCTGGGGTCATCCAACTGCACCATCTGGCGTCTGCACACACGCAACGTCGGTCGCAATGTGCATTTATTTATTTATTTTTATTTGTTCACTTGGTCGCCACAATTCATACGACACACTAACACTCACACACACACGCACACACATGCACGCACATGACACTGGGTGCAATCGGTGCAGTGTGACCAGACGCCCCCAATTCCAGTATTTCGTGTGCCGTCAAACGAACAGCGATGACTAAGCGATGCTCGTGGAACGCTGAAATGTGAAAAATGTTTTTGTTTTTTCATTTTAGATTGCTGTGCATTTATTTAATTATCTTTAAGCATTTTAAAACCAAAAACAAATAT
The DNA here is from genome assembly GCF_016746235.2 of Drosophila teissieri. Classification (NCBI taxonomy): domain Eukaryota; kingdom Metazoa; phylum Arthropoda; class Insecta; order Diptera; family Drosophilidae; genus Drosophila; species Drosophila teissieri. Next base: position 13,539,523 of record NC_053034.1, read on the forward strand.
ATGTAAGACTTTTCAACATATTTCTAGTCTTACTCCAAATGTATTAGTTTGCACTGTAACCGTAGGGGTTCTGAGTTCCTATCGCAAGTGAATAGAAGAACTGTATTTTATTTGTATTAATTTCATTTTATTTTTATGAATTGAATAAATCAAGCAATTAGTGTATGCTCTAAAACATGCATTTATTTGTAATAAAAAACACAATATTGCTTATTTACTTATTGCTGTTTAAAAATTGTCTTTCCTATCGGAATCAATGGGAATAAACGATAGTTTCTGCGCGCTGTGCAACGGTAAAAAGCAGCTGACCAGAGCTTTTTCCGCTGGCCAAGCGCAAAAGCTCCGGAGCGTGTTGTCATAATTGTGTCTGCAAAAGCTCGCTTGATTCCATTCCACGATTGATTCGATTTGCTTTGCTTTTGCTATTCGCGATGTGCCGTGGCTAATGAGTCGCATTGCCAAATGCAAATGCAATTGACCCACTGAACGAACCCGCTGCCCCGCTGCCCAGCTGCACTGCATCCACACCAGCAACTCCACGGTGAAATCCAGGCAAGCCCCGCGAATCGCCACCCCAAAATCAGCAGCCACCAGCCATCAGCCACCATGTCAACGGAGAGCAACACGCCCGTGGATCCGAGGGTCCAGGTAGGTGCCACCTGCATATAGCTGCCAAGCAAATTAATCCTTGGGAGCCTCGTAGGTGGAGCTGGAGAAGCTGAACTCCGCCACGGACAACATCAACCGCTACGAAGTGGAGCTCGATGTGAGTGGGCGAGTATTGATTTTTCCCCAATTACCCCAGTTACTTACCATTATTGCTTGCTTGATCCCGTGTCCAAAACCAAATGAAGGAGGCCAAGTGCGAGTTCAAGCGTTTGCTGGCCGAGAGTGTGGTGCGGATTAAGGCAGCTGCCCACAAGCTGGGCAACTCCATTGATGCCGCCAAGCCGTACTACGAGTCGCGCATCTACGCCGCCCAGCTGGCCAAGGAAACGCAATTGGCGGCGGCCAGCCACGAGAAGGCCAAGTCCATCCATGCCGCCGCCAAGGAGATGGTCTATCTGGCCGAGCAGGGGCTGGGCGAGAAGTCCACGCTGGACACCGCCTGCCAGGAGATGCTCAGCCATGCCGCCAGCAAGGTCAATCAGTCCCAGCTGGAGGTCACCGACACCCGCAACGCCCTCAAGATGTGCCAGCTGAAGCTCGAGGTGGCCAACAACCGGGTCGGCAAGCTCCAGGGTCAGCTGAAGCAAGCGCTCCGTGCATCCAGGTAAAGTTCATTGGTTCCCCTTTGGGGGCGCACTGCTTAAGGGTGCAAATGGGTGGGCCAGAACCAGGTCACAGCAACCGCTTGCCACCGAAAGTCGAGTGCTGGTGACCCAGAAGTTCCAAATGTCCGTTTCTCAAACAAGATTTTCCATAAAGTTTAATGTTTATTTTGATGTAAAGACTGATAGTTATTACCAAGCTATGTATGCTTAAGTAAAATAATTTGTAAAACTTGTAATGTTTATTAGAAAATATTTCTGTCTATCAGATAAAAAACAATTTTCGAACTTCGGTTTATTGCCGAACTTACGCTTATCTTATTTAACATTCTTTAGTTAACTTTTAAGTTTTCTATTTGTTTATTAAATTCTAATTTGTTGTATGCCTTTTCGTTTTGTTTTTTCCTTTTATGGCGGACTGCTGTGTCCTCCGTACTTTTATCTTTCTTTTAGATTGCAGCTCAAGCGCAATTTACTTTTGTTGAGATATTTTAGCATTATGCACGCTTTGTATTGTACCCTCTGTTCGTGAGTATCGCCGACTCGACTTGGCCACATGGCCACAGCCGGCAGCACCACTAACCTAATCCGCTGGCATCCTTCCCCGCTACCATAGGCCGTACTACGAGACCCGGGCGAACTACAATGGACTACTGAAGGCGCAGAAAACGCGCGTCAACGAGCTGGAGGCGAAGGTCAGTGCGGCAAAGCTAACGTACAACGAGGCGCTCAAGAATCTGGAGCAGATCTCGGAGGACATACACCGGCAGCGCCAGCAGCGCAATAACCTGCTCAACTACGAGGCCATGCTGCGTCAGGTGGACGCCGTGGACACGCTGACGGCGGGTCTGGAGCGGAGTTCCTGCGGCACAGCTGCCGATCGCCCGGACCTCGAGGCGGAGGCGGCCGCTGCGGAGCAGGCGCATGCGGATGAGGAGTACCTGCGCATGCCCGAGCGTCTGGGTCACCACGAGTGCCCACACCTGCTGACCGATTTCGAGGCGGTGCTCACGTTTCCGCAGAAACTGGCCGGCGGCATGCACAAGTCGGCGAGCACTGGGGCTGCGGCGGATGGGGAAGCCGGATTGGGACCGCTGGGCCTGCACGCTCCGTACGAGGTGAAGTCGGGCAGCGGATCTCTGGCCTCGGGATCCGCTTCCGTCTCAACTTCGGCTGGCGGCGCACCGGCGGACAACGACATTGAGCAGTGGACGGAGATCCGGCTGTCGCATTCGGATAGCACCAGTTCCAGCTACTCGAATCAGTCGCTGCTCGAGCAGCAGGGCTTGGACTCCACGGGCGGCATGTCCGGCGGCCTGGGCCTCGGCCTGGCCAGGAATCATCTCGATGCGGATGCCCAGTCCCAGCACTCGACCTCGTCATCCGATGAACCGAAGCGCAAGGTCACCTGCACGACAATATTCCAGGACGATAGCAGTGCATCCAGCGGCGGTGGCCAGCAGATGAGCCGCAAGCAGAGCCTCAGCCAGTGGCTGTCCCGCTCGAATAGCTTCAAGGGCAGTGGACGCAGGCAGAGCCTGGATCTGCTCATCGATGCCGGTGACAAGGTGAAGGATGTCTTTAGCTACGGCTTTCAGAAGGTGGGCCGCAGCCTGGAGCGGCGCAACAGCGAATCGGAGATGTCCGGCGATTGTGCAGCCGAGGGAGAGGCACTGCTCGGCGGCGGCACAACGGACTCACTGGCGCTGCATGGCGGTGCAACCGGCAGTGCTGGCAGTGCAGCAGGAGGTGGAGGTGGATCCGGTTCTGGATCTGGATCTGGCGGCGGTGCCGGTGATTTTTTCCTCTTCAGCAGGTCAGTAGACGGTGGTAATGGGGCAAATGGTGGCGGTCGCAGTCTGCTCAACTCGCTGCACAGCCGCCTCACCAAGCTCATTTGAACTCGGACTCATTTGAAGTCGGAAATCTGATTTCGAGCTCGATTTCGATTCCAAAACCGAATTTGCATTTGAAAAAAATATCTCTATATACCCGAACCGAAACAGCGATGATCAGCGCAATTTTTGCACCCATCTTAATCCAACCAACCAACCAACCAACTACAAAAATGAACAACTGCAAAATTTACTAATAGTACTTAAATTACTAATATGAACAAATAATTGGCTGCTTTGATTTGGTCTCTGCTTTTGCTACTTTCGATCTCACAAAATATATCTTTCAAAAACCTAACTGCAACAACTACAACATCAACAACAACAATAATAATAATACCAACAACAACAACAGCAACAACAACAAGAACTACAACAATAATAATAACAACAACAGCACGAACGCACACTCGCTTTAACCTCAAATTCTGTATGTACTGCTCAAAACGCAAAAACCAAAATCGAGAAATATCTGTTGTGTTTTTTCTAAACGTTACCTTTTCCCACTACTCATCATTAACCGCTTGGAATCGCTATTGCCCTCTCCCTCTAAGCCGAGTCATCTCCATATCGCTATCCCTGTCTATTTGAATGTACCTATGTTGAATACCCTGTACTCTGGTTTTGAGTTTATTTCAGTTGGAAAGTTATCTTAGTCCGAAACTTAGTTTTTCACAATCAGTTTATAAAACTGAAAATTATTTTATATTTTATAATCGATCCTAAGAATATCCTATATACTTATAAATTTATAAAACCTTAATGATTATATTTTTCATTGTTTTAAAGTTAACTTGTAGAACTTGGAGTACCGGGTTTTTGGAAGTCGGATAAGCCCGACTTTGTTTTAAGTGTTGTAATTGCTTACCTGTCCTATCATCACCCACTCTATATATCATATATGTATGTATTTATTCTCTATCAAGTCTCAGTTTTGTGTTTTTTCGTTCGAATTTCCGTATGCAAAGCTATTACATACAAAACTAACTAACTTTGCAGATCTTCAGAGCCAAAAGAGTTACTGTCCGATGAGCAGGTTGAGAATTTACTATTAAACCACTTGGTGGATGAGAATGGTGCCATTATAGTGGAGGAACTCAAATCGCCAACAACAACAACCACAAGCATGTACCACACACACCACCACCAACAACAACAACAGCAACATAATCAACAACAACAACAGAATCAGCAGCAGAAGCAACAACAAAAGCAACACCATCAGGCACTAAACGTGGTTGGAGCCTTGCTGTTTTGAAGCGACAGCGAGATACCCTACACTTAGAGAAAAGCCACACCAAAACGCCCTCACCATCACTTACACTCATACATAAATGCGGTGATGGGAATGGTCACTTATCAATGGATGATTGCAGTATAATAGTGCATAGATGATCAAAAGTGCCATAAGAAGTATTTAAGTATTTAAGTATTTAAAATTTGGAAAATTTCCCTATTTTTGAGGATGGTTGTAACTTATTTATTCTTCAATTTAGAAAACCTTTAAAAACAATTCCCATCACTGCAGACACTCACAAATATGAATTATGGCAAAATTTTACTCTATGAGTAGTATTGGGGCATCTATACGATCGATCCAAAATCCAATTAGTCAAAAGCGTAGCGTACATATCATTCAATACAAAGACATAGACATCAATCCAGATGGATCAGATCGGATTGGATCGGATGAGTCAGCAGGAATCTTTTAAATCCACACCAACGCACTCAGGCACGTGTGGCAAACTATGTTCTAATCCTAAATAAATGATGTGCAATAATTTAGTTTATCTAGTGGCATATAAATAAGAAAGTTACATTTTATGCTGTTTACAAAAAGCAAATAACTAAATGCTAGTCAACAAAACGAAATCAGTTTATTAGTTTTAGTGTGTACGAGCTAAACATTCGGCAACATGATTTACAAGAAGCCCACAAAAAAAAAAATACATAAGAATGTACAAATAATGGTAAATGTGGCGTGTGCACTGAAAGAAAATGAAGAGTGCGATGACAATGCGCGCAATAGACCCCCTACAGCAATATTACTTTATCGAGACATTTGAAATACAAACGGCTAGCAAATTGTCCGCGAATTCTTCGGTCTTCTTCTGCATGCGCCACTGAATGTTAAATAATTGCATATACTAATACCTGCATACAATTATATGAAGTGTATTATACAAAACGGATTGTTTCATTTCGAAAACTGGGCGGTTGGCGAATAAAATGGGGTAACTAATCTAATCAAATGCAGTTTTGGCTCACCATTTTTAGGCCGTTAGGTATTTGGTATTTTCGATCCAATAAAATACTCATTTTCATAACAGTAAAAATAACTGTGCTTACACATATTTCTTTTTATTAAAATGCCATTTGAAATGTTTGATTGAATTGTAAATATACAAATTGTATTCAAAATCAAAATGTAATCGATAAAAAGGAACTAAATAAAAGAACGATAAGATTGCTCAAATATATTCGACCTATCGATGGACTATCGCAAGCTTGACTTTCGCTGCGCGCCGATTATAAAAGAGCAAGAAATACATATTAGTTATAATACTAACCGCACGCAAACAAAGGAAACAACGTTAGATTTCACTTTTAAATGTATATATTTTAAATTGGTATATATTTCAACTAACGCTGTTAATGGGAATTTAACATCGCACCAGCTGATTTGCCACACATGTGCGATATATCGATAGACTGGCGCAAGCACTGGCGACCCATCTCTACGATAGTGCTTTCGTCCGCCTTCGTGCGCCTTCGTGCGTCTTCGTGCAGCTTCGGCTCGACTCGGTTCGCAGTGGTTCGCTTCGACCCGCCGACGGACGCTTTAGTTTGGCTGCAACACCTTGTTGAGAACAGACCGATTCGAAGCGAACTCGAAACTCGAACTGAAACCGAGCAAACCAAACAAACCAAGCCAAACAATCCGAAGAAATCGCGTCGTGAGGTGTGTGTAGCAGCGGTTAAATAACGCGGCGATCTTAACTGTTTTTCTTCTTTTTTTTCGGTGCTGGTGTGTTCCTCTTGCATTTGCCATTTATTTTTTTTTTTGCTGTAAAGTGTTACTGTGTGTCTCGCGCTGGTTGTTTGTTTTCTTTTTGTCGTGGGAAATGCGCGCGCGCATTTAAGAAGTGGCTGGAAAACTCCAAACGCAGCTGGTAAAGATTCAAGTTTTCCAAACAAAAAAAAAAAGAAAAACCAAACCCCCAAAAAACAACAAAAACACGAATGCACTGCAAGCAGATGATAAAGTAGGAGAGCAAGAAGAAGAGCGCGCCGCGACGCCTTCTGCTGTTGTGGTTGCTGTTGTTGCCGTTCTTGACCGTGTTTGTTGTTGTTGTTATTGTTGTTGCCGTCTTTATCTGCATTGTCTTGCGTCTTAACCCGTTTCGCTTTGGCCTTTTCGGCCCACCTCTCTCTCTCCTCCATGGATGCGCTTTGCCACTGGCTTTTTCGTCTCCTCTCCACGTTCCTCTGTCTCTTTGCCACACACACACGCCTTTTTTTCGGCTGACGGCGGCGGCAGCGAACAGCGGCAACAACAACAAAAGCAACAAGAACAAGCTGCCGCAAAAAATCGATAACGGTATTGGCAGCGGCGGCAGCAGCACAAGAAAACGGCAACAACTTCCGCTTCCCCAAAAAGTTGCAAAATGTCACCTGCCCCAAGGATTAGATAATCAAAAAGGGCACGCGAAGAGAGAGCGAAGAAAAGGAAGAACCAAATGAGAGAGCGAGTGAGAGTGAGAGCGGGAGCGGGACTGCCACGCCCCCTCCGCCTTAAAGCGTGGCTGTCACAATTCTTGTTTTAATTAAGAGCCAAACATTCAATTACAACTCGCTTGCCCTCTCACTCGCTCCCTAGCGCCGTCTCATTCGCACCCTCTTACTCTCCTCTCAGCCATCTATGCATCTTGAACCGACAACAACAACAAAAACAACAATAATAACAACAACAAGAGATACAGAACAAGGAGCCAAAAACGTAAAAGAAGAAGAAGCAGCAGTCAACTTGCAACACAATCGTTGTTGCTTTTTGGGTAAGTGATTCCCTTTGACGGAATTCAGTTTGAGATAATAAGATACTTTTGAACCTCTCAGCTACTTTATTATGACTAAGATGCAAATGAAATCGGGAGAAGGTTGTTAGAATAGTTTGCTGAATAAATAAATAAACATATGAGTAAAGTAAAAACTATATATGTATATAATATTTTATCGAATAGAAAGGGGAAAAATAAGATAAATGCAAATCGAATGTTAGAACATAGCTCATCTAAACGAAAATAGAATCAAAAACTAGGTACCTAAAATTCTGAGGGTGGCAATCAATTTAGAACTCAAATAATATAATTATTATTATCTTGAACTTAGAACTCAAATAATATAATTATTATTATCTTGAACTTAGAACTCAAATAATATAATTATTATTATCTTGAACTTAGAACTTAGAAATAACATTTTAAAATGTTTGTGAGCACTACTCATAGAGTGTTTCATTTTTTTTTATAACATTCCAATAGCATTTATTATTACTTAAAAAGTAATTATTTATGGCCAATCATTTTTATGATGTTCATTAAATAATAACTATTAATAAGAAGTATTTGACTAACTAATGAGTAGACTGGATAATTAGAGCTACTAAGCCCGTTTAATGACTTCTATTCCTAGGCTTTCATTAGGGATCTCGAATTATTAAACCTATTTATTGTCTGAATCATTAGGGCGATGGCTATAAATAATTACAACCCTTTTAACAAATTGCCATTAATATTATAGTATTAAATTGTGTGTGGTGCAGCTGACACATGTGTTTCTATTCGCCCCGCCGACTTTTCATATTTTCGTTGTACATAAATACATACATATTTATGTTCTTGGTAGTGAGACACATGCGACAAGCCTCCGTGAAATCACGGGATTCGTTTGATTTTGCTATTTTTAAATGGTCTCCATAGCTACATGGCTGCATGGCGATAATCTCCCTGGGGAAAAATGCCCCTTCCCCAGATGGGTTTCTCCAGAGAACTTCGCTTTGATGCCTGCGTCTCGGCCACATCGCATTTATTGGTAATAGCACTCGGTGCATTGCCCATCTTGGCCATCTTGGCCTTCGAAGTCGCTAAAAACCATAGTTACACACACACATGAGAACAATGCAGCCTCTTCACATGCATTTTTTGCTGTGCTCGCCGCCTTAAGTTCTTATTTTCATAAATATTTCACTTATTGCGTACCCACAAAAAGGTCACTGAAAGCTCGTTTTCATTTGGAGTTCAAGGATATGGGTCAAGTGGCTTGCTGGGGGTCCAAACATGTGCGTCTTATGGCCCATCAACACCCACAGATTATCGTTTTTGGGACCCCACAAATACAAAAGAAATATTCAAAGGGCATTTCTAAAAATGATAGCCCCGTTAGGAAAGAAACTACTATTAAGATATGAGAAATGAGTCGTTATTTATGGTAATATGAAAACAAATATTTTTGTTCAATTTAGATAAATGTTGTTTTGGAAATCTTCATAATTTTATAGTTCTGATGTAGAATTTTTTCACAAACTAAAGTTTCTTATGCAACATAGCAGTGGGACAACATTCACAATTCTCTGGGAGATTGTGAACATCATCATCATCATTCCCATAAGCACCTCCCCTGAATGCAATGAAGATGCATCGCTTTTCTGACTCGCTAGTGCCACTGTTGACACGCTCCAAAGTGTTTGCTTGAACCCACAAAGCACCTACAGAGTTTACAGAGGCACACGGAAAGAAAATAAGCTCAATAACCAGCAAAACAAATACAAATAGTAATAATAAACGTAGGCGGAAGCTAACTTTAATTGGTTAAACAACAACAAGGCTTCAGAAACAAAAAACAACATTGTTTTTTTTTAATTTGTTGGCAGTTTTTGTTTCTTAAAGCTAAATATATCATATCAGATTGTTTTGAAACTAATAATGCTCAATGAAATGCAGTACTATCTCTTATTTCCTTTATTAAATGAGCAAGCGTATTTTAGCGTCGACTATCGGAAATATTTTGGCAAGTCTTAAAATTATTGACAAATGCTAGCTTAGCGTCGCTCAACAACTATATTTATGTAGACATAAAACATACTTTGTAGTATTATAATTTATAATTTAAGTTAGTTAGTGTTGCCGAGAAGAGAAACGCGTTTTTGTGTTACTTGCGACACTCCGTAGATACATTTTCAAGGAAAGACGTGCACTGTTTTAACTGTGCAGCATCCAGAGGCACGGCACTTGGGCTCCATCCGTATCATCCATCGGCAGCCACTTCTTCATCTTCTCCATCTTCTGCAGCATCTTTGCGGCAGGGCAAAGTGTGTTCTAATGGTTCAATGAACTGTGACTGTGACCACAGAATCTCAGAATCTCGCAGATGCAAAAGTTCTCATTGTGCCGTACGCACTGCCAATTTATACAAAGCCGCGTTGTTCAACTTCGCAGAATAACATGACCACCTTCACTGGAAAAATAGGAGCACGAAAACAAAGGAGTTTTGAAATCCAATTTTTTCAATAGTTTTGCGAAAATTCGCAACAATATCTTAACCTGTGGCAGAAGCAAGTTCATTTAGATTCTACTTTTAAATTATAAGAATATTAGTTGGATATTCTTAAAATATATAAAAAAGAAATGCAAATTATAATTAATCACAGCGCAAAGCACCAATCAAAGTGCTTGGAAAATGTAGGAAAATTTTCCAATTCGATTTTCCATTATGGCATTCCTCATACAAATCGTAAATCATGGCGCCAGTCGTGAATTCAATTAACTTTAGCACACAGACAAAAACATGGCCAAAGATTTTTAATTGACTCGCCACATTTTCGTTTTCAATTTTTTTTTGTTTTCAAAGGTTCAATATTTTGCGCACGACTTGAGTCATCAAATAGAGTACTTAAAGTAAGCGAAGTAACAACGAATATGATATCAAATTAAATTAAATAAAATTACTGCTTACCATTACCATAAAGATGTTACTATCAGAGGGAATTTACTTGCAATTGAAACAAGCAGTTATTCAGTGATGGTAGTAACACCTCGCCTAGGGTATTACCGCATCGGCTTGGCCAAATTAATATGGTTCGCTTTTCGAACTATTCCTGCCTGAAATTCACAAATTCTTGCTGCTCTTGACTTGGGGCACTGTGCGTTGGGCCAGGTGACGAAGCCGTCATCGTTGCAGGGAACGTGACATGCATGCAAATTGTGCATTGACGCGCCGCGACGCGACACCGAGAGTGCAACCTCAACCTCAGGCCCGCAGAAATAAAATAAATAAATAAACGCAAATACGAAAATAAAACAAAATGGTGAAAAATAAACCCCTTCGCGATAAGGCGAAGAGGTGCCAAAAGAGTCAGTTGCCTCTAACCTTCAGCGAAGTGAGCTAAATTGCTTGACAACAAACAGCAAACAACGAACCGCCTTTGGAAATCGCCTCTGAAAAGTGCAAGTGGGCGGCTGATGGGGGCGACTGATGGTCGTGCCATTGAAACCGACCGAGGAATTACAAAAGAATCCACTTCCTACAATTTCCCCCGGCAAACAAGTTTTCTAAGCAGACCAAAGAAACTGCAATTCTTCCTTTAATTTCGTTCTAAGAAAGGGGTATCAAACATATTTAAATGGTATTTGGTTTGTCAACTCTTTCTAAAGTTAAAGTTTATACTATGGTATTTTTGATACCGTATATATTCCATGCAGTAATTGCGCTCAAGATAGAGTTTTTTGTTTGAAAAGCGTTCAAAAGTGTTTTTGAGCTTAATAACTAATGCGAATTTGAGCAGCCGTGTACGTGCAGCTCAAAATTTCATTGTCAAGGCTACGTCATTGTTACTGCTTAAATAATAAATTGGAAATAAGTTAAGTAATATTATTATGGCGACAGTGCTTGACTTCGACAACCTTTATGCACTTCATTCATATCATACACAAGTGCCCATTACTCAACTCGTTGAGCGAACAGCTTTTGTGGCTTTTAACGTCAATGAGGATTGATTTTCTTCAGTTTTCGAGTTGACTGCGGAAATTTTGTCTTTTTTTTTTAAGAAGTATTAAACTAGAAGTGCATCACTGACTACAACCAGCCCACGTAGTGACGAAGCGCATTAGGCGTCAAGTTGGGAAGAGTTAGTAAGTGCAACTATAGATCTTATCTGAGATTCGATTTGAGTTAGTGAAAAGACACTCTGCGCAGTTCTAGCTGCTGAAGTTGGACTGTAGCAGTGGATGGAGTATGGAGAGGGGTTCGGGGGGCTTGGTGGGGCTTGGTGGGGCACAGTCCAAACTGGTTCTCGTCGCAGTTTGCATGCCACATCCAATTGGTGGCGTATTTGGGTCGCAGTTGGCGGCAGCTCTCCACTGCAGTTGGCAGGCAGTTGACTGCTTTGCAGGCGTTGGCCAATTACGAGCACATATACGTTTCAATTGATTTCTAATTAACCATTTTGCATTTGCTGCGTGCCAGTGTCCATGTGTGAATGTGTCCATGTGTGAGTGTGTGAGTGTGTGAATGTGTGAATGTGTGCTCACGTGTGCACTTGATCTGCTTCGGTTGCATGTTGCCATGTTGAAACATGTTCTCTAATGCCACTATCCATGCTACCGCCCCATGTGGCATTCAACCAGGTGTAAGGGTGTCGGCTTTTCCTATCTATTTGGCCATTTGTAGGTCAAGCTGCGTCTTTGTTCGCTTTTCGTGTGGGTAGCGCAAGATGAGCAGACATTGATATCAAGTATCCGCCTAGTGTATGGTATATGCACTATATTCCATCGCACTTGAGCATGAAGAAAGTGCTTTCCAAAGTGATAATCAATTCGACCTCAATTGGCTTTAAATAAATATTTGCGCTTTTAAAAAATGATGGTAAATATAAATAAATATTAAGTTTTCATATGTAAATCTTAATGGTAATTTAAATAATAATGGTTTAAATCGAAGAATGGTTGAATGGAAGCTTGGAATTTGTTTGTAGTGATAATTGCAAGCTTTTCTTCCAATATATAAATACCATAGATACCCCCTGTAAGAGTATAACCAATTTGTAACTTTCCCATCTGTGCGAACGGCTTTTTTGTTTGCTGCCCCCGCCCGGTTTTTCTTTGGGATTTACTAAACGCCGTCGCAGATCAGACAGACGCCCATATGCGAGTCAATTAGTGCATGTAGGCGCAAAAATTAATTTGTTCGCCGCCAAATGTGACAGAGTCAGCAACAAACAAACATATATGTATGTAGAGAAAACCCCATTCTCGCCATCTGAAAATTAACCAAACTGAAATTGCGAGAGAGATCTGCACTGCGAATCAATTATGGACATCAGAGATAAATTGAAGCCCAAATGGCTCAACTCTTGAGCAACTGGAAAGCATTTGAATACCCTTTCGGCAAGGAGTCCATGCAAATCAGGCAAATCAAACGGAAAATGTATGCAATTTTAATACAATGTGATCCTTATTTGATTTTATCACTGTAAAATTGATAATTAAAGCATTCATATCTTAAAGAGTTGATACTTTGAGCCAGGCTATTGATACCCGTTTCCTGTTGCCATTCAAAGTTTGATGAACTTTTGACCAGCAGTTTCGGACCATTATGGTATGGCAATAGAACTGTGAAGTTCCTGCCTGTGTGTTGGGGGGTAAATCAATCAGGCTTAAGTGCTGGCCAGCAATTCAATCCCCGCTCATTTACAGAGCTCCTTAGATAGTGGTGGCTGTATCCGAAGTCTATTGGCCCGAATGAATAGTGCGTTGTGTGCAGTGAGTAGTGAGTAGTGCGGAGTGAGTAGTGAGTAGTGCGGAGTGAGTAGTGAGTATCTGTGTGCATGGACAGCGGAATGTGCTGGCAATTAAAATGAACTCACGCTGGCAACCCTGACAAAAAACGTGCCGCCGGACGGACAACCGCAACTTCAACAGCAACTGTGCAAAAATATCTGAGCGGCAGCTGCTTGGGAGTCGAAATCAAAAGTGAGATTGAAACAAAACCTGCCTCCTATATGAAATCTCCAAGTTGCAAAGCCAAGCCACTTACACCAAAAGCGCGCGCATTGCATTGATTAAGTTTTGAGTTTGATTTGGATTTTGATTTTCATTTTGATTTCGATTTTCAGTCGAGTGAACTGAAAAGATCAGAGAGAAAACCAGACACTTGCGCACGCGCAGCAAATTTGTAACGTTTGAGCCTCTAAACGAGCTGCGAATTGAAACACACTTGACGGATTGACGGATTGACGGATTGACAGGTGAAGACAGATCAAATTGGCAATGCCCTGTGACGAGATGCTGGAATTATAGTTTGCATTAAAAATGCAATCGGATTAAGAGATCTTAGACACCAAATCTTAAACCAAACATTAGCTGCTGACAACAAATTAAAGAAGCTTATAATTATAAAAAGGAATAGGATGTTTACCGAATTAGTTATTAATTTAATTTAATTATCATTTTGAGTTAGAGCAATAGTAATTCACTGTGCACCGCCTTCTAAGCTTCTTGAACATTTTAATTCAAGCACTTTGCAATTCAACTGCATAACAAAGTCATAACTTGATTGCTGAGCATTGGATGGGCTGAATTCATTCACTGTTTCGATTGTTTATCTAATTGCCGATTTGATCGACATGACAATGATCAGTCCAGTCGGCCAGATGATTGCTTGTGTCTTAAGTCCCCGCCCCAACGTGGCCAACACACTAATACACCGATACACCGATCGATCGCCGATCAATCAATGCCATCAATCATGCTTGAGCGAGTCAACGCTGGAGAGAGAGAGAGAGAGAGAGTGGATTGACAGGCCTCTGGGATTCGCAAGGCGCTTGAGGGGGTTAAATGGCCAACACGTATACGCCTATTGGACGCACTCGAATTACACTAGCCTACAAAAGTGGGAAATCTATGAGACTCATACTGCAACAGCTAAGGAAGAAATACTTAAATACTGAGACATCTTTTTGAATATCTTCATCGTTTCAATATTTGAAGCAAATCCAAATGTGACAGCCAGTGTTCAAGTTGCTAATGGCCACAATTAGCTACCTCCGAATGAAGTGAAACTGTTTCCATCCGCAAAACCACATTTCAATATAAACTTGTTGGCCAATTCAGACAGCTGGCTGACCAAACAATTATCAAGCAATTCGCTTTATGAAGTTGGCGCCTGTCACTTCGAGGCTCTTCAGATGCTCCACTGCCAATTGGCCACTGGCCATTGGCCATTGACCATTGTTTCGATTCCCAGCAGCAGCACTCGAACATGTCAGCGGTTTCTCAGGCCTATTTGTTCGACACTTCGGGTCAAGTTTATTGGATTGCCTTAATTAACACTACATTGGCAGCCAGTAAAGCCGAGAGGTTTGGCTATCAGCCAAGCGATTAGAACCCACAAGTGCCTCATCATAAAGCTTCGAATAGATAACACACAGCTGAAAGTAAATGAAAAACACTTTTCACTTTAAGGAAATTATGCAATAATGAGACAGACATGTACATGATAATTTACTGCCCAGTTTCAGGCGACGACGACGTTTAACGACATTTTCCAATCCGCTTATGGCAGACAATTAAGAACGCTGAGCACTTGACAATTTATTGCAGTTATAAAATGGTACAAATGGTACAAAAAATAAATAAAATTTGAAAAACTCATCCACAGACCATAACACCTCCATTTTGACACACATACAAAGTGGTTAATTAAAAAATGCCAATTAGATTCCGATACCCGATTTTGTTAAGTACTCAAGCACGTTCCAAGACTATATAAAAACAAAAACAGAAAACAAAAAACAGCAAAAAGAAAACAAAATAAATCGCCAGTGATTCAAACGGGCAAGAAATAATAGTTCTCCAAAGAACCAAAGGGTTTCTGTCAGGGGAAGTACTATTTATAGCTATTTTCAGTAAGCTCGTAGTGCCGAGTGTTTTCATAGCTCATTGTTTTTGCATTGCTCAATATTCGAATATTCGCGTGACAAAGCAAAATGTCAGATGTTTCACATATGTTGCTGGCACAACAAATATTATATTAGTATACAAAAAAAAAACACAAAAAAAAAGCAAGATGAAAGCAAAACAGACGCGACTGTTTCCCATTCGGCTCATAATGAGCAGATCAATTTGGTGAACCCAGTCGAGTGTATCGGCCAAAAGTGCAAGTGATGTTCGTAAAAATACCATGGCAAATATGATCTTTTATTATACATACATACATACTTTGAAATATTCAATTGAAAGATGCATCTAATCCACAGTGCGATTCCCGATCGATTCGCATATGTGTCAGTGAACTCCGGAACTGGCATTTGACCCGTCCGGAAAACAGGAACTGCGGCTGAAAT
The DNA here is from genome assembly GCF_016746235.2 of Drosophila teissieri. NCBI lineage: Eukaryota > Metazoa > Arthropoda > Insecta > Diptera > Drosophilidae > Drosophila > Drosophila teissieri. The sequence continues at coordinate 13,555,086 of NC_053034.1, forward strand.
TATAATGCCCCTTCCTGTGAATTCAGCAGGAGCAGGAGGCCGACTTGCAGTTGTAGGACTGCAAAAGCCTCAGTTGACCCCAGGCTATCGGAACCTTCTGGAAATCGAAATTTTCCACAGCAGGAGGGGGAATTATAAATAGATTCCCAAATGACATTGCAAACAGACAAACAAATGCCAGTGCAGTGGGCATCGACTTCGAATCGACTGTGGACGAAAAAGGGAAAAAAGAGTGCGGACAGGGGTTAATCAGCTCTCGAGTTGCGTTGATAAAATGAAAACAATTTTCAAGTGGCCACAGCGATTGCACATACGCTTTCCTGCGTCTAAAATAGGTTAATACCTAGTGTCAAAGGTAATGGGCATATTTGACTCGTAAAAAACTCGTAAACTTATTAAATAAATATTACATTCGCAATCTTAAACTCTTCATACATTTTCCAATGTTTGGCATAAGTGGTTTGATTTTCTATTTCTCAGAAAGTAACTGAAGTTCTAGCAACTTTAGAGCATGGTATTTATAGGGTCGAAACACTTTGGAACGATCTTACGTCTTTCTTTGCGGAGGGTCAGGAAACTTTCGCTACGGTCGCAGTGGCGGGTTGATAAGACGGCAAGATAGATAAGCTAATATGGGAACGCTCTACTGAAGTGTGCCCGTGAATACACAGCTGTGATCAAAATAACAATTGTATTGCCACCTCCCTTGAACCTTAAAGATCTTTAGTGCCTTCCTGCTTAACACTATATATATAGTACTATATGTATCATTATGTATCAGCAATCAGCATTGACCTAGTCATGCTAACAAGATTTAAACGAAATAATACCATTTTTTCTAGTTATACGGTAGTACCTTTATAATATGCTAGGTATGCCAGGCTTCCAAGATCTAGTTCTTGACTTCCTATTATCTTCACTTATTATTGATGTCTTCTATGTACCCCTTGCTGTTTTGTTTACGGCCTGCGAGAGAGCAGAAGACCTTTTATCGATTCGCGATTCGGGTAGTGATGTCATGGGAAATATGTAGACAGATAAAGAGTTTTGCGTAGATGGGGCAGTCAACTGCCTGCCGAAAAGGAAGCAAAGCTCTGGATGGCACGTCAAGGTCAAGTGGAAATTGCGTGCCAAATGCTGCAACGCATTTCTGATTTATGAATGCTATATTTTCTTTTGATGGCTGTTGCGTTAAATATGTAATTTGTGTACCGAAAGCTCTTGCAACCAATTCAGCCTAGTTTTGTAACTTTTTTCACTACTAATTTATCATAGACGATAAACAACTTTCGATAGAATCGATTGCGATGTCTAACTATCGATGACTACCATACCCTATGTGCTATTAAGCAAGTCCTTTAATTCGAGTGGTCGGCAGTCACAATAAATGTCGTAAACAACATTGGTCTAAAGAGGACATTGGACTCATGCCCACATCCTGGCAGGACTTGGGCAGGTCCTTCAGCACAGGGTCCTTCAAGCGGTTTGTTGTCACAACCACAACTACTACTACTTCTACTACTACAACTACTGTACCACTGCTGTTGTTGGCAGGCCGCCAAAGGGTCATCAGCACCGCGAGCGCATAATGGCTTAAGTGTGTGTGTGCTTTTCTGGCTTTTCTGGCTTTACTCGCTTTTCCCAGGTGACGACAAGGAGGCGCATGTGTGTCCTGCCTGCCTGCCGGCTGGATGGGTGGGTGGTTGGCTGTTTGGCTGTTTGTTGGTGGCCGGTAGGAAAGGACACTTTGCTGCTGCACCGGCAGCTGTTTCCTGTGTGCGTGGGTCGCTGCACTCAAGACACCTGCAATTCATTTGGCACATTTGGTTCAACAACCCAGAGGTTTGCCGCCCGTGCCTTTTGTATCACCTGGTTCCCTTTGTTTGGCTTAGCATTAGAATGACACTGCTTATCCCCACCGATTGGCCAGCTCTGCTCCATGGATGCTGATAATGATGATGATGTTCATGATGTCCAGTATCCGGTGGTCCTTTTCTCGATTTTAAAGACTTGAATGAAGCAGTCAAAATGTCAGAAGCTGACAAATCATCTTATTCATCGCGTCCTTCCGCCGCCTGTCTTTTGCAGGCTTCATATATTTTTTGTTTTTAATTTCATGCTCCTGACGTTGAGTTTTCATTTGTCGCGGCCTTTTTTGTTTCAAGTATCCTAAGGACAAAGTCAATGACAATCGGGAAAAAATATTATTCCTATCGCCGCTGGCGTTTCGTTTATTTTTCCTTTCAGTTTGCTGTTTCGGTTAGCTTTTACTGGCTGCCATTTAAAAGTCAACACTTTAAGTGAGATGTTCCGACAAAATGACCAGAGACATGAAGAAATCGCTGATGGAGGAGGGGAGATGCTTTTGAAAATGATTTGGCAGTTGTCGATTATGCTGAAAACTCTTTCAGTTTCCATTATCAATTTTAAGCGGCAAGCTTTTAAATGAGCTCCCAGAAATATATAATGATAATTTAACAAGTAATGCATATTAAATCATACACTTAAAATACATTCAAAATAAGGAAGTGCACTGTTTTGCTCTGCGAAATCTCTTTCCGGCCTCACAAACTTAACAAATTATGGAACTTAATTAACGACTTTTGCGATGAACAGATGGAAATTAAAAATTAAGAGCTGAAGCAATGGAATTTTTGTATACACTTATCACTCATAATCGACATTAACAGCCAGGTTAACCTAAACATTGTTCTATTTGTATTTAGATCACGGGATCTATTAAAACTAGAGATTCTTGCGCAGATCAAAAATCAACTTATGGCTATTAGTTTTCAAAAGAATTTTCTGCTAATAAGACATCCCTACATCGCTAGTTTTCTTTGCACTGCCTGTCTTTCTAACAATAATTTAAGAGCTTTGACTAGGTCAACAAGGAAATAAACTCACAGATTTTAAAATGATTGCGCTGTCATGTTTCCAATTAGCAAAAACGTCAAGAGTAGGAACAGAACCATTATAACAAAGTTATGTTTACTCTGACCAAAAATGTGCATTTTACATAGATATCTCTACTTCATTTTTCCTTCCAATTTCGAATTACGCTGGAAAAGTTCCATTGAATTTTAAGCCCTTTTTTCATGTTGTCATTCGGTTTGTTTTCACTTAAAATAGCAAATATTTAATATTCATAATGCTCGCCCGTTGACCCAACGGCACTTCAAGTATCTTGGATGTCTGGGGATCGGGTAATTGTGGATTTTGGATTCGATTTCTTGGTTTTTTTCCCTTATTTCTTTGCGTGCCATGCATAAGCTATTCGGGGTCTAAGTGGCCAAGGTTTTGATCTTACGAAACAACCAATAACAGCCAATAACTTGCAGCTAATAGCATAGATTACAAATAATAAGTTTGCGTTTTGATCGCTGAAATTGCGTCACAGTGAGCAGCTACACCTGCTACCTGTAATCTTGACGGGATTACAAAGTTTATAGTTGCTTGTACAAATGTCGTTTCGATAATCGTTTGGCCATTAGTTGAGTGGGTCCAGAAAGCAGGGGTTATTATCATCCTATATCATATCAATTGCGGCATTAAAAAGCTTTCCACAGATGTGCCTCTCTGCGGTGGCAACGATCGCTGGGATCATGCAACTTCCGGTTGCAATTTGGGACGCTCAATTGTGCATGCTGACTTCAACAGCGATGCAATGGAGCAGAAACGAGCAGATGTTCGCTATGTGATCATAAAATGATCTTTGAATAAATGGGAATGCCTAGAATTTTGCAAGAATTTTTCAAGATTTTTTTTTTGTAGTGAGGGGTACATGGTTAAATTTCTTAATGCATCAATAATTACACAGTATTCATATTCTAACTCGATCAGCGTATAATATTCTCTTATCTGAAGGTTGCAGAAAATCCCAGATTCTTTCCATATTATTAACCCATTAATCCCCATTTGAACGCGGTTTCGGATTCGGAAGGCGGCAAAGGGATGCATTTGAGCACGATTAACCCGCTTGGAGCTCCGGATCGTCGTCGGGCGTTCAATCATCTAGCGGTTAAAAATAAACGCCTTTTATTGATTTTATTTTGTGCGATGGCCTTTCGGGGTAATTTGCATCGTGCCCTTGCCGAGCTTTGTGCCACCACTTGAACCTCCACCTCCACGTAGTCGACGTCGTCGTCGACCAGCACACCACAGCACACCACCTCATCCATGCCAACCATTCCATCCTGCCGTCATTCATTCATTCATTGCGGATGCGAAGCCACGTTCGCAAAATCGGAAAGTGATTGGATTCCTAGGTTAGGGGTTTTTACATATGCTCAATGCGTTTCTTGATATCTCGCGCCTTGTGTTTTTTGCGTTTAATTAGGCGCAAAAATGCCGTAAAAAGCACGGCAACTAAAGGAATTCGCTGAAAATCCCTCAAACACAAATTTGAATTTGCCTCATATCGGCACACGCTAATCAAGCGACACTGAAAAATAAGTGTTGGTTTAAAAAGTGCAGAAACAGTCAAGAATAGTGGATCAAAAGCTGAGGTTAGCTGCTTATTTATGAAAGATTTATATAAATATATCAAATTATTAAATATTTTCTACTAATTCTCGTCCTATCAAACTTAAAAACATTGAATTTTCTATAACTAATAAATCAAACTTACAAGCATTGCATTTTCTATAACTCAAATGTGTATCTTTATCTTTACCTTTACCTTTATCTCTTCCGACTGCAAAAACCGCGTGAGGAAAATGGAATAAATGTGGTATTGAATCAGCTGGCAGTGCATTGCACCGCATTGAAATATCCAGGGAACGAACGTGTAAATAGAGGCGTCGAGTCAACAGAGAAGCCACCTAGATAACATTACTCCCTGCCTTATAAACTTCTTCGACCTTCTAGAACAGTAGATTATCACAATGAAGAACCATCTTCATCTCAAATAAGTTAGCAGAATAATATATACTTTTAAAATGAATCTATTCTAGTAGTTATTTCCGATTTAGGTATTTGTAGGACGCTACCCATTTTTACTTAACTCTGTTTACATATTTCAACTAACATACGTTCTTGTTGCAAGAGCCCCACTGTACCCTTTGTTGCATTAAAAATCAAGCTGGTAGTTCGGCTGCAGCAATGGCTTCTAGAGACCGGAGATGATTGCATGGCACAGGCGTTTATTCAATATTATCCAAATAAATACCAGGTGGCTGCCTTGTTGAACTCCGCGGTGCTGAGGTGCAACATCTGTACTTTATATGCATCTATTTGCCTTGCCCATTATCTGAGTGCAAAGTGCAATGCTATTTCGATTCTTATCGTGCTGAGGTGTGTGCACTGGCTCACTTTTATCCACGGAGAGCACAAAGGCATTGAAAAACGTGCCCCATGTGTGCTTAACTAAACTAATTAACTAAAAAAGTTTCCCATACTTGCAGTGTGCATCATCAAGTCGCCATATATATCGAATTCCGCCCACAATGGAAATCGAATTTCGCGCACTTGCTAATAAAAATACTAAAGCCCAACAAATGGCCACCGAGTTTTATGGCCATTGGGGTGGGATTTGGTTTCTGGATTTGGTGGTAGGAGCCTCACATATACGAGTTCCTTGGCGAGACATCAAATTTCGTGTGGCGCCGAGTTCCACCCTCCAAAAACAAAGTCCATCCTTCATGTCCCGGGGTCTCTATTCAATTTACGACAGTTTTCGAGGGTCAGCTAAACTGATTTTGTTGCAATGCCCCAAACATGATGGCCTACTTAAATGGCCAATAAGACGAAATAAACGAAATATGTGTTGGCCAGCAGCGAAGAGTATTTTAGATGCAGATAACACTAGTCCACAAAATATTTGAAATGGCAGATTCTGATTCGAAGTGCAATTTAAATGCTTTCCAACTTCTGAATTGCTTCACATGATTTTAGGCATGGTAAACCATAAAAATATACTTTAGATACTTTTTGATAACTTTTTGTTTTGTTAGCCACTGTTATAAACTATTTGGTAAAGTGGATGGCAATATGTGCACCGGATCCACTAATTGATTTTGTCTTTGCCACTTCCCCACTTGCCGCGCAGAAAAAGGGGCAAATTGGGCTTGCTGAACAACGTACGAGTATGCAAATATAATTAGTTTTTGGACCGACTTCTCTCGCTACACACAAAATGTATGGCTGGTCAAAGGGACACAACTTTGTTGTCTATCAAAAACATTTTAGCTGAAAACTTGGTCTAATACAATTTTCGTTTCCGTTTCGCAACACACGGCGTGTGGAAAAATGTATTTATGTGCCACATGGCGGATGAGTGAGTTTTGTCAGGTTGGTTCTACAAAGATAATAGATGGGTTTTTGTAATAATCCGTCACTTTTGGTCAACGAATTTCTTCCGAAATATAATCTTTTCCGATATGTACGATATGTACAACAAATATTTTGCAATGTATATTAGACAAATAATCCTTATATATAAATTAACTCCAAGGCTGAACACCTCAAGTATTCTTAGCATATATGTAGATAAACCATTGAATACTTCGCAAAAACCAGCCACACTCTTAATTTATCGCAGTTCCTGGAGTTTTCCTTTTGGGAACTATAAATGAATCCGAAAATCCAATCAGTTTAGTGGGCCATAAAAACCGTTTGATATGGCCAAGTCCATACACACAGTCGTACATTTCTACGATTTCCTTTTTTCGCTAAATGTTTCTGTTTGCGTCATTTGGCTGATGCTGCTGCTGCTGCTTTTGCATCGGCTTTTCTTTCCATCTATCTATCTATGTATCTATCTATCTATCTATCTATCTATCTATATACATATCTATCTTTTTATCTATCGGTTTGTGCCCTAATTCGTTTGGCGGGCGCCAGACGACGAAAGCGAAAATTGGAAATTGAATTTTGATTGATTATATGGCGAGAATGACGACGATGAAAACGATTAATGGCGGAGAGCCCATGAAAGTGTTGCAAACCTAATTGCTGTCAATTGCTGGGGCTAGAAAATCAATCGAGAAATCGCGGCAAAAAATCACTTGCGAGGCAATTTACTCGCTAATGAACACGCAACTCAAGCCTATCTCCGAATTTTGAACAGTGTACCTCTGTGATCTCTGCGTTGGTTGCCTGTCAATGGAAAACAAGGGGGAAAACACAAGAAATTGTCATGTTTTTGCATCACGAGGGGTACATTTTAGCACATATTATTGGATAAATGGATGGGATGCCAAGTATAACCAGCGCGCGTCAAGTCGATACATTTCCCAATCATAACATTCGACTTGATTTAATTAATATTTATCGTAGTCTGTGGAATATAGCATCTCAACTAATGGCAAAAAACAGCTCGTCGAAATTTATGTAGGACACATAAATACAATTTCCAAAATACGCACGAAATGCCCACTTGACGGGAATTTATAATGACAGCAATTTTTCCGTTGCGCTGTGTTTTTGGCTTATAATTTTTGTTATTCTGTTTTTTTTTGAACTGTTTTCTCACTGTTTAGTAGTAGTTTTGTGGGTCTGGTGTGATGAACTTGCAGTGCGAAGCACTCGAAATTACACTTGCATAACGCAGAAAAATTCGCTCGAACACTTGGCGTGCCGCAAATAGAATTTTGGACAAGCCCACACAGAGAAGCACACAGAGAGAAAAAAAAAAAGAAAAAAGAATACAACCTGGTGGTTTTGAAGACATTAAGTTGGGGGGACGAGTAATGGTGGACGCCAAGAAATTGAAAATATTCACGTCTCATTATATTAATGTCGCTGCGAAAATGCAAATTCGAAATGCGCACATCAAAAATGATTCAAACAACCCACATAAGCAAACAAACAAGCGGCGCGAGCAAACAAATTGACAGCGAATAATCAACGAATAAGCCAAGCCAACTGACTGAATGGCTAAATGAATACCTGACCAACTGAATGAGTGACTGATTGACAAACTGCCACTGCACAAACAAAAGAAACATGCATGTTGACGTCTAATTGTTGGGACTTCCACGGAGCCAACTGTGCAAACACGAGGCTCTACAAGCTCTACAAGATCTGATGCTCTGCTGCTGGATGATGATTGCTCAACTGGGCAGGAGTTCGGCACAATTTGCACAGTTCGTTGGCATTAAGTGCGTGTCCAATTCGCAAAAGGATAAGTGGATGGCATAGAGATAATGATTGACTTAAAAATGGCCTAAAACTATCAGTAATCACAAGTATTCCAAGTAAATAAGCGCAACTATAGAGTTTTTGTACATACTCATCACTTTCTGCTAGGATTCGAGTGGCTGCCAGCTTTGTCAAGGTCAGCAGAGGCTCCATTTTGGCATTTGGTGGTTTTGGGTGATGACCTTGTGCCTGGGACACCTTCGCCGTGTGTGACCAGCGAAAAGGGTGAACTTGCCACATCTCTGAGGTTACACACACACCTCGCATTTTCTGGGCTGCTGGTGCTGCTGGTGCTGCTGGTGCTGCTGGTGCTGGTGATGTTGCTGCTCCACCGATGGATGTCTATAAATGTTTTCATGCCTAATTGATTTAACGTCTCGGGCATAGCCGAATATAGACATCGATCCAATGGCAGCCAGCGGCCAGCGGCCAAATATTCCACGCTGCACTCGTTAAAGCCGGCTAATTACGGATTTCATTTGCAAAATGAATTTGTGCATAATATTTTAATGAACTTAACGGATTGCCGCATACAAATCGCAATTAATCTGCCACTGAAAGACCGTTGTCAGCAGTGCTTATTCGCATCTCCCATCCTCCTCATCATCTCTCATAATATTTTCAAGTGCGTGGGCTCCTGGGCTTGTGGGAAATTTTGTGCTGAACATTGATTGATTTCACGCCAGCTTCGCGCCAGCTTGCTTATTTTTAGCGGATATTTTCAGCGAACTTGGGAAATGTTATTTTAAACGATTTGGCCGAGGAGCACTGGGCATTTGGGGGGTCTTGCTCTCGACATTTTCCCCTCCATTGGTTGTGTGCACGAGCACCCATTTCCTATTTCCCATTTTCCATTTCCCATTTTCGATTCTCCATTTTCCCTTTTACATTCTCCATTTTCCCCCAAAGCAGGCCCACTGACATGCAACGGCAGGCGGATTTCAAGGTGACCTGCTCCCGCTTACACTGCGGGAAATGGGGAGTAGCCTTCTGGAAAAATGTATAATAATTATATTTAGATTTGCTTATTTAATACATATAATATTCTATGAATAATGGTATATCTATTGTACGAAATATTAGAAATATCATTTAAAGCTGAATTAAATGGGGTTAATTCAGGAAGTGTAACTTGCCACATACAGTATACTAATACCTATGACCTCGTGCGCTCCTCCACTTGCAGCCCCTGATCTTGGCGGCCCCAATCCCTTTGGCAGGCGTCGGAAGGAGCCGCTCGGCAGCGGCAGCTGCGGCGGCGCCGCATGGACCATGCCGTGAAGGCGACGCGCGGCCGCCCGCTGAACACGCTGCGCTTCGAGAACGATGAGCTGGAATGCCTCTACCAGCGGTACACGCTCAAGCTGCAGCGCTTCTCGGTGCTGGGCGTGGTGGCCCTGGTCTTCGTCCTCTGCGGCGTGATGGCGGCCCTCTCGCTGACCTTCAACAACGCGGCCACCTTTCACGTAAGTCCTGTACCCCATACTCGTAGTTCCATTCAATTATGTAAACTTACTGTGATACTATTGGTACTTGCTTTCCCTTTTCATTAAAAAAACATTAATTTCTTTCCATCATCGCAAAAGAACATCTTCAATGCGATCGTCTGCGGCCTGTTCGCCGTGGTGCTGGTGCTGCTGCAGTGCTCCGTGATCAAGGACCACCACCTGCCCACATTGTGCTACGGAATCCTGCTGTTCACGGCCAGCATCTGCGTGGTGTCGATGCCCACGCTGGGCAGCGTCTTCCCGGTGGACACCAAGGAGGTGATGGCCGAGGGCGTCTGGCAGATCGTGTTTGTGGTCTTCCTGGCCTACGCCATGATGCCGCTGCAGATCTGGGAGGCGGTGGCCTTTGGCATCGCCCTGCCCTCGGTGCACATTAGCCTGACGGTCTACAAGATATTCACGGATGCGCTGCGCTATCTGGAGTACAATCAGCTGATTGCCAACATTGTCATCTTCATCGGTGTAAATGTCGCCGGTCTGGTGGTGAACATCATGATGGAGCGTGCACAGCGACGCACTTTTCTCGATACGCGCAACTGCATCGCATCGCGACTGGAGATCCAGGATGAGAACGAGAAGCTGGAGCGTCTGTTGCTATCGGTGCTGCCGCAGCACGTGGCCATGCAGATGAAGAACGACATCCTGTCGCCGGTGGCCGGGCAGTTCCATCGCATCTACATCCAGAAGCACGAGAACGTGAGCATCCTGTTCGCGGACATTGTCGGCTTCACGGTGCTCTCCTCGCAGTGCAGTGCCCAGGAGCTGGTCCGCCTGCTCAACGAGCTCTTCGGCCGCTTCGATCAGCTGGCACACGTAAGTTGGTTGGATCCTTAGGCGGATTCCGAACTACGACAGGAATTTTATATACTTTATGTACTTTTCCCGCAGGACAACCACTGCTTGCGTATCAAGATCCTGGGCGACTGCTACTATTGTGTCTCCGGTTTGCCGGAACCTCGCAAGGATCACGCCAAATGCGCCGTGGAAATGGGACTCGATATGATCGATGCCATTGCGTGAGTATCTGTGCCTTTTGATTCACAGGGATTTAAAAACTGAGTCATGTTATAACTTAATTGATAAATAAACGGAAATAATGCCGTAACTTTTACTTAATCACTACGTGATTTAACTCACCTTAATTCATGACGAAACAGAGTTGATTGGATTGCAGGAATTGCATTTTTCAAGCCTAATGGTTCGCAATGTCATTGGTTTTAAGCCCTGTTGGTCATGGTACAATTAATTAATGCCCTTTCTCATTACCGCTGCGTTGCACTCTAATTGTAATCTCATGAGCGTTTTCCCCGTTTTCCCCCGTTTCCCCGTCGTTTTCCCGTTTCCAGCACCGTGGTGGAGGCCACCGACGTCATCCTGAACATGCGCGTGGGCATCCACACGGGCCGGGTGCTCTGTGGGGTGTTGGGCCTCCGCAAGTGGCAGTTCGACGTGTGGTCGAACGATGTGACCCTGGCCAACCACATGGAGTCCGGCGGCGAGCCGGGTCGGGTGCACGTCACCCGCGCCACCTTGGACTCCTTGTCCGGCGAATACGAGGTGGAGGCTGGCCACGGCGACGAGCGCTCCTCGTATCTACGCGACCATGGTGTGGACACGTTCTTCATCGTACCGCCACCACATCGACGTAAGGTGAGCATAGTCTTTGTTGTGATACGCCAATGTTGCCTGTTGCTCCCTGGTTTTACTTTGAACCAAGCTGTCCGTTAATTTGGCTAATCTGTCCGTTAACTTGGCTAATCTGTCCGTATCTTCCACAGCCACTGATGCTCAACACGCTGGGCGTTCGCTCGGCAATTGGCAGTCGGCGCAAGTTGTCGTTCAGGAACGTGTCCAATGTGGTCATGCAGCTGCTGCACACGATCAAGTTCTCGGAGCCGGTGCCGTTCTCCAACATAGCCACCGGCTCGTTCCCCTCGGCGGCCAGCGCCTTGGGCGGCGGTATTGCAGTCGGCGGTGGTGGAGGTGGAGGAGGAGGAGCAGGAGGAGGAGGCGTGGCACGGGGTAGCACCTGCGAGGCGAACTCTGGCAGCGTTCAGGTGTCGGAGAAGGGATCGCGCAAGGTAAGTGGTGTTGTTTATGTGAAGATCAGCAAACCCCAATCTGAAATGCCGACTCCGGGAGTTTCAAGGTGGGAGGAGTTGGAAAGTTGGAAGTTGGAAGTTGAAAGTTGAAAGTTGCGTGTTCCTGTAGTTCTCGGTTCTGTTCTGTTCTGTTTATTTTGTCGTAGCTCCAGAGTTCTCTGCATGTCCGGGTGGTTTTTCGAGGGATTCAGTTTTCGGTTCCCAGATTCCTGATCCCTGTTAACGGGTGGTGTGGCTTGGTGTGCTTTTTTTCATTTTCCGTTCTAGTATCTTATCTTGTATCCGTAGCGCAGGGATACAGAAAGATTCGTTAGATAGATCTCGGGTAGCTTCAAGACGGCGAGAATCCTTTTCATTTCTTGCTTTGATTTGTTTCCTTTCGTTTTCTTTCAGGATGCGGTAAGTTTGCCTCACCCATGTCTAAGTATTTCTATATCCATCAGTTTTGAAAACCCGATAACCAGTAACCATTATGCCTCAGTTGCGCTTTTTCCCCATGGCTCCTTTTTTTTTTTGTTTTTAGTTTCTCGATCGGTTATATTTGGTGGGCCCTTTTTCGTTTCGTAGTCGCATTGTACAAAAAACGTATCTATTCCTATATATAGTAATTAAGATTGTATTTCTAGCTTAGCAAGATCAGTAATTGTAATTCGTAATGCTGTCTCAACTAACAATTGTAGTATAACGGCTCGTTTGCGTCGATGTTGTGTGTAGTTTGATTGTAGAATATATATATGTATGTATATATCTGCGCCTCGGACTTGTAAATTGATCGAAATTGTTGTCATCGGAAAAAAACACAAAGGACACACTTACATTTGACATATCAGTAATTTATAAATTATTTAAAATTACTTTGGTAAAACGAATTGGCAATTTTGCAAAGGACTACAACATAAATAACATAAGTAATCGGTTAAATCGATAAATCGATGATTTGCAGTCTTTGATTTGGAAAGTATGTAGTTTCGTCTCTGAGGACGATTTAATTTATAGGTGGTTCAGTTTCGCTAGTTATAAGGCTGTATTTTATACTAAACTACTACTCCATACTCACACATTATATATTATATGTATATACATATATATTTGATATGTATGTATAATATTAGTGCGATCCTTCAGTTTCCTTATCGATTATTTCGATTTTTATTTCCACTTGATGCGCCTCTTCTCCACTTTCTATCGTTATCGTTTTGATTCCCGCCCTAACTAAACTTACCGTTCTACTATGATTAATTCAACCTCTCGCTACTGTTTAATTTACGCCTAGTAATAAGAAACACACACACACCAGAGACACATACACACACACCAGAGACACCTACACACACATACACACACACACAGAAAACATTAACATTGTTCAAATGTAAATATAAGAACTTACATGACAACTGTGTATACTACTTCTCCGATCCAGGTGATACGTCTGCAAAAGATCTTGCATGCAACACCGCCACCGCACGGCATGGGCTATGGCAGCGTCGTCGGCAGCGGCGGCGGTGTGGACAGCGGTATTTCCGGTGGTGGTGGCTGTGTTTCCGGTGGTTTGGCCGGTGGGGGCGGTGTCCAAGTGACCGTAGGCACAAATCCCAACTCTACAGCGAGTACGATTAGTCGCATTCATAGGCACAATCACAAGACCAATAAAGTGAGCAGAGCAGCAGCCAAAAAAAAACAAAAAAATATATATAAAATAAAAACATTCTATACTTTCGTTCAATCGTTCAAAATCGTTACTGCGTTCGTTCGTTCGTTCTTTCATAGGTTCCTTTTCAAAGGAAATGAGTTCTGATGGTGCAATCCATAGCCATTACAATTGGATATGTTATTTTTGAGAGCTCATATCCTTGAAGGGGACCTTCCGTTTGTGTTTCGTCCATTTACATGCGTTCAATAATTGTGTTAAGTGTAACTACTTCATAAGTGTGCTTTGTTCATTCGTTATGTGTGTTTTGTTGGCCTTCTCCGAGTTTTCTTACTGAGAGGGCTTCCAAACCGAAAATTCATCAAACCCATTTAGTTGTGTTCGTATTTGCCCTGTTAAAGCAGCCAGACACTGGACCAAAATATTACAAAATATTGAATAAGGTTAACTCTTACCAAGAGCTTCAAAAAATAATCTAATTGCATGAAGTTTTATGTTTAATAGCGTAGTTTATTAGCTTCAATATTGATTAGAGCAGAGACAACGCCGCGTATGCGTAATATTTTAGGTACTCGTTCTGCAATCAATTTATATAAGGAAGAAAATGTTATTTTCTTTAATTAATTCTTAGATTATCGTTTCTTTTACTATTTTTTATTATTAAACAAATCATTAGGCAGTAATTCTAGGTGTTTTTATTTGAAAGTTTTTGGTTCAGTGTCATCGAGCAGCTTGCCAATTGCCAGCTGCAGCTGCCCATTGTCATTGGTCATTCTTGTCGCTCGGAGTGCATGATCCATCCGAGTTCATCCGCGATTCTCGACCAGCATCAGCATGCTTAGTGCCAGCTCATGTCCCAGCTCTGCTCGCCGCCTTTCAGTTACCATGTTGCCATGTTAGCATGTAGTGAGTCGTGGCCACATACCCTAGTTTAGTGCACACACGTAGAGCTTTTCAATCAAACAAACTTAATTCTTGAATCTTCAACTCAACCAGCCAGTTCAAGTGCCTAGTGCCAAGTGCCAGCCATCCAGCAAAATGAAGAACTCGTCCGGGAACCACAACCACAACTAACGAATCTGTCTTTCTACTTCTTGCTCCCTCTTGCATGGCTTTCCAATCCGCAAATCGCAAATGGCAAATGGCAAATCGCAAATGGCAAATGGCAACCGCAACCGCAACCACAAACGCATCCGTAACCGCAGTCACAGTCGAAGGTGGCGGACAAGTTCAAGAGGCCATTCCGGAAGCGCCACTCGGTGGCCGCGCACCATCAGCCCACCAATCGGGTGAACCGTTTCCTATCGCAGGCGATCAACGCCCGGTCGGTGGACTGCGACAAGTCGGAGCACGTGGACCGGCTGACCCTGCGCTTCCGGCAGAGCGACATGGAGCGCGAGTATCACAAGGACTTCGATCTGGGCTTCACCACGGCCATGGGCTGCTCCCTGCTGCTGCTCATCCTGGGCGCAGCACTCCAGGTGACCGCACTGCCGCGCACTCTCATCCTGCTGCTGCTCTTTCTGTTCGCCTTCATCTGGGTGAGCGCCATCCTGATGCTGCTGCTCGCCGTGCGGCTCAAATGGATCATCTGGGACATCTCGGAGAGCTTCTCGCTGCGCATGGCCATCACCATTTTCACGGTCATACTCATCTACTCCGTGGGACAAGTGAATGTGGTATGTACAGTATATGTGTATGATATTATATTGAAATACAAACCCACCCGTTTCCATTTCCAATTCACACAGTTTACGTGCGTGTCGGATCATCCGTGCTCGGGCAATGGCACGACCTCGTTCCAGAACGACTCTCATCGCAAGTGCTCGCTGCCCCAGTACGTGTCCCTGTCGGCTGCCTTTGCCTTCCTATCCGTATCGGTGTTCCTCAGGTGAGTGCATCAACGTGCATCAACGTGCATCATCGATGCTAATGCCAAACCTTGATTGTCCACAGGCTGCCCATCATATTCAAGTCGCTGCTGGTGCTGGGCATGGGCACCATCTATGGCCTGTTCATAGAGCTATCGCATCAGAATATCTTCGAGTGCTACGACAACCGGGTCAAGTAGGTCAACGCTAATTTTGGCCATCATACTAATCCAGTCCACTAATCGAACACGACCTCGTTTCTTCTTTGCCAGCGCCTCGATTCCACTCCACTTGATCTCGCTGGCCCGCATTGCCATCTTCATGATTGCCATTCTGGTGCACGGACGCCTGGTGGAGGGCACTGCCCGGCTGGACTTCCTCTGGCAGCTGCAGGCGTCGCAGGAGAAGAAGGAGATGGACGTGCTGCAGGAGTCGAACAAGCGCATTCTGCACAATTTGCTGCCCGCTCATGTGGCTGCACATTTCCTCGATGCGCAATTCCGCAACAACATGGTGAGAACTTGCTCTTATTGACCCAAAGACAAATTTAGAAAGATTAATATGTGCTAATTGGAATTAAGTTAAAAGCAACTCACTGCTGCTAACTGCCCCATTGACCCAATGACAACTTAACAAAGAAACTCCTATTATTAAATCATTTTATTTCTCTGCGCAGGAGCTCTACCACCAGAGTTATGCCAAAGTGGGCGTCATCTTTGCCAGCGTTCCGAACTTCAACGAGTTCTACACCGAAATGGATGGCTCCGATCAGGGTCTGGAGTGCCTGCGTCTGCTCAACGAGATTATCGCGGACTTTGATGAGCTGCTCAAGGAGGATCGCTTCCGCGGCATCGACAAGATCAAGACAGTTGGCAGCACATACATGGCCGTCGTGGGACTGATACCCGAGTACAAAATCCAGCCCAACGATCCCAACTCGGTGCGGCGCCACATGACGGCGCTCATTGAGTACGTCAAGGCCATGAGGCACTCACTGCAGGAGATAAACAGTCACTCGTACAACAACTTCATGCTGCGCGTGGGTGCGTAGAAACATATAATATAATGGAATATAATTGGAATTTCAATTCGTAACTAATTCAATTATTAATCCTGCTTAGGCATCAACATTGGACCTGTGGTGGCGGGCGTAATTGGAGCTCGAAAGCCACAGTATGACATTTGGGGCAACACGGTGAACGTGGCCAGTCGCATGGACTCCACCGGCGTTCCTGGCTACTCGCAAGTAACTCAGGAGGTGGTCGACAGCCTGGTGGGCTCGCACTTTGAGTTCCGGTGAGTATTGTTATAAATAAAGACTTTAAAATTGCAATGTAAAATGCTTAAATTACCTTACAGCTGTCGCGGCACCATCAAGGTGAAGGGCAAGGGCGACATGGTCACTTATTTCTTGTGTGACAGCGGCAACAAATCGCTGAACGGCGAGGTGCGCAACGCCATGTCCCTGCCCCAGAGTCTGCATGCGCCGGACTACTATATGAAGGTGTCGCAGTTTCCGGAGAATCGTGTCAACACCGACACCTACAGCAAAAAGGAGAACGGACACCTGTACGCGGGCAATGGCGGCGAGGAGCAGCAGTTGCTGCTGCAGCATCAGCACAAACAGCTCGATCCGCTGCCGCTGCCTGCTCCGCCGCCGCCGGTGCATCATCACCTGCACCAGCAGCAACAGCAGCGTTTGAACAGCAAGCTGCAGAAGCAACCCATCTTCATGGCCAACGGTGGTCTGCCCAATATCCGGGAGAATGGCAATGGCCACAATGGAGAGCATCAGCAGCAGCAGCACGGTGGCTTCATGGTGGCAACGACGACACCGCCGGCTGCAGTGGCGGTTCCCCTCCAGCCCCAGCACCACCAACTCCAGTTCCAGCACCCGCACCAGCATCCACTCCCGCCAGCAGTGGCGGTTCCAGTGCAGCACCAGATCCTACTCCACCACCAGCTCCAGCTCCAGCACCAGCACCAGCCCGTTCCTTCGGTAATGTTGCGCGAGTTTAATATTATTGAGAACCCGACTTCCGGTGGCCGGCATCAGCAGATGGAGCAGCTGCCGCCGCATCACGGCAGCCTCGACCTATCGGGAATGGGCATGGGAATGGGAATGGGTGTGGGGGCTGGCGTGCTCGGCGGCGGCGACTGCTTCATGATGCCGCGGCGAGATCGCGAACGCACGTATGTGCCGCCCCTAAACCAGCATGGCCATCATCCACCGCATCACCTCCATTCGAATCTGAATCTGAATATGAATCTGAATCAGAGCCAGCACCCGCCATCGTTCACCAGCCTGGGCTATGGCCAATGCCGGGAGAGCGAGCCGCTATTGCATGCCAGCAGCGTCGCGCCGGTAGCCAAGGTGAGTGAAGACGCTGAGCACCTGCTCTGGAGCAAGGAGATCCTCCTCTGAACAGCCAGCACCGCCTTGTCCCAGCCTCCAGCCTCCAAGTGCCTCCAAGAAACTGTCCTGTACAAAATAAATAACCGAGATACCAAGACCCATATCCATCCCATTCGTAACTAATCTCCAAGAACCAGAATAGATTTGTGTGCATCTATGAGAAGTATTTATAAAAGAAAAAAGGATTAAAACTCAAAAAATGGATAATTGTACCTAAACTAAGTTTAAATTTGCATTTAATGTAAAAAGTGCATTTCCTAAATGAATTTATTCAGTTATTATTACAAGCTGATTATTTGCACTGCAGTTAGATAAATTTCTAATTAATTAACTTTAAACATCATTTTGTTGATCTCAAGTTAAAAGTATCTTTTCGAGGATAACTCAGTTAGGTAACTCCTTTTACATGCCAGTCTATTCTCGATGCTTGCCCACCTCTTGCCCCGAGAGTCCACTCCTTATATCTATATCTGTGTGTACCATGTGTCTAACTCTCTATGTCCACTCTTTGCATGACCGCGCACATCTATCTCTCTCTCTCGCTTGCTCATCTCCGACTAACCACGCCCCCAGATCATGCCCATGCAGCATGCGCCAAAGTACGAGCCACCACGTTACACTTCTCCCCACACCATGTTGTCGCAGCAGCATCAGCATCAGCAGCAGCAGCACTCGCATCAGCAGCAGCAGCATCAGGCGCAGCAAGCGCTTTCTGCGCAGGATCAGCAGTCACATCTCGGCCAGAACCCGCATCCATCGCAGCGACAGTACGCCATGTATTCGCAGCAGCCGCAGCTGCCGCCGAAGCCAGTGCTGCGAACGTACATGAAGCCGCTGCCGAAGCTACCGACGGATCTGGAGGAGAGCCGGGACATGTCCTCGACGGACGACCTCAGCTCACGCCCGCACTCGCCCTCGATGAGCAGCTCGGATGAGAGCTACTCGAAGACCACCGAGGGCGAGGGCGAAGGCGACGAGGACTCACCGCGCCTGGTCAACGGTGGCCACCTGCACCATCGCAATGGCTACCACCTGCCCGCCGGCGGACTGGTCAATCCATTGCAATGGCTCTACCCCTGCGACATACAGGTGGATCCCACCTCGCCGGTCGTCGACATGGCCCAGCTGCATGACTTTGAGCTCAGCTCCACCACCGAAAGTCAGGGACATCACACCAACAGCAACAGCAACGCGACGAGCAACACACAACACAAGGGCGACAGCTGCAACAGCTTCGACTATCAGAAGGCAGCCGTTGGTATGGCAGCGGGTGCGGCCATCGCCACCAAGTCGCCCTTCGAGCGTGAACTGCAGCGTCTGCTCAACGAATCCTCGCGAGCACGTTGCCTGCCGACTGCGACCACTACGGCTGGAGCCATCTCTACCACGGATCAGACGGCCAGCAATGGCAGCCGGGAGATGAGCTACTCCCTGAGCAATGGCAAGCTGAGCTCCGCGAATGGACATGGCGCCGGACATGGTTCCGGTTCGGGATCTGGCCCTGGATCGGCGGTGGGCAATGGCAGCGGTGGCAGCGGCAGCAGCAATGGCAATCTCAGCGGCGGCAGCGGCAGCAACTCGAACAGTGGCAACAACAACAGCAGCCACCACAAGACGGAGCAGCAGCAGCACGTGGATCACGAGCACCTGGCTGGGGGCAAACTGCTGGGCAGCAATAGCTTCATGATCGCCAAGCATCCGGTGGGCCTGGAAGCCATCAAGGAGATAACGCGCAACAAGAATCCATCGGAGTCCAGCCAAATGTGAGTAGACCATGACCAGTGATGGGAAGCAGCTTGGTAGGACATATGTATGTACTTAGTTGAATATGCCTCAATCTGAAAGGAAAGGAAAGTGTTTCTGTGGGGAAAAAGAAAGTCCTTTTTTACACTCTTTATTTTGTATATATATAAAGCATTTTATAGTCTACCTATGTGAAATCCCATCACTGACCATGACGACAGCTTCCATTCCATGTCATATGGTGTAGGTTCGCCGCTTTCATAACCGGTGTGTGGGTGGCCCAATATTACTTATAATTTTAGACTCCTTTAATGATATCCATATGCATATATTCGTAAACCATATCAAATCGAACGCATGTGACTCTTGCAGGCAAACGTCGGACACGGAATCGTGCGAGATTCTGCACGAGAACCGCAACCAGATGCACGTGCTGGCCATGCTGGAGATGCACACGGCCAAGGAGCTCAATGGCAGCCATGCGCATCACGGGCAGCATCACCAGCAGCCACAGAGGACGCATCGCCAGCGACCGCGCTCCAAGGAGCTGCAGTACAGCCACGAGAGTCTGGACGGCCTGGATGGAGGAGCGGTGCAGTCGCAGTCGCAGCAGCGACACCAACGCTATCACCACCACCATCACCACCAACAACAGAGGCAGCAGCAACAGCAGCGCTACAACCATGTGCAGGAGCAGGAGGAGCGTGACGACACCGAGGACAACCTGGCCGATGAGGAGTTTGAGGACGACGAAGTGGGTCGCGATGTGCGACAGAAGCGCCTACAAAAGTCCGAGCTCAATCACAAGCGATCGGAGGTTGCCACCGAGGCTGGTAATCACCACGACGACGAGGCGGCGGCGGAGGAGGAGGAGGAGGAGGACGACGACGATGACGAAGAGGAGGAGGACCACCGGAATGGCGGGCGGGAGGCGGCACCGCTGACCAACGGCAGCATGCGCGGCCTAGAGGCCAATGTGATAAACGACGAGCTGAAGTACGGAGCGACCCATCACAATCACCAGTCCATGGACTCCAATCCATTGGAGAGCCAATCGGAGTGGTCGGATGACGATTGTCGTGAGGAAGCAACAGGTGAGCACAAAGCTATCTACCATTTTCTCTAAACCTAACTAATGTCTGGCTTTCTAGGGGGAGCTGAGTCCACGGGCTACATCACGGATGAGCCCGGACTGGAGAACATCTCGTTGCTGAACGAAGCTGGTCTAACCGATGCCGAGGGCGCTCTCTCGGACGTCAACTCGCTGTATAACGCGCCGGACGTGGACGACACGTCGGTGTCCAGTCGGGCCAGCTCCCGCCTGCTCAGCCTGGACTCGCTGAGCGGCCTCTACGATTGCGATCTGGACTCCAAGCATGAGCTGGCCATCGTCAATGCCTCGCACAAGATCTCCAGTAAATTTGGGCAGCCTCCATCGCCGGCACAGCAGCAGCAGCAGCAACAGCACCAACAACAGCAGCAGCAGCAGCAGCATCCACAGCAGACTCAATCCCAGATTCAAGCCCAATCGCATTTGGCTCCGGTTCAGTTTCAGTCCGCCGAGGAGTTGAGAGAGTAAAGATTGAATGTTCAGGCATGTGTGAGGCAGGTGGAGCGTTAAACACTCAAACGTTGTTATTGCTATATGCAAATGGTGTCTAATAATTTACAATAAACCAACCTAAACTAAAGTAAACTAAAGCTAGAATAGGTGACAGATAAACATATATCGAAGTATATATATATATTTATGTATGTATAGAAGCAGAGGCACCTAATGCTGCTCTAAGGCACCCCTAGATGTAAGCCCCCTTACTTTACTGTGGCTAGATCATGCCTAGCCGGTATTAACTCATATATATATATATATAGTATATATATAGTATATGCAAGAAGATCTATATGTATTGAAAGTAAACACGTAGTCATTGGTTACCCCGTCGCCAATTGGCCCAGTTAAGCGTTCCAGTTACTATACCGCGCGAAAAGCAAAAAAGAACTTGATATTTAGCCGCAACTTGATATATCCAATGCTAATCCATGAATCGATCGTTTAGTGCGCTTAGTTCTCCTAAGGACTTAGTTAGCGGGGGCTCGCAGTTAGGCCACCCCTGACCACTCCCATATGTTATTAGTTATTAGTGTATGAATATATATATAAATATATGTATATGTACCATTTTAATCGAATAAGCAAAGATGTGGCCATTTATACGAAGCCACCAACCAATGCATGACATGTTGTAAATAAAACAAAGTGTTATAAATATTTTTTCGATATTACTGTAAGGCTATAAATTGCCCATAGACTGCGCCTCTTGAAAAAACTTGAAATCGAAATCTAAACCACTTGAGATCCACCAATTCGTATATATTCGTATTAAAACGCCTGGTGGAAGATACGTAAATCCCTCTGTTTTTCTTCCCGGTTCCATGATTCGAGCTCCAATGCGCCCGTTGCCACGCCAAGCGTCTTTGAACCTAAATGTATATGTTTGTGGCCTACTCTTGGGCTCAACCACAAAACAGAGAAACTGCTTAAACTTAGCTTTTGTATTCCAAATATATGATGTTGCGAATTTTTAGTTTAAGTTCCCGAGTGCTCGATGGAGTCACTTAAAGTGGACTCCACCATGTTGCCTGCTGCACAATTGTCAAGTTTCATTTGCTATGCTACAATTCAGTGTATTCGTTTGTAAGATCTGTATATAGAATATTTGAAATGATCGAGGAGGATTTACAATTACTAGACATTTAAGATGCAGAGACAAAAGAAATATTCTTGATATTGTTGCCCCGACCCCAAAAACTGAAAACCGACAACCAAAAACCAAACAACACCAAGCAAATGAAACAAAAACTGAAACAAAATCTCGTACAACTGTGCAAATGATAAATAAGGTAAATGATCAATGTAAACAAACAAAAAAATCCATATTTTGTGTGTGCAATTTATTAAGTCGCCCTAGGAGCGCCAAATATTATTAACAAAAAACTACACGAACGCAAGAACTTAAACGATATATAAGGAAAGCAACAACCACAGCTACTGCAAGAACTGCAAACAGCCCACAGATAAACTTCTTATGCAAATATATATATAAACACAAATAGCGCAGATCTGTATCTGTATACATCCGATACATACATATGTACATATATAAATGAAACTGAGAACCAGCTGGAATAAATCTATATCTATATATACACACATTCATATATGTAATTGTACCCTAAGGCAGAGACAGGAAGTGCAAGTATATATTTATTTTTCTGTACGAAGAGAAAGTGAGTGGTAAAGAATTGAATATTATATATGCAATGGCAGTCATCTGTCTATATCTACACGAAATAATGGTGGGTAACAATGCCTTATAAGCAGGAATGAATGCGAATGCTGCATCCAAAGGCCAATTGTCGACTCATTTTGATTCATAAATGCAATTATCAATTTGGCAAAAATTGAGTCAACAGGACTGTTCCCCATTCCGTGCGTAAGTAAATCTAAATCAGGATACATTTAAACATTTTGCAATAAACTAGCAAACAGCAAACGAACATAGATCCATGTATTATTCAAATTGATACCAGTAATGTATAAATTGTGTTTTTCAAATTGCTAAACATATGCGATTTTTATTTTCTGATATCCATGGCAATTGGTAGCTCTTTTAAGTTAAGTAAGTATGGATATTATTTCAGGAGTAAAACGAATTAATAAATTTGATTGGAAAAACGGAACAGGCCTGTTTGCATAAGAAGAAACCCTACTAGAAATACATAAAATGTCAGCATATCAAATATGTCAAAAAATTATATATATATATATACAAAAATATAAACTGGTGTATTTTTTGATGATTTTGCTGGTAAGAAATGTTTATATTCGAATTTGGAGTTGGTACACATAATTATTGAGATTTTGCAGCTTAGGTGCTATATTTGAATATTTGATTTTCCCTTTTTATTTTTCCAAATTAAAAACAAAATTGTTTTATCTTCGGAGTTGTTCCATTGTTGTTTTGGAAGTGCAATTGCTTAGTTCAATATTTTGCTGGCTAAATTGGCAATGTCGTCGGTGTTGCCATGTTAAGGGGCAGCTTCCGGGCAGCTGGGTAAACATCTTAGTCTTGGCTAGTGGGTTTTGCACTTGATCTATTTGCTTTTGTCTATGCTGCAGTTGGGCTAACATTTATCTGGCCAAGAGGGTCATCGCGGCACGTGCCGTTCTTTCTATACCCGTAACTCGTAGGAGGAAAAGGGTATACTAGATACTAGTACCAGTTTCTCAGATTGGCAGCTTACAAAAATGAGACTAAGCTGGCTAATATTGGAATAAAGTAAATAAAGTAAAGGTAACATGCTTAGATTTTATTGACTGAGGTCAGGAAATATCTATCGACTTTATATTTCCTACATAACATACTTTCTCAGCCATTAA
Organism: Drosophila teissieri; assembly: GCF_016746235.2. Lineage (NCBI taxonomy): Eukaryota > Metazoa > Arthropoda > Insecta > Diptera > Drosophilidae > Drosophila > Drosophila teissieri. The sequence goes on from NC_053034.1 coordinate 13,578,960, forward strand.
GTCGATGGGATTTTCCACCACTCCATTAAAGCCAATATTTTCGCTTTGGAGTTGTTTTGAAATAATCACTCAGATTAAACACAAAGCAACGTCTGTTTCTGTTTCTGTTCCCCAGATTCTTTTTTTTTTAATTACTCATTAACAATCCTCTCATGGCATCTTGTGCTCTTGCGCAAACAATCAGTGGCACTCGGCTCCATGGCGAAGAACTCTCAGGTGGTTCCCGCAGACATGTTATTTTCATCACACCGATCGAATGACGTCTTTTGCGGGCGGAGGAGTGGGTGGTATTATTACACATTTGAGCATGCTCCCCTTACACAAAAAGAATAAAAAGGGAAGAAAAGGGGGCGGCAGACTCGACTGGTACAAATGAGACACACTGGCGGTAAATATTTAATCAAATGTTGATAAAAACAAAAAAAAAACAAAGAGAAACAAAAACTGCTCCACAGCGATTGCCATAAAAGCCCGTTGCCCTGTGGGAATCGCTAGCAATCAGGCCCGGGAATAGAAATGCGCAACTTGGTGATCATATTTAGCCTATCTGTGGCACTTGGCATCGCCTCCGCCACCGACTACTGCAAAAAGAGCTGCGGCAGCACCAAGAATCTGGGATGCGACAACAAGGGGGTGAGTAATCTTGGTTATACTCCTTAACAGGGATTTCAATACGGGATTATAACTATTTCCTTTTCCTTCATAGGCCTGGTCCTCAAGCTGTCCCAGTGACGCCACCCTGTTGACCCTGACCAGCGCGCAGAAGGACGCACTGGTGGCCAGGTCGAACGGGTACCGCAACGAGATCGCCGGCGGACTGAATGCCAATCTGAGTGCCGCCTGTCGGATGGCCACGCTCAAGTGGAACGATGAGCTGGCTTACTTGGCCAGCTTGAACGTGCGCAGTTGCAAGATGGAGCACGATGGATGCCACAATACGGACGCGTTCGACTGGTCGGGCCAGAATCTGGCCTGGATGGGCTACTACGATCCACTGAATGTCACCCACTATCTGGAGTGGGGCGTCGATATGTGGTTCAGTGAGGTGAAGTACACCAAACAGGCCTACATCGATGCCTATCCGTCGAACTACAACGGTCCGGCCATTGGTCACTTCACGGTGCTCGTTGCCGATCGGAATACGGACGTGGGCTGTGCCGTGGCCACGTACTCGGTGCCCGGGCAATCGTACAAGGCCTTCCTGCTGGCCTGCAACTATGCGGCCACCAATGTGCTGGGCATCAAGATGTACAGCTCGTGCTCCAAGCCGGCCAGCAAATGTACCACCGGTACCAATCCCACCTACAAGTACCTGTGCAGTGCCAGCGAGAAGTACGACGTTAACAACCTTTTCTCTTGAGCCCATGAATAGAAGCTAGAATCGGTCATTTCATCAAAAATATATACTCTAATCAAAAGCAAGCGTAGGGTTCTTAATTATAATTTATAATTATAATTATAATTTTTGTTCCTGTGTATACCTATTAATGAGTATGATGGGGTGATGCTCAGATATTACGAGCTTATCTCGTGTCTCTCGAAAGATAAGATACACGATTTCAGATGAAGGCTCGTCTGGGATGTAAGAGAGGTCTTCTTCTAGGAAATGTAGTATTTAATTTGATAAGATGCAAACAAAAGGAACTCATCATACCTGAAATCTTGGAAAAACATATTTAATCCATTATATTCCATTTCGCGATTCGTTTCCGTTTATATTCATTTCTTTGTTTTGACGATGCCGTAAAAAAACGTGCAAATAAATATGTAACTTACATTGGTTTCTTTGTTTTTGATTTCTTATACTTTTGTTTATCTGAGTTTTGATAGGGAATGAAAACAAACTAATAAAACATAAAGAGTCCGGTGGTTTTATTTAAATGGGGCCATATTTTCAGTACTAATTAAGCTTATCACTAAGCTTTGAACCTGATAGTTAACTGATGCACGGGCACCTGCAACTAAGGAAGTACTCCATAAATTGATACTCGAATCAGTTCCGATAACCATCCAATTACCAGTGAAAACAGTCTGCACGAGGAAGCGACCTATCCCAAAACGGAGAATCGCCTTATCAAAATCAAAGCAAAAACTAAAGAATAGGAGAGTGCCTCGACTATCAGATACCCGTTACTTAGAAGAAAATTTTAATGTTTTATATACAAATTTGATATATAAAAATGCATAGCTCACAGCACTTTTTAGTTTGCAAAGCCAATTTCGAATATTTAGATATTTAATCTGATTAAGTTGTCTAAATTGGCCGCTGCATATATAGTGATTTGGCGGAACTCAATAGACCAAGAGTTAGTCCATCGTAAATATTAAACTGGCGATTAGATTGAAAGAGTATGGGGCCACTGGAATGATTTATACTTGCACTCGACAATACTCCACAAGCTGCCTCTTATAAGCGCGGCGTCGAACGATCCGGCAAATAGATCGCCATTGGGTGTACGTCGCAACAAAGGCAACATGAAACTCGCTCTGCTCGCCATCCTGGTAGTGACCGTGGGCCTGGCCCAGGCCACCGACTACTGTTCGTGGGACATCTGCAACGGTGGCTCCCACATCGCCTGCGGGCACAGCAACTGGTGGGACAGCAGCTGTCCCGGCGACGCGCAGCTGATCGACATCAACGATGACTACAAGTGGGTCTTTGTGCACTCGCACAACGACAAGCGGAACTACATTGCCGGTGGCTATGATCCCAATCACAATGCCGCCTGTCGCATGGCCACCATGGAGTGGGATGATGAGCTCGCCTATCTGGCTTCCCTGAATGTGCGGCAGTGCAACATGGTGCACGATAGCTGCCACAACACCGACGCCTTCAAGTACTCCGGCCAGAATCTCGCCTGGCAGGCCTACTCCGGCGACCTGCCCGACATGGGCTACATCCTGGACAACAGCGTGCAGATGTGGTTCGATGAGGTGCACAACTCCAACTCCGGCATCATTGCCGGCGGCTACCCATCCGGATACAGCGGACCGTAAGTTTATAAAGTATATATGTTCTTGATCAGGATCAATAGCCATGTCCGTCCGTCAGTTTGTCCGTCCGTCAGTTTGTCCGTCCGTCCGTATAAACGTCGATAACTCAGGAACTACAAAAGCTAGAAAGTTGAGATATCAAAAAGGAACTAAAATCCACACGAGAAAGAGAGCTTTTCAAGATCCTTCTTCGATATCATACAAGTGTTAAGCGATATTTAAAACTTTAACTTCCATCTATCCCGCAGTGCCATTGGCCACTTCACCGTGATGATGTCGGAGAGGAACACTCGTGTGGGCTGCGCTGCTGCCCGGTACAACCGCGATGGATGGAACCAGGTGCTGGTGGCCTGCAACTATGCCACCACCAACATGATCGGTCGCCAGATCTACTCCAGCTGCGACTGGGGAGCACAGGGATGCGGATCGGGCTCCAACGGCGAGTTTGGCAACCTCTGCTCCTCATCCGAGTGGTACGATGTGAACAGCTGGTAAATTACGCAAATTCAAAGTGCTCAATAAATTTCTAAATTTCTAAATGCAAGCAAACAACTCATTTATCTTCTATTTGTTATCAAATGTGGTTTATTCAATGCAAGTACGGATAATTTGAAAACATCAAGTTCAGAAAATTATGTAAACCAAAATTTGGTGCTCGAGTACTTGATTTGTTTAATTTTGTACGGTTTATATATATATCTATATATTCGGCTATTTGGGGATATAATGTGCTATATTGGTCTAAGGACTATAGTGGGGCTCAGTGTTATACATTTTTAGTCTCTGAGGAGGACATGACCAAGTTTACGAAGCGCTGTCCCTCAGCCGTCTAAAGAAGCTGCCTCTAATCTTCATCTGATCTGTTTCATTTGAAATGGAAGTATCGCTTGAGCCACTCGAAAATAGATCGATCCAATTGCATTCCAGTCGATCCAGTTTATACGCCAGGGATGATATTCCATAAAATCATAATAATATATTGTCTGCGCCATCAGTCTGATACGATGGCCTTCGATTTGGTTTGGTTTATACCACAGCGACGAGAGTGTCGGTAGAAGCACTTGTTGCCAAAGGGACACTTGCCCAAGCCCATCTTGAAGTACTTGCAATCCTTGGCGCCCATCGCCGTGCGATACTCGTTGAGCAGCTTATCCTTCTCCTCCTTGGTGTCCACCCAGTAGGCGCTGGGGCACACGAAATCCGAGCAGACGCGACATTCGGGGCAACCTCGCGTCACCGTCGACTCAAATTGCTCCGCCTGGCGCCACGTGCGAATGCACTTCAGACAGAATGTGTGCTTGCACTTGGACAGGATGCCAAAGCGACGTTCGCGTCCCTTCTTCTCCACGATGGTATCGAAGCAAATGCCGCACGTCTTGTCCTTGGACCTGGCTATGGCAAAGGATAGCTCCATCGCCTGCTCGTGCTGCTCCAGACACTCGCGATTGTGCTCACGGCGCTGATTCAGATCCCGCGGGTGCAGACAGTACAGGTCGCACATCTTACAGATCTCCATGTGCAGCGGATACGAGCACTTCTTGCCCCAGATACAGGTGCCGCCGTATGGACAGATATCCTGGAGGTCGCCAGTGGATTGCATCTCGGCAGGAATACTCTTGCATCTGGGCACGAACACCGGTGCATTTGCCCAGATCTTTTGCCGACTGTAGCTGCTGGTGCTGGCCACCACCTGCTCCTCCTTCTCCTCCGCCTTCGCCTCCGCGATATCATCCGAGATTTCCGATCTCTGTGGACTCTCACTGCCGAAACTGGACGTATTTGGTGTCACATCGTGCGAAAATCGGCAAAAATCACCGAAACGACATGTGCCCAGCAAATAGAAGCGACAGACTGTGTGACTACGGCGATACGACATGATGATGACCCTCTAACTATTCTTGAGAACTACTGTGGTGGTTTTCAAAAGGCGTTGCAAAATTTAAAAAAAAAAAAAAGTATACTTTTCTTGTGTAAAATCTTTGAACGATTTCTCGGCAATACACTAATCCTTCTAAAATAGCTTACAGCAACTTCTATCCAAATAGGTATAAAATTCTATGCCCACTGCGTTACAAAAGTGTTTAAGTAATAACAAAACCATTGACGCTAACAGCCAGGCATTCTTTGTTCTAAACCTGGGAAACTTTAAAAGTAGCTGCTAGATAAATAAGTATAAGGTACTTTCTTAAGTAATTTGAACATTTTTGTGTTTAATTCCCAAGTTTTCGGTTGAATCCATTTGTACTCCTCCTTGTCACTCCTTGAACCCAGCATTCCCAGTCAAGTGCCCAGATTGAATCCCCATTGGCGGTGTAATCTCCAGCTGACTGACTGGCTCAACAGTTGTCGCGATTGATTTGGCAACTGGGTATTGGGTATTGGATACTAAGTATTGAGTATTGAGAATTGGTTGTCGCAGATTACGGAATGCCACAGACGTCTTTCGCCATTGCCATTGCCACATCAACGAGTCTATTGCTTCCGGAAACTGTTGTTCTCTGTAGTGAATCCGGCGGGGTGAATCCCCCCGTGTTTCCGTCATGCGGATTGTTGTTATATGCCGAATTTGTCGTGAAATGTCTTGGTAATCAATTTATGTGCTCCGTCGTCGCTAGTTTTTGGGTGGTTTAAGCACCGCCATTCGGCAGATGCCGCAAGCCGCAAACTTTTTGCCATCTGAATGCGGGATGAGGACGAGGATGAGGACGAAGATGCGGATGAGGATGCGGATGTGGGTGTGGATATGTATGTGGATGCAGATGGGTACGGGCATAGGGATGGGGATGGGGATGAGCTTGGAAATTCACCTGCGGAATTCACAACGATAACTTCCACTCATCTTCGCCTGGAGGCCATCAACTTTGACGGCCTGTCTTTGGTGTCTCGCTGTCGATGTGGTGGTGGTGATGGTGGTGTTGGTGATGGTGGTGGTGTTGGTGGTGCCTCGGTCTATCTGTCAGTAGCCTGTTGGTCGTCCCCTTCGTCCTGTTGCGCGTCCTGCACTCCAAATAAATTTGAAGAAATCGCTTTGAAATGCGCTGATACGGCATTAAGGCGGAAGTTCCGATGCGAGCAAAGAAAATGGTTCAAGCTTCAGTCTTCGCGTTCCTTTGTCATTATAAATTCCAAAATTATTTTAGTAACACTGTCTACTAAAAGATTTTCCTAGCATCTGCTACACTCAAACAAAATTGCTAGGCCCCTTGCTAAATATATTTTTATCTCGAGACTAAAAGAAAACTATACTTAAAATAATGCTTCCCTTTCCTATATTTTCTAACTTCAATATATTTAAACATGTCAATCATATAGTTTAACTATATGCCACAAAAACAACATAAATAGCTCTTAAATCTCGAATTTTATTATTATATAAATAATTTTGATAAGTAATAAAGTAGTGTGTTTTTCTCGCAGTGCCTTTGTCTTCCGTTTTGGCGTACGTGAAAATGAAGCATTTTCCATTTGATGATAACAAAACATGTTTGGCATATTGATGAATGCCTCCAGAGAATGGGTGTCCCTATCCAGTGCCCCTGCCCCCTCTCCCCACCTACATCCTGGCCTTTCCTGGCGGCACATTTCAGCACATCTTGCGGCAAGGACTCGAATTAGGCGGCAGCTTCAGCAGAGCGCCATGCTCGATTTTAATGATGTGACTGACGGACGTCCACCGAAAAATGTATGTACTTTACTTGGCTGCTTCAGTGTTTCGTGATGGCGATGGAGATGGCGATGGTATGGTACCCCCATATCTACCCACTCGTATTATTTTTCCCTGGCATTTGCTTTTGCTTACTTTTCATAACTACCCGCCGTTGAGAAGCGTTTGGCAGCCTGTTTATATATGCGGGCTCCAGCGTTTGTTTGCTTTTTGGAATACGTGATTCGCCCACGGTGCGGATGTGGAATGTGGGTGTGGGTGTGGGGTGGAGGGTGTAGCATTGGGGTGCCATCAGCACAGCATCGGTAGTAAAAATATAAATAATAATAAAAATAATTTCTCACTTCATTTGTTGCACAAATCGAAAATAAGCTGGGGCGAAATCGAAGTCCGTTCGTGTCTGATGAGTTTCGTTCCTCTGGATTTCGACCTTCGATTTATGTATGTCTGGAATGCCAATGTGCCCACACTGCGTATGTGTGCTATCCTTATTTTTGCCAATAAAGTTTAACCATACCATGCACATAAAATATATATACCTAATGCTTAGGCCAGCTAATGAATAAATGGACGTTTGAATAAATTACTTAATGAGTTTATTCATGGCTGGATTCGATGGATTGAAATGTGCGCTTGCGAATTAATAAAGAGTTCAGTGCTTTGTGAAGCAAACCACTTGCTAGTTTACTTTGATAAATAGATGATATGCACATATTTTTGTTATACCATGTATCGATTATTATTTTTGGAAGATGGACATAAAAATATATACAAATTAAAGCGTAGGATATTTCCCTGCGAAAACGTTATTTAAATTCAATTACAGCAAATTGGCAGCTAAATCTTATTTCGCATAAAATGTGATTTAAATTACCAACAAAGTGTGGCAAATATCCATATGAAAGTTGCCGTGTGTGAGCAGGTGGAATACTCAGTTATCTTATATATACATATATATACATTTAAGTCTTGCACAGGAAGCATTAAAAAAAGGTTGATATCAGGAAGCCAAATGACGGCAAAAGAGTATGTGTATACATACTTATTATGGCTGGCTGAAGTGCAAACTGTTTAAGTGTATTTGGCAGCAGGAAAGATGATCAAAAATGCAAGCAAAATTAAAGTAAATTTTAATGTTAAAATATATATTATTTTGTTTATTCCTTATATCTCATTAAAATTCTACATGGGTAATTGTCTATTTGAGATAATAGGAACTACCTAGCTTTCCATGTAAGGTTTTGTCTTGATTTCTATAAAAAAGAACCCTTATACATTTAAGGTCTTCCTGTGTTCATATTTGAATGGAGTGCGCAATTTCTTGTAAATCGTGTCTGTGACAATTATAAGTGTAGCTCACACACACACACACTTTTCAAGAACCGCGCATATCTCTTCAGTGAAAATATTAAATTAGCTGCCAAGTTGTGAGCCAATTTCACTTTGTGCTCCGCGTGGCAAACAGATTTTAAGCCATCTCAGAACTCGGCGCTTTTCTTTTGCCATGCCTTCGACCATTTTTTTTCTCCTTTTTTCCTTATTTTTTACCCCGTGTCGTTGACACTTTGAGTGTGTGTGTGGGAAGCCTTGTGTGTGTGGGTGTGTGTGTGTGTTAGCTGCACGACGTAGCATACTTTAGAGCGCTGCCATTCATTAATCAAGTTCAGGGCACTTTAAAGTGGTCGCTTAGCCTCGACTCTGTCACTTGGAGCTGAAAACTGAACTGAACTGAGGCTGAAGCTGAATCTGCCACCGGAAATGGGTTTATTTCTGCCCCGGGCGCAGCACCACAGACGCACACATTTGTGGTCAAAATATGAGGAATGTTGCAAGAAATTGAAATTAAATAAATGCATTTGTTGTCATAAAATGTAACTGAAAAATTGCTGGTGAAATACCTGGAAAGTTACTGAAATAAAAATACTCATTTCACATATAATCAAACCTTAAAAAAAAGTATAAATTAATATGCAACTGATAATATGCCAACAGTTGCTATTAACTAATTATTCAATCATTACAATTTATTCCATTATATTTATTTGCCTTGCATACTTTTAGGCGGAGTTTTGGTTGCACAGAGAAGCCAACAAAATAAATTAATTTTTGTCACTTTTTTTGCAATTTTTAAAATTGTTTTTCTGTTTTTTCAAAAAAAAACTTTTTTGAGATTATAAATAGCAGTATTTTGATCAGAACATTCGAAATAATGGTCCAAATATGGAATATCATACCTCGTTGAGTTCGTAATTAAATTTCCAATCGAACTGTGTTTTCAAAAAAAAATTTTTTTTTTTCAAATTTTTTCCAATTTTTGATGATGATATTTGGATTTTGGCCGAAAATCGGTTTTCTGTGTTTCTGCGTTATAAATAGCAGTATTTTGATCAGAACATTCGAAATAATGGTCCAAATATGGAATGTCATACCTCGTTGAGTTCGTAATTAAATTTCCAATCGAACTGTGTTTTCAAAAAAAAATAATTTTTTTTTTCAAATTTTTTCCAATTTTTGATGATGATATTTGGATTTTGGCCGAAAATCGGTTTTCTGTGTTTCTGCGTTATAAATAGCAGTATTTTGATCAGAACATTCGAAATAATGGTCCAAATATGGAATGTCATACCTCGTTGAGTTCGTAATTAAATTTCCAATCGAACTGTGTTTTCAAAAAAAAATTACTTTTTTTTTCAAATTTTTTCCAATTTTTGATGATGATATTTGGATTTTGGCCGAAAATCGGTTTTCTGTGTTTCTGCGTTATAAATAGCAGTATTTTGATCAGAACATTCGAAATAATGGTCCAAATATGGAATATCATACCTTGTTGAGTTCGTAATTAAATTTCCAATCAAACTGTGTTTTCAAAAAAAAATAATTTTTTTTTTCAAATTTTTTCCAATTTTTGATGATGATATTTGGATTTTGGCCGAAAATCGGTTTTCTGTGTTTCTGCGTTATAAATAGCAGTATTTTGATCAGAACATTCGAAATAATGGTCCAAATATGGAATGTCATACCTCGTTGAGTTCGTAATTAAATTTTCAACCGAACTGTGTTTTCAAAAAAATTTTTTTTTTTTTTCAAATTTTTTCCAATTTTTGATGATGATATTTGGATTTTGGCCGAAAATCGGTTTTCTGTGTTTCTGCGTTATAAATAGCAGTATTTTGATCAGAACATTCGAAATAATGGTCCAAATATAGAATGTCATACCTCGTTGAGTTCGTAATTAAATTTCCAATCGAACTGTGTTTTCAAAAAAAAATTATTTTTTTTTTCAAATTTTTTCCAATTTTTGATGATGATATTTGGATTTTGGCCGAAAATCGGTTTTCTGTGTTTCTGCGTTATAAAAAGCAGTATTTTGATCAGAACATTTGAAATATTGGTCCAAATATGGAATGTCATACCTCGTTGAGTTCGTAATTAAATTTCCAATCAAACTGTGTTTTCAAAAAAAATTTTTTTTTTTTTTCAAATTTTTTCCAATTTTTGATGATGATATTTGGATTTTGGCCGAAAATCGGTTTTCTGTGTTTCTGCGTTATAAATAGCAGTATTTTGATCAGAACATTCGAAATAATGGTCCAAATATGGAATGTCATACCTCGTTGAGTTCGTAATTAAATTTCCGATCGAACTGTGTTTTCAAAAAAAAATTACCTGGGGGTACTCACCCTTAACTTTCTACCAGATGTGGTAGGTGTGTGCTCACACCTTTAATTTGGAAAAGCATTTTATAAACTTTTCAAAGGTGGCCATAGAACTAAAATTTCATTTTTAAGCGATTTAAGTCATTTTTGTTATTCATAAATTGATATTCCTTTTGCCATATAAAGGTAGCTGCTGTATGGAAATATATGTGTAAATGCCTTTTTTGTGTGCATTACTTTCGGTGGCTGGAAAAACCATATAACTTTGCTGCAGCACACGCAATGGGTACAATTATATCAATTGTTACATTTAATGGCTTACTTTAGTGCGACCTCTGGCGCACTTAGCATGGTGTGAACTGTACCCTCCGGGTTCAGGTTAGCCAAATCTCCACCTTTTTGCGTTTGTTTGTTTGGTGCCCTGTGTGCACGATGAAGACAATATTGCCGGCATTTACATATAAATATTTATTGTCTTCCATGGCCCCAAGTTGCATGTGAGCGGTCAATTTAACACGAAACAACGGAGCATTTCTGGACAGGACTTCCCCAAGGGGTTATATCTTGCTCGCTTTTTTTTTTCTTTTCTTTTCTTGATGTTTTTTTTTGTATTTTTTTTTTGGTGGTGATAAGGAGCTGCTGTTGTTCCAGTGGCCCCCCTTTGTTTGCCTTTGGATGCTGTTTAGAGATGGTGGATGGCGTATGGTGGAGAAGGGGCTGTAGGCTGTGTTTAGGGCATTTCTTTGGCTTTTTTTTATGATGACTATCAACGCTTATTGTGGGCAGGATGTGTGGCCGGCAACTCCCCCGAGGATTTGTTTGGCCTGTCCTCGGGCTTTATTATTTCATCATTATAACATTTCCTCTATATATATGGGGCAACTTACATATGCGTGTACATATTTTTTTGTGCCGTGCGGAGGAAAATAAGAGCACCGAGAATATTTTTTTAAAGGATTCTTATATATTATCTCTATTTATTCTGAAACTTGTGGCTTTGCACAGCAGGCTGCTTAAAATAAATTCAATTGAAATAAAAATAGCTATGGAACACAGAATATGTACATTTGTGAATTGAGTTAACAAAAAATGTCGAATTTTCTATAGTAGTTGGTGGACCAAATTGTTGACACATTAAACGCGGCTGGCTGTATGGAACCACGAACTTTACTATTAATAAATTGCATACACATAGCTTATAATTTGTTTACCCAACAAATGATACAACAACGATTCGCAACCGAGTTGCCAGTCAGATTGTGCTGTCATGGGCATTTGGCATTCTGATTGTTGTTATTTACTTGTTCTTTATTGTTGCTGCCAATTATATTGGCCACTCGCAGAGTACAAGGGCATGAGCTATTCGCAGATGAAATAGAGTTCTTTTTATTAACATTTGATATAAATATTCGGATATAAAATTGACAGCACGCGAGTTTTTCCATGACATTTGAAATCGAAATCAAAACAAACATTATCATCATTTTTCCTATTTAAGATAAAGAATTAATTCGATATTGTAACAAATGAAAGCAAATTAGAAATGACAGCATTCAGTTTTTGCCCTATATTCCAGCTTATGTTCATTTCTCTCATTATTTTTTGCCCAAATAATCCATTAAATCATCAAGTGTGTGTTGTCAACGGGCCAAAAGGCGTTGGGCGAAATTAGATACGATTTGTGACTCAAGTTGGCCATTATGGTTGGCACTTCCACTGAGGCATTTCTTTTGGCTGTTAGCGTTCAAGCGAAAATTGTTGCGCTGGACCAACTTTTAACACCGATTTCTTATTAAAAGAAACCCAAAAAATGTTTATATATCATTGACGTGTCTGTGGATATCTATCTACTTTAATAAAGGTTTTCTGTGTCGCAAATGAAATTGTGTGATGTGATTGGTAGTTTCAATAAGTTTGCAAGCTATTTTCTGTAAAGGAATGGGTATATGCATTTTTAATGTAGCTTGAATATATATAATTGAATCTATTTAAAAATACACTCTATGCTCTTCTTTAGCCAAATATAAATAATATACGATTTTGGAAATATAAGTTAGTTTTTGAACCAAATATAAATGGTATTTCGGCTACCCCAACTAATAATTTAACCTTGTTTCGGTTTTTTTTTTTCTCATCAAGGTAGGCCGAATAAAAAACATGTTTATCTTTTTCTTGACGCAGAGTTGGCTTCGTTGTTTGTTTTGGTCTTTGAACGGCGTTTAATAATTACCTTTCAAATTTATATGCAAAATTCAATGGATTCGGCCAATTAGCGACAACACAATTAACTAATTGAGCAACAACGCACTCAAGTGATCGGGAGAAAGTGTGCAAAGGGAATTTGTTTATATTGCAAAACCAATTGGGTGAAAATGATGTATGATAACCAAATAACGTGGCTTATATAAGACGAGGAAGGGGCAGCCGAGAAAAAAGTGATGGCATTGGGCGATACTACGATCCCACATAGTTGGCTATGAATATATTTAAATTGATCAATCGCCGCGGCAGATGCATGTCTTCAAATCGAGATTCTTCCGCAAATGCAAACAGGTTTCACTAATTAAGTATGTCACAACAAGATGGGATAGAGTTTCAAGGAATTCGTGAAAGGGAATCATAGATTTGTTTGATTTATTTATGGCTGCTAGCGACGACAGGTGTCGCAGATGAAGCTGCAATTTGATTGCATTGTCTTGCGATCCATGGTTTCCAGCAATTATGCTGAACAAAACTGCAAACTGCCAACTGCAACTCTTTATTATATTTGCATTCAACTTGCCAGTCGCTGCTCGGTCGTTGAAGGGTGTTCGAAGATAACAACAATTAGAATTTAATCAGCACTACTTACTATAGAAACGGACAAAAGCGTTCCGAGCCACGGAGCAACGTACCCAGCTGGCAGCTACCATGTTTTGCATTGAATTACCAAATAACTAAATATTATTGCTTGATTGCCGACTAGAGGGTTGACTGCCAAGATCGACTAACTGCTATTGCCATGCTGATTTTCAATCTCTATCTCATTGCGACCAGTTATAAATGATCTATCTATCTATCTATGTATCTATGTATGTATGCATCTGGGCAGTTGTAACTGAGTACACTGGTTGTACCGAGGTACCCTTTATGTTGTTTGGGTACAGTGCAGCTGTAAGAATACCAAAATTCTAAATTCAAATAATAAAACAACTAATGGTTAATTAAAAAACCAAAGCAATTACCATTTAAGTGTCTATAAGTATGCAATGAGAAAGGATTGCTAGAACTATTGGATTACAAAGGCATGATAGTAGCTCGTTGTTCTCATCTATAAAACTTTATCCTCTGCCATTAATGCTGGCTGACCTGGTTGGATTGGGCATCAGCAATTAAGCAAAATAATTACCTAACTGCATTCGAGCCAGGCCCTAAGCCTCTGCAGTCGATGGATGGATGCACTTTTTGCGGTCTCCGCGGCATTGTGGCTTTCTGAGTCAAGGTCGGCCCACTGCAGGCGTTCACTGAACCCCACCGCCCAACGAAACCCATCATCACAATCATAATCACATGGACGGCGCTATTAAAAGTGGCAGCAAGTGCGATAATTATGGCCAACGCTTAAGAGCAAGCTGCATCGCCTGCAAGCAGAACATCAAACGTACCAATTGAATGTTTAATTTAACAACCAAGAATCGAAAGTTTTTAGATTCTAATAAATGTATATTTTGTAAACAATAAGTGAGAAGATGAAGAGGCTTTCAATAGTATAGATGTTACATTTGTGCATTTGAATTTGACACAAACTATTTAGTATAAATAAATAGTTTAAGATCCATTTGTACATAACCTACCATAACCTAGCCCCGAGATTGTTTGATAATTAGTTATTCTACAGTTTTGAATTATTCGTGATTAATTACCTATTACGTTTCACTGGGGTCTTCCCCAGAAAGATCACAATTGAATGTTGTGTCGTGACATATGTGAGTATTTCTGTGTGAAAAGCTGCTGCCAGTGAATCGATAAACTGTGATTACGAATTTTATAATCTCTTGCAAGCCTAAACCCTTACAATAAACACATATGTACGCCAAGATGTAACTTTCGTTATTGCAGCTGACAATTAAATAAATAACAACTAATGGGGTAAGCTACACACATTTAATTGACATCGAGGGGCGGTGTAGCCTGCTAATTGCAACACAATTGCCAGAATTGTCTGGAATTAAGAAATTGTATAAGGACGAACAAGGTTATTAGTTAAACTCACTAAAAGCTTTCACTAATTTAGTTCTTAAATTTTAATGAATGAATGTGCACTCTTTCACTCCATTTAATTCTGAAACTGAGTAAAGTTGTTAATAAATCATTTAATTTCATTAATCCGCATATATACAAATATTATATGTTTTTTTTTCAAAGAACAAACTTGGAAGAACCATTTAATTACAAATTCAAGAAAGTTGTTAAATCCCAATTTTAAACTGGTTTTGGTGGGGATTTTTCGCCTTCTATTCTTGTGAAGTACTTTTTCCTCAAGTGGAACCTTCAGTTTGGATAGGGTTCACTTGAAAAAAAAAGGTGGAGCGCTGGCTGTGCCACCTGTTTGCCAACCTGTATCTCCGCCGCCGCCGCTTCTGTTTCAGTGTGTTTTCTGCGACAGCAGCGCTGCTCCCGCGCTGATCGTACCGCCCAACCGACCGACCGACCGACCCACCACCCACCCACCGCGACACGACTGAATCTGCCGACGCACAGTGGGACTAGCCAGCCATTTTCATGGCAAAATCAAAATCATAATCATGGGGTAAGTAACAATGATAAGATCATTACAAACGGGTGTTAATTTGTGCGTTAATTATTTAGCAAAAAATATGAATATCATCGATTGAATATTAATATCAATGAATCTCAATAAACTGATTTCTAATTAACTATTAAATATAATACGAATTAAATGACCTAAAAAATATATGTTAGCTTTATAGCTAGAGCACACACAACTATGCTCTGAAATGATAATAAAATATATTAAGAGTGGCATTTTTGCAATCTTAGAGTTGTGTTTTCTAGGAATGCTTGTTGATTTTTGCTACATTTTCGTTCCACTGTGCAGCGGCGGTGGCGGCGACAGCGGCGGCGGCGGCAGCGGCATCGGCGTTTTACCGTGCGGCGGCTGCCCAGCGGAACTCATCAAATTCAATACGAAAAATTTTAGTCGCCGAGTTCAGCTCAACGCCGATGGTTTAGATACAGCAAGCACAAGCTGCATTTACTACAAACTTTTTAAGCTCGAAAGTGGCGTCTGAATAAATAGTACACAAATACAAAATAAAAAAAAAATAATAATAAAAAGTAAACACAGAAGGCAGCGTTTTTCCTCCTTGTTGTTATTTTTTTTTTGGTTTTTTGTTTGTCACCCCAGCAATCCGCTGTAGTTTCAATTCAAAACCCATTCGAATACCGATTGCCGCCGATTCGAAGAGCGATCCCAACTGCATTTGCAGCCGTGTGTCAATGTAAATGATTGCGAGCAAACAGAAACAAGCGGCGATTAAAAAACAAACAAACAAACAAACAATTCGATCGGAGGAGCAGTGCATTAG